>NC_042620.1:180767689-181134613 GCF_901001135.1 Rhinatrema bivittatum | reverse complement strand
GCCCAATCATACATGATACAGCTAGGCACTCAGGCTTTCTTATTCCTAACATTCTATTTGCTTTTTTGACCACCGCCTCACACTTAACTGAGGATGTCAGTATACTGTCCAAAATGATAGTACACTGACTTCCTAGGTAGTGACTCTTAATAAAGAACACAACTTTTCATGCCTGTAGTTAGAGGAAAAGAAATCCTTTGTGTATCACTTTGCACTTGTCCACATTAAACTTCATCAGACATTTAGATGCCCAGTCCCCCTGTCTTGCAAGGTCTTTTTTCATTTCCTTACAATCTGTTAATGTTTTAACAACTTTGAATACTTCTGTATCATCTGCAAATTTGATTGTCTCACTTGTCTTTCCCTTTTCCAGATCATTTATGAATGTTAACAGCACTAATTCCAGTACAAATCCTGGTGCACTCCATTATAAAAGCCGGCACGCATGTGCGCGCATCCCACGGATTTTCCACCATGCGCACGACAGTGTGCACATGGTAGAAAATCGGTGCGTCCATGTGTGCGCAAAGTGGTAAACCTACCCTTTAAGTTTGGGTACTTACCAGATACTTGTGACTTGGTTGGCCACTGTTGGACACAGGATACTGGGCTTGATTTACCCTTGGTCTGACCCAGTATGGCATATCGTATGTACATTATCACATTTATAATGCCAATATTCTACTGTTCAGAATAAATCCAATCTATCTGTATCTAAGCTACCAACCACCATGGTAATTGTGTTCGCAGGACAAATGTTTGGTTTTTTTTTTGTTTGGTTTTTTTTTGTAGAAGTTCCCATGGTCAAGATGGCTAGACTCGACTTAACGAGAAAATGTGCCTTCTCAGTGGCAGGCCCCCAGTTATGGAACTCACTCCCAGACTTTCTCTGGCCACTATCAAATTTAAGAGTTCAAAAAGGCGCTAAAAATGTACTTATGTTCTTCAATTTTTTTTTTTAGCAAATGACATACAAACACATTGTACATACTATTTCACCTTTTCTACTCTTTTAGTTTTTAAATATTATTTTAACTACAATTTAAATTTGTATTCCATAGTTTTTCTGATTATGCTCTTTTGTATTACCCTTGCATAAATGTTCTGTGTTCTCTAATTTTCTTAATGTATTTTCTTATCTTATTGTAAACCGCTTAGATCTTACAAACATTTGTATAGGTGGTATATAAACGATTTAAAATAAATCATGAATATTCACCTTATTCCTAATTGATCTTGCATTTAGCCAATAAAAAGCAACTGAAGGAGATCTCTTGTTACTATGCAGCTATGTATATAAAAAAGGAAGAATAAGAATTAGCCTCCCTCTTCTTGTGAGCCTTGCATACTGACTATGACCAATAATTATAAGGATCGCTGAATACATTCTAAACCAATAAATGAATGCCCAATACTTAAAAAAAACAAACCACACACATTCAGCTGAAGACTTTCTTAAATGAGCTATAACTTCAGTATTAATGTGCTATTTATTTATTTTATTTATTTGAAGCTTTTATATACCAACGTTCGAAGAACATCACATTGATTTACATGTAACAAGAAGAAAAATACAATTTAATTGTTTTAAACAATTAAATATTTACAAGGAACAAGAAGTAAAATGAAAACGAACTTGATTATGCATGAGAAAAGGATCATCTCAAGAGAAAAGGGTGCTTTACAAGAATAAAAAAGCTAATATTTAAACAAGGTGAGTAAAGTTAATAAATTATAACATGGTGTGGAAGGAGAGAGCAGAGGGATTTGCACAGGAGGATTGGAGGGGGTGCAGTGGGAAAGGGAGATGGAAAGGGGAGGTGGAGTTTTCTGGTCGGGGTCCAGGGTCCTGAATGTCCATCAAAGGGGCAAGGCCCACCTAGCAGGCAGGCCTCAAAATCCTCAAGTGGTGAGGTCATAGTCATGTGACACAGGCTTCATGTTACTCACTACAGCAGCTCTCCAACGATTCACAGAAGCAACAGGTATTGTTCCTGGAAAGTGCAGTATGAAGGGTCCCGCTATGGAAGCAGCAGAGTAAGGCTTAATCTATGGAAGCCTAGCAGGCAATCCTTTTATGCAGACCCAGATGTCCTCAGGTGATATCAGTCATGTGACACAGGCTCCATGGTTACTGGCTACAGTAGCTCTCAAACTATTCACAGAAGCAATAGTTAAAATGCTATTGTGCCTGGAAAATGCCGCATGCAGGGTCAGCTAGTGAAGCAGCAGTGTAAGTCTTGTCCCCAGCACACTCTGGACACCTCTCCTCCCAGGGATCCAATGCACTCCTGACCTCTCTTTCCCAGCTTGACCCCATTAGACCCTGACACACCCCCTCCTGCGCCCCAGCTCAAATCCAGAATTCTCTGACCCTCCCTCCCCTGCCTGATCCCAACACACGCTGACCTCCCTCACTAGCCCGAACCCAACACACTGACCTTTTCCTCATTAGCATATCCTGCCCAATACCAAGTACTCCTCTCCCTGACCCAAGCACACTCTGGGGGTCCCTCCCTAACCCCAGCATTCCCTAACCCTTTTCCCCTTTCACTAGGCCAGCCCCATCATATTCTTACCACCCTGCCTTCCCCAGCACACTCTTGATCTTCTTCCCAATCTGACCCAGGCACACTACTGATCCCCCTTCCCATTATCCAAAAGGTAGAAAAAAACCCCACAAAACAGCAATAAAACTAGAAAAAATCAAGGAAATGGAAGTTTCCCCTTCCCCAGGACCCAGCCGATCTCCACCCCTGCTCTTAACACTTCACCGCTCCATGGGTCTTTCTGGGGCAGAAGCCATCCCTCTTTGTTCCTGCCTCATTCCTCTGCTTTTGCAAAATGGCCACTAGTCAACCCAAGGCCAGCATCATTATGGTGTATGGCAGATTCTGTTGTACAAGAAACAAAAAAGGAGCACTACTGCAAGCAATCAAATCAAACAGACGAATGTGCAGAAAAATTCAATTTCCACACACAATTTGAAATAAAAAGAGTTATTTTAGACGGCAAACTCCACAGTGTTGTACAATGCAACAGTTCAAGAAAGGGTCCCCCCCCGACACGGACCCGTGTTTCGCCGCGAGGCTGCGTCGGGAGGGACAAAGCACTCCCAGTGACGCCGTTCGTGAAAATTATTACAGAAAAAATAAAATATTGCCTTGTCCCTCCTGACGCAGCCTCGCGGCGAAACACAGGTCCGTGTCGGGGGGACCCTTTCTTGAACTGTTGCATTGTACAACACTGTGGAGTTTGCCGTCTAAAATAACTCTTTTTATTTCAAATTGTGTGTGGACATTGAATTTTTCTGCACATTCGTCTGTTTGATTTGAGAGATTCTGTTGTACACCATAATGATACTAGCCTCAGGTTAACTGATGACCATTTTGCCAAAGCTGAAGGAGGGGTAGAAGCGATGTGGGGTGCTTTTTGCCCTGGATGTTCTGTGGAATCACAGTGGGGTAAGGGCTGGGGTGAGGGAGATTGGGGGATCTTCGAGGCTGGGCACCCTTGGCTAAAGCAGGTTCAGTGGGTACGGGTATGTGTTTTCTAATTTCATGATTAGTGGCTGGTGGGGCGCCAATGCGCAGCCAACAAACAGGCAACCCTAAGCATGGTTTTTTTTTGGTGTGTGTATGTGTGTGTAAATATATAAATATATATGTGTGTATATGTATATTTTTATTTCTGAAGTTACCATTTGAGTATTTGAAAATTTCAGTCATTTCTCTTCATGTAGTTATTAATGTGAAAATAGCATCTTTAACATAGAATCTCTGCTTTTTTGCATTATTATAACACAGTGAATTCTGTACCTTTTTTTTTTTTTAATTTTGTTTTGCTTATGACTGTGATTAATCTTATACAATTCGGTGCTTATTTATGGAAGTCTAATGGTAAAATAGTTTGGATCTTGCTTCAGTTGAAGCTTCTATTGGTCTTTATCATGAAACATCTGCTTAGTTTTAGCCCAGTTAATAACCTTTTTGAGTCCATAGTCTTATGAGTTCAAGTGCTTGACCTAATATAGGTGTTTATTTGTGGTAGTCACTTCAGACCACAGTTTGTGAGGGTCAGGCTTTAGTGACTTATCCAACTTAGACAAAGTTGCAAAGCATCATCATGTTTTAATGCAACGCACACTGATTTCCCACATAAGATGATGACCTTCCATTTTAATTGGTCAGTCGTCCTTCCAATATTCTTCCCATGCCCACATTCACATAATAGAGAGGCTACATTTCACACACTAGACTCCTCTAGTAGACCAAAGCTCCCCAAAATTCTACCAGCTTTTTAATAATAGCACTGCCCAGCTTTTTAATAATAGCACTACTAATTTTACGCAGTGCTGTACGATGGTGATAAGTATTCAGGCAAAATGCAAAAATCTCTGGTTATATAGTATTCAGATATTGTTATATAGTATTCAGATATTGTGAAATACAAGGCATTATCTCCAAATATTAAATTTAAAGACCTCATAACAGGCTCTACCAGCATAAGATAGCCTTCATAGCCTTATCAATCATAAATCAGCTCCAATTTTTTTAATTTTTATGTTTTCTGTAAAAATCAAGCACTTATCTTTTTTGATGCTGTATAATTTAGTGGAACCCCAGTAGAACACAAGAACATGCCATACTAGGTCAGACCAAGGGTCCATCAAGCCCAGCATCCTGTTTCCAACAGTGGCAAATCCAGGCCATAAGAACCTGGCAAGTACCCAAAAACTAAGTCTATTCCATGTTACTCTTAGTAATAGCAGTAGCTATTTTCTAAGTCAACTTAATAGCAGGTAATGGACTTATCCAATCCTTTTTTAAATATAGCTACACTAACTGTACTAACCACATCCTCTGGCAACAAATTCCAGAGTTTAATTGTGCGTTGAGTGAAAAAACTTTCTCCGATTTAGTTTTAAATGTGCCACATGTTAACTTCATGGAGTGTCCCCTAGTTTTTCTGTTATCCGAAAGAGTAAATAACCGATTCACATTTACCCGTTCTAGACATCTCATGATTTTAAACTCCTCTATAATATTCCCCCTCAGCTGTCTCTTCTCCAAGCTGAAAAGTCCTAACCTCTTTAGCCTTTCCTCATAGGGGAGCCATTCTATCCCCTTTATCATTTTTGTCGCCCTTCTCCGTATCTTCTCCAGTGCAACTATATCTTTTTTGAGATGCTCGACCAGAATTGTATACAGTACTCAAGGTGTGGTCTCACCATGGAGCGATACAGAGACATTATGACATTTTCCGTTTTATTCACCATTCCCTTTCTAATAATTCCCAACATTCTGTTTGCTTTTTTGACTTCCGCAGCACACTGAACCGATGATTTCAATGTGTTATCCACTATGACGCCTAGATCTTTCTTGGGTGGTAGCTCATAATATGGAACTTAACATTGTATAAGTACAGCATGGGTTACTGACACAGCTCAGTGTTTCGATGGATCTGCATCTGGGGGCTTTCTAATTTCTTTTCTCTGTCAAGGCCATCTAAATTAAAACAGTTTTCAGTATTACATATAGAGATAACGCAAAACCATGTATAACAGACCTAAACAATAGCATTCACTCAGGCATTAATGCTAACTCTGACAATCTTGATGCCAAAATTATAACCAGAAGTGATTTCAAAGGATATCGCATATATATACTTTAACATACATGAAGGAAAGATTGACTGAATTAGGCAAATTATTCAATCTAGATGAGACACAAGTCAATTTTTAAATTAAGTCCTTGAGGTGAGATTGTATCCAAATTATAAATCAAATATTGTTCTCTATAATCAAGCCTGTGTTCCCGATCATCTCCCCGTGGGGAAGGGGGAATGTATTCCAGGACTGTCCATTGCATATCTTCAAAAGTGTGCCCCATATCCACATAATATGACACTAGAGGGGCTTGAAGTTTCTATGTAGTAAATCTGCTTTTGTGTTCCGCAATTCTAGTTTTAACTTTGTGTTTGGTTCTGTTTACATATGTTTTGTTACATGAACATAAAATAAAATATACATTAAAAAGTGGAAGTAGTCAGTTGATCTGTAGAGTGTTACTTTCCTTCCCGATAGGAGATTCTGCCCCTCTTTGTCTGGCAGGGTTTGAGCACAAAATGAGTAATGGCCACAGACAATGTGATACCAGGCAGCAGAGATTTGAAATAAAGAAACTGACGGTAGAAAAGATTTAAGAAAATATTTAATATTTTTGCCCTGGGTGTAAGCAATCAAAGGTGGGGATGCAAAACCTGGGTGTTAGAAACATGGCCTCTAAGACCTTGCATTCTGTTACGTGACGGGGTGTTTAGTGTGCCCTTGGGCCTCAGCCCGACCCCAGACGGATCCAGGACTGAACAGAGGGTTGATGGCGTGTTCCACCATGGCAGACGGTCTGACTCTCTCTGCCAGGCCTGCAAGCTCCCAAGGCCAACAACAGGATGTTGGAATGTGAATGGTCCTCCGACCATTCCGAGCCCTTTTGGACCTGCCGCTTGGAACTGCATGGAGCAGCAGGCCGCCCTGAGGATGAGGGTAGACGGAAACCTTGACACGAAGACTTGGGTTGATGCGACGGCATCACAGACATGACGAGGAACTTGAAATCCAAACAAGGCAAGACGCAAGGCAGGAGGACACTGGCACTGTCTCTCAGGGCACCCTACTCAGTCCACCCGCGGGACTGAGTCGCGGACCACCCTGTCCCACTGCACGCCCTACACAGCCCGAGGAGACTGGTCACGGACCACGCTGGAAGCGGGACAAGCGCAGGAAGGATCCAGTCGAGGTGGGACTCCGGAGCCAATGTCATCCGAAGCACCAACACGGCTGGCAGGACAAGACTGCTCAGGAGCTCAGGACACCAGTCCACCTGCAGGCCTCTCCAACCCGGGAAAGACGTTGTCCGAGGGAGCAGGACCGACAGGACCAGAAGGCTCAGGAGTATAGACATGGACACCAGGAGACGAACACCAGGACACCTGGACAAGGACCTCAGGCACGAAGACATAGCATGAAGACATAACTTGACATGGCGAGCCGAAATGAAGAGGAGCTCCACGAAGAAGACCTGACGGAGCTCTGGCAGGCAGGAGCCTCCAAGTGAAGTAACTCTGATGCAAGGCGAAGACGTACTGAGAAGACAGCCCTTTTTATAGGGCTAGGCAGGAAATCCATCCTTTGGTGGAGTCAGTCACACTTCCTGTGGCTGGCCCTTTAAATTCTGTGAAGAGGCACGGCCGCGTGCCTAGAGGAAGCAGGAAGCAAGGCTGTGCAGGACCTGCCCAGCTTCGATGCAGGGCTGGCCTGGGAAACAGGCCCCGAAGACGGCAGCGGCTCCAGCCGCTGCAGGAGGCCCCGGGGGCAGCTCCTCCCGCTACTCCAGCCTGGGGATGCGGCCTCCAGGCCGGGAAGGTGACGAGGACGTCGGGGTGGCTCCGGCCGCGAAGAGAATGCTGAAAAGTCCGCGGCTCTCACTGCGGTGAAGCTGAGCACCAGGGGCGGCCTCCGGGCTGCGTGGTGAACTCAAGTCTGCGGCTCCAGCCGCGCAGGCAGGCCCGACGGCGGCATCCGTGCCGCGTCGGGTGAAGCAGAAGAACAAAAAGCAACATGGGGTGAGTGCCTGCTCACGGGGGGACCCGCGGGCAGGAGTTTCATAACACTGGGTGAACCTTTAACACTTCCCAGGGTTTAAAAATAATAGCTGTTATCGCTGAGGAGATGTTAGAGTAGTATAACACATATCTAAATCAAAACTTGGAGTCTCCTTGCCATCTAGAAAAAGCCAGGATCAGTCAGCATTAATGGTTCTCTTAAAAGCTTTTTTGATAGTTGAGAAGGGATACCCTCTAGCTAGAAAATGAGCGCTTAACTCCCTTGCTTGGCAGATGAAATTATTTTTCACTGAACATAGACGATGGATGCAGAGAAATTGCCCTATGTGTAGGTTTTTCTTCAAAGGATATGGAAGAAAACTTGAAAATTGCAATATTGTATTCAGGTACAATAATTTCTGTCCCAAAGAGTTTATAGTGTAAGTAGATATCTGAGGAACAGGAGATAGGATAAGAGGATTCAAATCCCCACTGACACTTCTTGTAACCTATTTCTTTAACTACTTGGCTACTCCTTTCCTTTTTTGTTTCTTGTGATCCCAGCAGGCTAGGCCTCACTGGTGAAAGATACTATTTCCAATTGTGTAACAGATTTTGTCTTTTTGTTGTTATGCCCCTCTAAGGACGCACCTGTTGTGGTATGTTGAGGCCCATGCTGTCAAAGCCATGGCAATGTCTGTTAATCTTAATGGTTTATATAGAAAAGATTTGCAAAGCTTCAGTGTGGGTACAGTGCACATTTGGTTACTGTATGGCTTAAATAGGACTCTGATCTTGGAGAGATCAGAGTACTATTTAAGAGATCTGAATGAATGCTGCTGTTATGCCTCCTACTGAGCAATGAAAGGATGATAGTGAACACAGTAGATCTTAACTATACTAGTGAAAAGAGAATCATTGCATAGAAAGGCACAGAAAATTGGTCAGTACTACCTTAGCTTTTGTTGACAGGTACAATGCAATGAACAGGATAAATCAGTTGAAATATTTAAAATAAATGTGTTCAAAATGAATTGTTTTATTTTTGTAGTGAAGTAGTTGAGCCTAGTGGATGAAGCATGATTGTATTATACAGCAACATAAAACAGAGCAGCTCATAAAAGATTGATAGGACAATATGATTAACTATGTCTGCAGTAGATGACTCATATAGCATTTTTTTAAGAACCTGTGAGTATATCACATCCTAACTTTCTATGCAGACAAATAATTTGAAGTATACTGCATAACGAGGTGGTGATATGAAGACTGCAGTAGTATGGTTTTATGCCATGTGTGTATATATATAACTTCATATTTAAGCATGGAGTTTATAAGTGTAAGTGAAGGTTTAGTTTTTGAGTTGAACCTACTTTTCCATTGATAAGCAGGCTGAATTAACTTTACATGTGGGTGACTTCATTCAGTGATATTGAACAGACTCGTCTCTCCAAGATAGAGTTTAGAGCTCTGCTGAGCATATGTGGGAATTCCCATGGGGCTGTTGCCTTGCCTCATGAGCCTCCTCAGTCATTTTTTGTTCCAAGTACTTGCACAGACGTGTGTTCTATCTCTCCTCAGAATTTTTCTTTCTCAATTTCTCTAATTTATTGCCTTGCTGCCTCAGCAGTTCCAAAATAGCAATTTTCAGTACTAATAAAAAAAAAAAAAAAATGAGGGAAGGAAAACATCACATTTTTTCCCTCTGAGGCCTTGCCTTCTTGATATGCCACAGAAAAAAGAGCAGTCAGTGAGTAGATTTAAGGGTTGCATATTTGGCAAAGTTACATCCATTACCGACAGCCATAAGCTGTGCCATATCTGTTTGGGCTCAGAGCATGACCAACAGAATTGCTATGCCTATGGACAGATGTCTCTGCATTCACAGTGATCTAGGAGTTGTGTAAATCTCTAAGGAGTCGCAGAGCTCCTTCTCCTGCAGTGCAGCGTAGTCTGCTTCACCAGGTAAAGATCTGAGTGGAAGTTCCTCCACAACTCTCATCGGCTCAGGCTAGAGCTACAGTGTTTGAGTTCAGGCAGGCCACCTTGCATCAAAAAAATCGCCATCACTCGCTGGCGCTGTTAGAATCTGCATTGAAAAAGCACAAGCACTCAAAGTACAGTGCATTGGTACCAGCACCATTGACACAACCCCTTTCGGCATACATGGTGCAATCTGCATTGTCACACTCAACACAGGAGCCATTGACGCACAGAATATCAAGGCAGTCACATGCCGCATCCATGCTCTCGATGCACGATGCATCGACAGATGCAAAGCATGTTGCATCAAAGCACTCAATGCATGAGGATCAAAGCATTTGGAGTATGCCACATTGAGGCATTTGCTGCTGCCTGGCCACTCGATGCACACTGGATAAGCATACTCTATATACAGTGCACCAAAGATGAAACACTGTACTTTATCAGTTCATTCTGAAGCATCATGCTCAAACTGCTTGATGCATCCGGATCCTCTGGTCATGAGACGAGAGTGCACAGCATGGTAGTGATGTAATTAGTTCTTTCATTGATGCAACATCAACACATTATAAACTTCAATAGTTTAATCAATTGTTATCTTGTTAAATGTAAAATAGGGCAGATCTCGCCCTATTCAACCTGTTACCTGGAAACCGATGTGATATCTCGATCGAATGTCGGTATACAAAAGAAATAAATAAAATAAATAAATTATTCCAGAATCCTCAACACAATCACAGTACCTTCCATTGAAACAAGACAAATCTGTCTATATTTAAAAAAAATAATATTCAACTTCATAGAGAATGTTTGAAGTAGATTACAAATTTAAAATATACATAATCATAAGAACAATAGAAGACAAAAATAGAAACCGCATGAAAAACTGCAGAGAGATAACTATCAATACCAGAAAATTAGGGACAATTGTCCCTTTAAGTCCTGATTGCTAGAGACCCTGAACTGAAGGCTTGAAATATGTTTTCAGTACCTTTTTTATACATTTTTGGACAGGTAACCTGTTCACAGAAGTTCTGGTAAAGAGTTCCATAAGCGAGAATCTGCTACCAAGAAGGCTTAGCGAGTCTCTAGTTTTATAAGGATGTCAAGGAGATTCTTGTTTTAAATCTTTAAAGTCCTCAAAGCATTCGATGCCATCAAAGCTCCAGATTCTAGCAGCTGCTTTTCCAACACAACTTCTTTTCCACATTACCCCTCTGCTTCTACGGCAGGGGTTAATGTGGAAAAGAGGATTAGCATTCAGACAACAACCAACAAGGACTGAACTTCATAATGTGGGTAAACCAATAAGTGTGGGAGTAGCTTGCTTATTATGGCGGTTACTACCCTAAACCAGTTAAGCCTGATACATCACTTTGAAAGCATATACAGAGTTGCTGTCTGTTTCAACAGTAGGGGGAGGTGAGGAAAACAGGATTTACATTCAGACATCATCCAACAAGGCATTGATCTGTGCATTCTGGGTAAACAAGCATCGGGGTAACTTGCTTGATGCGGTGGTTACAACCCTTAACCAAAAGGCTTATGCTCACCTTTGATGCAACTCCATCATTACTGTCTGCATCAATGACAGGGGATGGCAGGAAATTTGAATTAAACAGTTACCAACAAGAGCCCTGAAGTTGGTGGTTGGTAAAACAGATAAGTATGGGAAAATAAATGTGGAAGCTTGCTGGACAGACTAGATGGGCCGATTGGTCTTTTTCTGCAGTCATTTCTATGTTTCTATATGTTTCATCCTAGATCAGCAGAGGAAGGGGAAAGATTACCCCTCCCTCCTCCAGTCATCGGAGTGCTTTACCCATCTTAGTTGATGACTGAGGCATTCAAACTTGAGATACCAGGACCTATATATATTCTATTGTCCCATTTACTTCTAGCCAACTGCCTACCCAAATGCAGGAACCAAGCCTGATATCAGAAGAGGATGTGCCAGTGCCTACAGCAGGTCAGAGGGTATATCAATCTCTGGATGAAATCACAATTCTCGTGAAGAGTTTCTTCTTCGCCCTATCCAAACAGTCGGACAACTCTCTTCAACCTGCTCTTCAGAATCTAGTGTCGGCGATTCCACCCAGTTGAGTTCCAGTTTCACCCAAAGGGCTAAACATTTTTTTGGAACCTGTTCTTCAGGTTTCCTCTTCATCCCATTTCATTGCAGCAGAATCTAGCAGGTCAGAGGTAATGGACCACATGGCACAATCTCCGCTTTCGCCAGAGAAACCTCTAGGCTTGCCATAATCTTTGTTACATTTCTGGGTGAGTGATCCTGTGCCATTGGGTTTGGATGAAGATTCTACAGGCGTACCCTGTGATCTACTACTGGAGCTGCTGGGACCATACATTGCCTCTGTAAGACCTCTCATATTCAAAGTTCATTGAGAGGATAGTAATAGCCCTCAGTATCCATGTTCATAAGGACGGAGACCCCCATTCTGAGTTACTAGGCTTTCTACAAATTCTCCAAACTCCATCTGAACTGGTGGCATTATCATTCTTTTTTTTTTTTTAAGAATACTTTTATTAAAGTCAGGAATATGACCAAACATCCTAAACGGTGGCAAACAATACATAGAGCACAATTAGTTTGAATAATATTGTCATGTAACATCCATTTTCTGAATATTCCCCTCATATACACCACACTTATACTACATGCACACTGTCACGCTTGCTAGTATGCTGGCTATATTGATTTTACTGCACGTTAGTCCCGAATGTAGATCACATAGTACAGAGTCCCATAGTAAATAAGTCACGCTGTACACTCATAGTTTTGGGGTTACATATTTCCTTTTTTCCTAATAAGTTCCTGTGGTAACTTGGGCAGTAGCAGCTTGGGAAACAGCCAGGAAAACAAAGTAGGCAGACTCTGGCTGTTTCTTTATGTGCATCTTTATTTACAGTGAAAGCAAAACAGAAAAACAGATGCATCTTACCTTGCTGTTCTGACTATTCAAATATCAATTGCAACCTATCCTCTCATAGGAAGGCTTCCTCTCTGCTCTCCCAGCTCTCTAGACCTGGTTTCTTATCCCTGGTCTGTCGTGATCCACCCTAGCCCAGAATCCCTTGCTGGTTTGGGACTTAAAGAGGACCGGTAGAGATTGCTGTGGTCGGTCCTTTAAGGAGTTCTGAGGGAGTTTCTTATATACTACCTTACAGTTCCAAAATCGCATGTATGTCATATCCTGCTTCCAAGATTAAAAAAAAAAAAAAAAAAAAGGTAACTTGTCACTTTTCCAAGACAGTATACATCCTGTTGCCAGCATTAAAGAAACACACAGAAATTTCTGTCCTCTACTGGGCAGACGTATCTTAACTTGTCTGACAGAGGGAGACATTATTTTTCCTGTCCAGTCAATAGAACAGCCCAAAGAGAATGTGGGAAATGCCAATTTCCGGCATGCAGTCTACAAGAAAACTAGACGTGAAGTGATAGGGTTCAGCAGTCTCCAAGGTTTGATGTCATTTACTTGCCACACTATTCAGTTGAAGTTGACTCCTCCACGAAAAAGGCAAAGATGCAGATTCATTCAAATTCACTGCCAGAGAAGGACCACAAGTTTCTAGATTACTTTGGCAAAAAAGGTCTTTCAAATTTCCATGCTGACTGAATGCATTATCATTCACCCCTTCTATATGGAACAGTATATCCATGATTGCCTCCAAAAGCTAAAACCTTTCTTTCAATCTGAGGTAGGATCTACCAGCCATTCTCAGCCATTTTTGAGTGCAGAAGACTGCATTTGCCTTCTCCATTCAGTCTATGAAGCTTTTGATTCTGTTTCTAGAACCTCTGCATCTTTGATTGGAGCACATCACATAGCATGGATTTGGAAGAGCAGTATACGAGAGGACGTTCATAAGAAGCTAGTGAACCTCCCCTGTTTCGGGGATTACCTTTTTAGAAAAAAGCTTAGGGAGACAGTCACACAGGTAAAGCTTTTTTCAGTTATCTCATTCTACTACATAAACTAGCAGAATGTCACATAGTTATGTTATAAAGCTAGAGTTAATCTGTAGAGGTTGGCACCATGCCCCTTCTCTTTGTTTATACCTCTCTACCTTGGTTTTCTAACTCTTCACTTCCAATTCCCAGTTGCTCACCCTTGTTATAATGTAACTTTTTACTTTCTGTTCCCACTCTGACTTATTAAGGTTTTGACTTGTTATTGTTAATGAGCTATTGTTCTATGTAAACCGAGTTGATTTGATCTGTATCAAGAAAGTCGGTATATAAAAACCCTAAATAAATAAATAAATAAAGGACCAAAACATGGCAGTTCAATCCCTCTCAATGAGCCTTGAACAACCATCCACTCTGAGATGGCCCTTCTATCGTTATAAACATCCTTACTTTTACAGGTAACCCTTCTGGTTTTAGCAGTAGTTCTGTTCGCAACCTCTTCCAATGCAATGTCAACAGCCTTTTTCCACCAAGCTGAGACAAAAGAGAATGTCACCCACCAAAGACCATTCAACAAGCTTATTCTATACCTGGGCCCAATTTTTCATCCTGTCGGACAATCTACATCCATCTGGCTGGATCCAGCTCTTTCTTAATAGGTGGCACCATATCACCAAAGGACTCTTGGCTCCTCTGCATTTCTCCCACCTTCCATCTCTTCCATATTTGGTGATCATATGGATCCATCATATCTGCCACAGCTTCACCTGGAAGTTCAGTCAACGAGTAATAGAGGCCTTATTGGTATCTCATCAAGTGAATGGATTTATTTCCTTATCCCAAAGAAATCAGGGAAATTGTAGCCTATCCTGGACCTGAGGCATCTGAACAAGCACTTGCGAGAGAGATTGAAAATGAACTCTCTCAGCCTAATTTTATCCTACATCCAGAAAAGCAAATGGATGGGCACCTTGGACCTCAAGGATGCTTACCTGGACATACCCATCCACCATTTGCATTGGTGCTACCTTTGATTCAAGGTGGATTCTACTCGCTGCCAAATCAGAGTATCCCCATTTGGCCAGTCGGCTGCCCTGAGAGTCTCCACTAAATGTCTGGCAGTGGTAGCAACACATCTCTTGACACCAGGCGATTCAGGACTTCTCTTATCTGGACAATTGGTTAATCAAAGCAAGATCTCGGAAGTATGTAATTAAATCTTTACATGAAACAGTTGCCCTCCTGCACAGTCTGACTCAATGCAAGAGAAGGCATTTCTGTCCCCAGATTAAATGAACATCATGCAAGTACTTATCCACAAGTTTATCTCCTCTCAGCAATCGACAGTGAGATCTCTGCTTGTCATGTTGAGCCATATGGCAGCAGCAGTCCATGTGGTTTCATTGACTGCCTGCATATTCGACATTTTTGTGAAGCCTATATTTCCAATGGGATCAACTAACAGAGCCACACTCCAGTGTAGTGCAGATTTCCTGTGAGATGGCTCAGGAGCTCAGGTGGTGGCTTCAACTTCATGTCATTCAAGAGGGTGCCCCTCTTCAACACCTTCCATACTGAATAATGCCGACACAGGATGCCTCAACAAAGGTTTGAGGCTCTCACAAAGAATCCTGTTGAGCCTGGGGCAATTGGGCTCCCAAGGAACATAGATATAAAAACATAAGAACATGCCATACTGGATCAGACCAAGGGTCCATCAAGCCCAGCATCCTGTTTCCAATCCAGGCTATAAGTACCTGGCAAGTACCCAAAAGCTAAGTCTACCCCACGATATTGATGCTAATAATAGCAGTGGCTATTTTCTAAGTCAACTTGATTGATAGCAGGTAATGGACTTCTCCAAGAACTTATCCAAACCTTTTTTTAAGCCTAACTGCACTAATCACATTCCCTGGCAACAAATTCCAGAGTTTAATTGTGCATTGAGTGAAAAAGAACTTTCTCCGAGTATGAATTTAGCATGTAGCACATTTAAAACTAGAGTACCCCTTAATCCATCTATTATCTGAAAGAGTAAATTACAGATTCACATTTATCCATTCTAGACCTCTCATGACTTTAAACACCTCTATCATATCCCCTCTCAGCTTACTCTTATCCAAGCTGAACAGTCCTAACCTCTAGCCTTTCCTCCTAGGGGAGCTGTTCCATCCCCTTTATCGTTTTGGTCGCCCTTCTCTGTACCTTCTCCATCGCAACTATATCTTTTTTGAGATGCGGCAACCAGAATTGTACACAGTATTCAAGGTGTGGTCTCACCATGGAGAGATACAGAGGCTTTATGACATTTTCTGTTTTATTCACCATTCCTTTCCTAATAATTCCTAACATTGTTTGCTTTTTTGAGTGCCGCACCACACTGAGCCAACAATTTCAATGTATTATCCACCATGACGCCTAGATCTCTTTCCTGGGTGGTAGCTCCTAATATGGAACCTAACATCGTGTAACTACAGCATGGGTTATTTTTCTCTTATATGCATCACCTTGCACTTATCCACATTAAATTTCATCTGCCATTTGGATGCCCAATTTTCCAGTCTCCAAAAGGTCCTCCTGCAATTTATCACAATCCGCTTGTGGTTTAATTACTCTGAATAATTTTGTATCCGCTGCAAGTTTGATTATCTCATTCATCTTATTCCTTTCCAGATCATTTATAAATATACTAGCCGTTAAGCCCATAACAACGGGCTACATTAACATTTTTTTTTCGGTCCATTTCCTTCCCCCTCATTCTCCCTCCCTCCTCTAGTCTCCCTCCCTCTCCCCTCAGTCACTCCCTTGTGTTTTTTTCCCTGTACTTGCCGTTCATGTGCGCTTCTCGGGGGACTGGCTGGGGGTTTGCAAATGACATTGTGTATTGCTCGGGGCTTACCTCAGATGACATGATTGGTGAAGTGGCAGGACCTCTGCTGCAGTGTGTGTGTGTGTGTGTGTGTGTGTGTGCGAGCTGTGCCATCTTTCTCTGCTGTTCTCACTTGTCGGAAGGATCTCTGTGCCTTGCAGAGTCAAATTTCTGCCGTGCATGAGCCGGCCATCCTAGCTCCCTCCCCCCTTCCCCAGTGTCGGAGCGGAAGGATTTCTGTGCCTTGCAGACTCAGCTTTCTTCCGTTCATGCACCGGCCGACCCAGCTCCCTCCCCCCTTCCTCACGTCGGAAGTACGATTGCTCTGCATTAGGGCGTCAAATCAGCACTTCCATCGGAAGGGAGCCCAGACCATCCATGCATGCGCAGCCAGTTGGTCCCAGCCGCTCTCTACTGCGCATTTGTGGCACGTTGGTCCGGGCTCCCTTATAGTTATGATTGAAAAGCACGGGTCCCAGTACAGACCCCTGAGGCACTCCACTGCCCACCCCCCTCCACTGAGAAAATTCTCCATTTAATCCTATTCTGTTTCCTGTCTTTTAACCAGTTTCTAATCCACAAAAGGACATCGCCACCTATCCTATGACTTTTTACTTTTCCTAGAAGCCTCTCATGAGGAACTTTGTCAAATGCCTTCTGAAAATCCAAATACACTACATCTACCAGTTCATTTTTATCCACATGTTTATTAATCCCCTCAAAAAAGTGAAGCAGATTTGTGAGGCAAGACTTGCCTTGGGTAAAGCCATGCTGACTTTGTACCATTAAACCATGCCTTTCTATATGTTCTGTGATTTTGATGTTTAGAACACGTTCCACTATTTTTCCTGGCACTGAAGTGAGGCTAACTGGTCTGTGGTTTCCAGGATCGCCCCTGAATCCCTTTTTAAATATTGGGGTTACATTAGCTACCTCTAGTCGTCAGGTACAATAGATGATTTTAATGATATGTTTCAAATTTTTACTAATAGATCTGAAATTTCATTTTTCAGTTCCTTCAGAACCCTGGGGTGTATATCATCCGGTCCAGGTGATTTACTAGTCTTTAGTTTGTCAGTCAGGCCTAACACATCTTCTAGGTTTACCATGATTTGGTTCAGTCCATCTGAATCACCCATGAAAACCTCTGGAACGGGTATCTCCCCAACATCCTCTTCAGTAAACACCGAAGCAAAGAAATCATTTAATCTTTCCGCGATGGCCTTATCTTCCTTAAGTGCCCCTTTAAACCTCTCAATCATCTAACGGTCCAACTGACTCCCTCGCAGGCTTTCTGCTTCGGGTATATTTTAAAAAGTTTTTATTAAGAGTTTTTGCCTCTACGGCCAACTTTTTTTCAAATTCCCTCTTAGCCTGTCTTATTAATGTCTTATATTTAACTTGCCAACGCTTATGCTTTATCCTATTTTCTTCTGTTGGATCCTTCTTCCAGTTTTTGAATGAAGATCTTTTGGCTAAAATAGCCTCTTTCACCTCACCTTTTAACCATACTGGTAATCGTTTTTCCTTCCTTAATGTGTGGAATACTTCTGGACTGTGCTTCTAGGATGGTATTTTTTAACAATGTTCACGCCTCTTGCACACTTTTTACCTTTGTAGCTGCTCCTTTTAGTTTTTTTTCTAACTATTTTTTACCCGTAGATAAGCAGCATGAATTATCCATGCTGTCTGGGATATCCTGCATGCCACTAGGTGGCGGAGCTCTCAAAGAACACTGAACTTTGTCAGTGAGGCGTTCCTGCTTGTATATTCCCGTGTTTCCCCGAGTCTCCTCTGTCCATTTTTTTCCATGTGACTGAGTGCTCTCTGAGCTCTCTTGCTGTCTCAGAGAAAGTATTTCTGTGAAGAAAAAAAAACAAAACTCTAAAACACCGAAGAACTTCAGATGCCTCGTCCACCAGGGTTCAAGTTCTGCCAATTTTGCAAAATTATGTCTGCCACTGATGACCATGACCGATGTTACATTTGCCTGGGTCCAGACCGCAACCAGCCGAATTGTCGGGACTGCGGCTGCATGTTTCCGCAGGCCCAGCAGCAGAGGGCTGCCCGAATCACCCAACTCCGTGGAGCAGTGTTGGGTTCACACCGTTCCACACTGGAAGTCTAAGACCCCCCCTCTCACAGTCTGTCCACCTCCACGGACCCCCCCCCCCCCCCCCCCGGTCCATTGGAACCAGTGCCAAAGCAAGCCCTCGCAATACCGAGGCACGGTGCAGGAGATGTCATTGGCGCCGAGGAAGCAATCAGCGTTGAAAGTGGCAGCGCAGGGCTACCGACGTGTCGAAGGAGCATCGCAGCGCAGGGCTACCGACGCACCGGCATCAGAAACAAGGCCAACGGCGCACATTTGACTCAGATTTATCCCCCTGCGCCTCACTACGCTGCACCAGCACCCACACCGATGCAACCGACAAAGACAACATCCAAGCTGCCCAAAAAACACATCTCAGGGCATAAGAAGCCCAGGGAGCCGTCTCCTCTCCTTGTAAACTTGGAAGGGGATTCCTCTTCTCCCAGGATATCCCGCAGTTCCTCAGCCTCGTCTGATGTATTCTCTGGCCTCTCCATGGCCTCACGCCTTTGAATTGCATCGAGCCTGCCGGACCCTCTGTTCGAGAAGGACGGGCACCCTCCAGTGGACGTCACTCAACCAAGGGGCCCTGACAGTGACATCCTACGAGCAGCGATTTACCCCCCCCCCCCCACACACACACACACGCACACTGGCGTTCCGACCCACCCACGCCCACCACTTTTGGCAGGCTTGGCCTCCCAGGCCATGTCACAAATATCCGTGATCCTCACACAATTCCTCACTTCCATTGAGGAACAAGGCCAACAACCGCCTGGACAGCCCATGGAAGCTCCACAGTCACCAAGGGGCAGCCCAAGCCCAGGACCTTTCTCCGTTGAGCCTCGGCAGCCGTCTTATCCTGAAGAGGACTCACCACAGCCATATTCCTCACCAGGCTCCTCCACTGGATACCCTTCAGATCCCGCGGAAGTGCCACCTGAGCCCATGACTCCCCGGAGGATCTCTCCTCAGAAACTTTGGAGAAAGTGGGCCAACGTCTAGATATAGAGACAAGGAAGGTACCAGACCCCAGGCAGGAGCTGATGGGAATCTTAAAAAATCTTTCACACACTCCTACCGAACCTACGGTGCTGCCCTCCCATGCGGTATTATATTCCGCAATGACCAAAGCATGGGAAGCCCCCTTCTCGGGACAACCAGCCTCCTGGAAGATGGATTTGAAATACCGCATGTGGGAGTCCCCATTTTACTCACTGGTTCAGCTTCCTCATGCATCCGTCATTGTGGAGTCCGCATTGCAGAGGGTGAAGAGATCTAGGTTCCACTCAAATACCACCCCCCCCCCCCCCCCCAAAGTAAGGACTGAAAATATCTTGACGACTTTGGCAAGAAGGCATTTCAATCAGGAATATTAAACACAAAGATACAGCAACACCAGTTCTACGTGACATAGTGTCTGTATGAATGCCTCCAGTCCTTAAAGCCCAAGTTACAGGTCTCGTCCTCCGGACGCTCAACCACCACAAGAATTTCATGACATGGAGAGCCTGCGTCACCTGCTTCGATCAATATATGAAGGGTTTAACATGTCAGCAAAAACTACCGCCAATGCCATAGCAGCGCGTTGCTTAGCATGGCTACGGGCGAGTGCCATTAGAGATGACGTGCACAAAAACTTGCTGATCTCCCTTGTGTGGATAATCTTTTTGGCGATAAGCTGACTGAGACAGTGATGAAACTCACAGCAAAGGGTGGCTGTACTGTCATTGACCGCCCCTCCTGAAGGCTCTTCATCCCGATGCCCTTTTTCCTCGTTCAGGAAGACAGCCTACCCTTGACGGCCCTATAGACCATATCCTCCTTACCGGCCCTCCTCATATCAACCGAGCCGTCAACAGCCCGGACCACCCCAGCAACAGTCTGCAGACACTCATCCCCCGAAAGCCCCGCAGGGTTTGTTTTTTTTTTTTTGGTTTTTTTTGGAGCTGCATTCCCACCGCTACCACCACCTATAGTAGGGGGCAGGTTATCCCATTTCTTTCCGGCCTGGGAGACCGTCACCTCCAATTGTTGGGTCCCAACATCATACATGATGGATATTTCCCCAACTTCCTCTCCCTCCTGAACTTACCGCATCTAGTCCGCCAGAAATATCACAATGCACACTGCGGACACCTGTTTCAGGAGATCAACAGCCTTCTCCAGCAACAGTGCATCCGGGAGTTGCCCCCCTCACAATTCCAACAAGGGTTCTATTCTCAATACTTCCTCATTCCTACGAAATCTGGGGGCCTCCGACCCATCCTGGACTTACGCTCTCTAAACAAATACTTAGAGAGAAAAATTCAAGATGACACCCCTCAAATCCATCCTTCCTTACCTTCAACCCAGGGATTGGATGTGCTCACTTGATTTGAAGGATGCATATGCTCATATACCAATGCACCCTACATCCTGGCGATTCCTCTGTTTCATCGTGAATGCCCAGCATTTCCAGTACAAGATTCTCCCATTCGGCCTCTCCTCTGCCCTCAGAGTCTTCACAAAATGCCTAGCAGTAGCGGTGGCGCACCTCTGCCGACAGGGCATCCAGATATTTCCTTACCTGGATGACTGGCTGATTGTGGCCCCTAACCAGTCCAGTCTCCGGGACAACCTTATCCAGACAGTATCTTGCCTGGACAATCTAGGCCTCCTTGTGAACTACGAAAAGTCAAATATACAACCTACTCAAATCTTACAGTTCATCAGGGCTCATATCGACACTATTCAAGACAGCCTTCCTCCCGAAGCCCTGGGCGCTTGCTCTGACAACACTTGCTGGGAGCCTCCACAACAACACAACTGCCCCAGCCCGACAAATCCTCACCATTCTAGGACACATTTATTATTTAGGATTTTTTATATACCGAAGTATAGCATTCTGCCTTCACTCCGGTTTACATTGGAACAACATAATACATACATTAACCTTAGAACAACGAGAGACATTACATCTGAATTTGTATAATATTACGATATTGCTCACTTACACATGGCAGCATCTATCTGTCGTACCTCATATGAGACTGCATATGCGACAAATGCAATGGGGCCTGAAAACCCAATGGAGTTAATTCTTCAGCCCCCCTCTCCACCCCGATCATGCTAACATCCAGCATGAAGAAAGACCTGCAGTGGTGGCTGACACCATCAACGCTAGAGACAGGATTGCCTCTTTGCCCCCCCACCCCCTCGTCATACGGTCCTCACCACGGATGCTTCCACCACAGGTTGGGGAGCCCACCTTACCCACCTACAGACTCAGGACTGGTCCAAATGGGGATCAGTCACAACAAATAAATCTCCTGGAACTTCGAGCCATTCGAAATGCCTTCCGTGCTTTCGAGCAGACTGTCCATGGGCAAACTGTCATAATCCACACAATCAACCAAGTTGCCATTTTTTACATAAACAAGGAAAGAGGGTCAGGTTCCTGGAGCCTTCACAGAGAGGCCGTACAGATCCTGGAATGGGCGAACAGCAGAGATATCTCCCTACAGGCCACCTACCTGCCCGGAATCAACAACTCCAGAGCAGACAAACTGAGCAGAATCTTTCACCCCCACGAGTGGGAACTCCATCAGGATGTGGCTGTATTAGTGTATTCACTATATGTCTGGTAGTGGCCTACAAGGGAATGATCAAACTCAAATAAGTTATGGGGAGTTTGTGAAGTGATAAAAGGCACCTGCCCATAAATTAAGGAGTAATTATGGGTGGGTGGGTTGGGAAATACAAACACACTAACTTCTGCTTATTAGCAGCCATACTGACTATTTAAAAATAAAGACACTAAATAATATATCCCAATAGGTTACTTCTCCCCAATACTTTAAAAAAAAAAAAAAATTTCCCAAGCAAAACATACTGATTCCTTTCAGCCACCAGCAAGGTGATCTTCTCCTTTGTGCTCCCACTGGATTATGCACTGTAAAAATGCACTGATTGTGTTCATGCATCTTCTTCAGGGTAGGAGCATCCTTTTTCAGCAGACAACCAGGGGGCCTCATTTTATATTAACAAGCAAGGGGAAACAGGATCATGGCTACTCTGCCAGGAAGCACTCAAGATCTGGAACTAGGCAGAAAAGAATCGGGCCATCTTACATGCCTCCATGAATCTACAATACTTTGGCAGATCGGCTCAGCAGAATTTTTCATCCACATGAATGATCTCTACAACAATCTGTGGCAGACAAAATTTTCAGATTGTGGGATCAACCATCGGTGGACCTGTTTGCCTTTTAGGAAAGCAGCAAACTAAATTGATTCTGCTCAGTTATTCCAAGTGATCTCGGACTAGCTCAGGATGCTTTCCTCCTCGATTGGGGGACAAACCTCTTATACACTTTTCCACTGATCCCACTTATTGCCAGGACAATGCACAAAGTTCTTCTTCAAGATCATGCTTAACTAATCCTCATAGCTCTAGCATGGCCCAGACAAGCATGGTATCTTGAATAACTTTCTAACAGTCCTCCCATTACTCTGGGAACAGATCCAGCTCTTGACTCAAGAGAATGGAACACCATATCATTTCAACCTGTCTGCTCTCAACCTAACAGCCTGAGACAAACCGAAAAACAGTGGAGACGAACCCCTACCCCAAACCTGAAAGACAAATACAGAACGCTTCTACACAACTATACAGCTGACCTCAACACAGCAAAGCGCAATTTCTACACAACAAGAATTCATGATTATCAATTCAACCCGAGGACCCTCTTCGCCTATGTCAAAGACCTAACCAACCCTATCCAAAATGACACAACGCCAAACTCCAGCAACATCTCCAGTGAAAAACTAGCACAATTCTTCAAGGACAAAGTTGACAACATCATTGCCAAGATTCCCCAAACCCACAACGACTCAACGGACATCCCTCCTCCCATCCACACATGGTCACAATTCACACCCGTTGCATCTACAGAAATTGAACCCATCATCAAAAAAAACCAACCCCGCATCCCACCCCTTAGACCCCATCCCTATCAAAACTCTAAAACTCATCAGAGATTATTGTCAAACCAATAACCTACATCAACCTATCACTCGAGCAAGGAGTCTTCCCAGACAAACTCAAAAATGCCATCATCAAACCAATCATCAAAAAACCTCAACTCGACAAATCAGACACAGCAAACTACAGACCAGTCTCTAACCTCCCATTCTTAGCAAAAAAATTTATCGAAAAAACAGTCAACAATCAACTTACAGATCACCTTGACACCTATAATGTTCTCCAGCCAACACAGCATGGTTTCAGAAAATTCTTCAGCACCGAAACCCTCCTCCTCTCTCTCACCGATACCATCCTCAGAGGTCGCGGCAGAGGCAAATCGTTCCTCCTGATACTTCTTGATATATCAGCCGCCTTTGACACCATCAATCACAGAACACTCCTCACCAGACTTAAAGAAATTGGTCTACGAAACACTACAATCAAATAGTTCAAATCCTACCTCTCAAACAGATCCTACATCGTCAAGACAAACTCATCTGAATCCTCCCAAGTGCCCCTCACACATGGTGTCCCTCAAGGTTCTTCCCTATCCTCAACCCTCTTCAACATTTACCTCCTCCCACTATGTAAATACCTCTCAGATGCAAACCTCACCTACTTCGTCTATGCAGACGACATACAAATATTACTCCCCATAAACAAGTCCATTGAACTCACCATGGAAAAATGGAACAAACTCAGCTCAAAATTATCCCACCTGCTATCTCAGCTATCACTCTGCCTCAACCAAGCCAAAACAGAAATCCTTCACATCCACGATGACCGTCCCTCATCTCCCCTCAAGTGCACCCCCTCAAACAACCCAGGAAGCTCAAACAACCCGGGGGTACCAAACATCTCAGGAATCTCACTCACACCATCCACAAGAAACCTAGGCGTAACAATAGACAGCCAACTCAACTTTAAACAACACATCTCCAATACAATTAAGGATGGATTCTTCAAGCTTCAAACACTGAAAAAACTCAAACCCCTTCTCCAAGCGCACGATTTCCGAACAGTCCTTCAATCAATTATTTTCTCAAAACTCGACTACTGCAACTCCCTCCTCCTTGGCCTCCCAGAAATCCACATCAAACCCCTCCAAGTTCTACAAAACGCCGCCGCCAGAATCATCACTAACAGAAAATCCTCCCACATCACACCCACTCTCAAAGAACTCTACTGGCTGCCCATCACACAAAGAATCCAATATAAAACCCTCACCCTCATGCACAAAAAAATAAACAACAACAAAATGAACTGGCTAAACAACGCAATACATCCATACCCCACACAAAGAACTCTCAGGTCCACCAATACTAGCCTTCTTTCCGTCCCCAATCTCAAAACTGCACACCTCAACGCAACCCGCAAACGAGCCATAACAATAGTGGGCCCTTCCCTATGGAACTCCCTCCCCACCCATCTCAGAAATGAACCCTCATTGCAAGTCTTTAGAAAACATCTCAAAACATGGCTGTTTTTAAAAGCCTTCCCACCTGACCCTTAACCTGCCTGAACGCATCACATCACACACCCCTACGCATGCATCTCTCCCTCCTTTCCTCCCTCCCCTGACACTCCCACCCTCCCTTCTCCCCCCCCCCCCACCCTTCTCTTACCTCCCTCCAATCAACCCTGATACCTAAATTATTTTATCAACAAGTCATAATGTATATATGTTATATGCTATAATTTTATTTTTCCATGTATTTCTGTTACAATTGTTACCATGTTATAATTGTTATCATGTTATAATGTAAAATAGGCCAGAACTCGCCCTATTCTCTGTTACCTGGAAACCGATGTGATATCTCGATTGAATGTCGGTATATAAAAGAAATAAATAAATAATAAAATAAATGTTGAATGCTCAGTAATTGCTGATCATTTAACCTACAGAAATCGTGGACATTCTAGTTTTATCTAGAAAACCGTCAGCTAGAAGGAATTACACCTTCAAGCAGAACAGATATTCCAACTGGTGTTTGCAGAATGCATCTGCAACAATATTTTCTCCACCTTTCAAACTCAGGTCTTGCCACTTCTTTGGTGCAAGTGCACTTCATCACCATTGCAGGGTGCCATTTGTCCTAGAGCTGGTCCTGTGGTTAGAGTTCCTTGAGCACTGCTACCAAGATTCATCCTGAGTTGCCCTGCTTTCAAGGGAAAGCACTGTGACTGTTCTGACTGAAGGGGTGGGGTGTGTGTATGAGGCAGCTTCAGCTACTCACTGTTGTGTATACCTTTTGGATGTCGGGGGGAGGGTTGTGGGCAGCATCTTCTTGCCTCAGGCAGCAGGTTGCCTTGAGCTGCCTCTGATTCCAGTGAGCAGTCCTTGATTCTCAACATCCAAAAGCTGATTCTATTTATACATCAAATGCTAATCAGATTAAGTTTTTCTTCAGCATCTTTTAAAAAGTTTGAGTACATTAGTTCATATGTGTGGATCTGGTGATAAATATAGTCTCTGATGTCAAATAGGTGCACATGACAGAAAGTATTTCAAGTAAACCTCTTTGAGCTGAATGGAGCGCACATGTTGAGTTGTAAATGTGTACCCCTGATTAGATTCAGTAGGTACATTTTTTGATTGATTGTTAGGTTTCTTAAATTTTTTGTCAACCACTGTACGCATCAGTATTGGTGCATTGAGTGTTACTGGTCGTATTTTCTTAAAGTCAATTCATTTGACTTTGGCTTGTTTAATTTTTCAGCCAGTGTTCCAAAAAGAGAATAGGATCAGTGGTTTCAACATGGATCCCAATAATAGATTTCCTGGGGAATGACCATAACATCTTGAAATGCTTCATGTGTAGAAAAATGACTCTCGAACATTGTTTGTTTCTACCTGGAGCTCATGAATAGAGATCTTTGTTTTCATTTTTTTTTTTGTTAAACCTTTCCTGGGAACTTATAAATGTCTATTATAATGAACAAAAATGGGAGACAAATCAGTGGAAAAGTAAAATCTGGCAGTGCTTGAACATCGAAGAAGGATCAAACTCCCTCAGCATTGAGCACCTGTAGAAGCTGGGGAGATAGACCATCATCTAGCTCCCCCTCCCAAGCCCCTATCTAATGAAAGCAAAGAATTCCCCTTCATTGGTACAGACATCAAGGAGTACTCATAAGAACACAAGAACTTGTTATACTGGGTTAGACCAAGGGCCCGCAAGCCCAGCATCCTGTTTCCAACAGTGGATGATCCAGGTCACAAGTACCTGGCAAGATACCAGAAGTAAATAGATCCCATGCTGCTATCGCGCAATAAGTAATGGCTATTTCTTAAGTCTACTTAGTTAATCACAGTTTGACGTCTCCAGGAATTTGGCCAAATCATTTTTAAACCCAACTATGCCTACTGCCTTTACTACATTCTCCAGTAATAAATTCCAGAACTGAATTGTGTTGAGTGAAAGAATTTTCTCAGATTTGTTTTGAATGTCCTATATACTAACTTCATTGAGTGCCCCCTAATCTTTGCATTTTTTTTGAAAGAGTAACTAACAGATTACAATTACCTATTATTCTATTTCACTCATGATTTTATAGACCTCTATCATATGTCCCCTAAGCCATCTCTTCTCCTAGATAAACAGCTCAACTTCTTTAGCCTTTCCTCGTAGGGGAGCTATTCCATCCCTTTTATCATTTTGGTCGCCCTTCTCTGTTCATTTTCCATTGCAACTATATCTTTTGTGAGATGCGGCGACCAGAACTGCACATTAATACTCTAAGTGCAGCCTCACCATGGAGTAATACAGAAGCATTATGACATTCACTGTTTTAGTCTCCATTCCTTTCCTAATAATCCCTAACATTGTTTGCTTTTTTGACCACCATCGCACACTAAACTGAGGATTTCAAAATATTGTTCACTGTGATGCCATGGTCCTTTTCCTCAGCTGTAGCTCCTAATATGGAGCCGAACATCTTGTAACTACAGCGTGAGTTACTTTTCTGCATGTGCATCCCTTTGCACTTGTCCACATTAAATTTCATCTGCCATTAAATGTCCAGTCTTCAAGATCTTCCTATGATTTCACAACTCTGAATAATTGTGTCATCTGCAAATCTGATCACCTCACTTCTTGTATCCCTTTCCAGATCATTTATTAATATATTAAAAAGTACCAGTCCTAGTACAGATCCTTCAGACATTCCACTGTTTACCCTTCTCCACTGAGAAAACTAACCATTTAGTCCTCCTTTCTGCTTCCTATCTTTTAACCAGTTTGCAATGCACAATAGGACATTACCTCCTATCTCATCGCTTTATTTTTTTTTTGAGTCTCTCATGAGGGCTTGTCAAATGTTTTCTGAAAATCCAAATAAGCTATATTCACCAGCTCTCTATTATCCATGTTTGTTATCCCCTTCAAAAAAAATGTAGCAGATTGGTGAGGCAAGATTTCTCTTGTGTAAATCCATGCTATGGCCCTTTAAACCATGTCTTTTTCTGTGTGTTCTGTGATTTTGTTCTTTTGCATAGTTACCACAATTTTTTCCATCTCTGAAGTCACTCTCAACAGTCTGCTATGGTTTCCTGGATCACCCCTGGAGTGTTCTCTTTAAAAATCGGAATTACATTGGCCACCCTCCAGTCTTTAGGTATGACAGACAATCCCAATGATACATTACAAATTACCAGTAATAGATCTGAAATTTCATTTTTTAGTTCTTTCAGAGCTCTGGGGTGTATACTGTCTAGTTCAAGTGATTTACCCCTCTTTAATTTGTCAGTCTGTCTTGTATTTTCTAGCTTCACAATGATTTGTATTTGTTCCTCTGAATCTTCACCATTGAAAACAGTTTCCGACACAGGTATCTCCCCAGATCATCTTCAGTAAACACCAAAGCAAAGAATTTTCAGTCTTTCCAAATGGACTTGTGTTCCCTAAGTGTCCCTTTAACCCCTCGATCATCTAACAGTCCAACAAATTCAGTCACTGTCTTCCGATTTTTAGTATGAGTTTTTGCCTCTAACTCCAGCTTCTTTTCAAATTCTTTTTTAGCCAGCCTCATTACTGTTTTGCCAGGCATTAGCAAAGACTAAGCAGCATTGGCTTCAGTCTTAGCTAGAGTGTGATGTTGGAATTGGGCAGATTGATCTCAGGAATCACAGCAGCCTCCAAAGACTCAAATACCAGCTATCTATCTTTCTCAAATATTCTAGGAAGATCTGATCACTCCTCCTCCTGCCCATGCAGTGTTGGCATTGGCAGCTTTTGAGGAGGAATTGTGAATTGGGGGGAGGGAGCCAAGCAGTTTTGGATCACATGGCTGCAAGTAGCAGTGAATCAGTATAGATATTATCGGTATCCTTGCAAACTGAGGTCCAGCCTCTACTGGAGACTTCTATAGCATCTGGCAAGAGATCCTTAATTATAGTTCTAGAGAGGTCCACACAGATGTTATCCAGGACCACCTCACCTTTTTTCAGATTCCAGTGCATTGGAGGGAGGAGGAGCAGGAAAAGAATGACAAAACAGAGGATGTCATAATGCTTCTGTATTGCTCCATGGTGAGACCTCATCTTAAATACTGTGCTGCATTCTGGTCACTGCATCTTAAAAAGGGTATAGCTGCAATGGAGAAAGTGCAGAGAAGGGCAACCAAAATAAGGGGCATGGAATGGCTGCCCTATGAGGAAAGGCTAAAGAAGCTAGGACTGTTCAGTTTGGAGAAGAGACAACTGAGGGGGGAATATGATAGAAGTCTACAAAATCATGAAAGGACTTGAACAAGTTCATGTAAATCGGTTATTTACTCTCTCAGATAATAGAAGGACCAGGGGGCACTCCATGAAGTTAGCAAGTAGCTCATTTAAAACAAATCAAAGAATTCTTTTTTTTACTCAATACATAGTTAAGCTCTGGAATTCATTGCCAGAGGATGTGGTTACAGCAGTTAGCGAAACTGGGTTTAAAAAAGGTTTGGATAAGTTCCTAGAGAAAAAAAATCCATAAACTATTAAAATAATTAATAAGCAATAGTAGCTTGTGATTTATCTAATGTTTGGGTACTTGTGACTTGGATTGGCCACTGTAGGAAACGGGATCTAGGGCTTGAGAGACCCTTGGTTTGACCCACTATGGCATATCTTATGTTCTTATACCATGAAGGCTTTTTTTTTCTCCTCCAAGGTATACAAGTTTATTGGGGGTCTAGATACCCACAAGGGTATCTAGACCCCCCAATACCACGACCACGAGGTGAATCCGCTGCGCCGTCCTTCCACACGGCCCTTAGGTTCCCCTGCAGCCAGAGACAGGCGAACCCCTGGCCAGCCAATCACAAGCCGGAGAGGGACTTTAAATCAAAAAAGCTCCACCGGCGCCGCGTGCCGAAGGAACCAGCCCCTTTGTGCACCCCTTCGTGCAGCCACTGAGAGAAGCTACAATCCACCTTTCAGCTGCACACCATCACCGCAAAGCCTAATTCCCACAACTAATATTTAGACTATCTCCGCAAGCCGGAGCTACCACCCTACAATATCAGCTATCATTACCTCCAGCAATCACTTGAGAATAAGATCGCACTCAAGGTATGTTCTAGCACGAGCTTCTAATATAAAAGCTCCTATTTCTCTCTGCCTGGATACAACGCCTCACCAACTAGCAAACTTTGTGCCTGAAGCCTCCCCAAGTCATATAATCTTCAGTCCCACCACATACCTCTACCACCACCAACCTACCTCCCAGCATCCATCTCGCCCAGCAACCATTCAGTACTCTGCGCTTCCAGCAACCACTCTTCACCCCCCCGGCTCAAAATATCACCCAAACTCTTCCAAAAAGACAACATGCTACAAACCTTCCCTATCCCCATTATCCCACACTCACTCCTCAACAGAGATAATTCACCCATACTCAATCTTCAACGCTCAAAGAGATCACTGATCCCCATCATGATTTCCCCCCTAACCCAATTCCTAGGCCTTAACTCTCTCAACTCCCAATCCCTGTCAAAAAAAATCACTTGCTCAACGACCACCTCCTGGATACCCAACCGGACCTATGTGCAATAACTGAAACCTGGTTGAAAAACACTGATACACCCCTAATCAACCAACTACCGATACAACTATATGACTTCTTCTCTATCCCCAGACCTAAAAAAAGAGGGGGAGGATTACTGTTGGCCGCAAAAAAAGAACTGAGACTATCCCAGCAAGCAGTTAAATCGACGACCAAACTTGAAATCGGATTATTCAAATCCACCCAGCTTCAAATCTGTCTTATCTATGCCCCCCCTGGGTTCCTAGAATCCGACCCATCCCCTCTCATAGAATTTGTAGCCAAACACATCAATACAAACTCACCAGCTATCCTGTTAGGAGACTTCAACATTCATGTTGATTCCCCTTCTCCCTCCGCCAATTGCGAAGCCCTCCTTTCCTCCTTCCAGGCCATGGGCTTCAAACAAATTATAAATAAACCCACGCACAAAGCAGGCCACACGTTAGACCTCATATTCACAAATGAATCCATCTCGCCCACTTCTCCTCCTACCTGTACCCCCATCCCTTGGTCAGATCACTCGATGATAGCTACAGAACTATCAATAAAAAAAACTCCCGACTCCCATCATCCTCGATCCAATTCAGAAAACCATGTTCCATGGAAGCCCTCAGCAACAGCCTCTCCAAGGACCTAACTAACTTGGACCTCACAAATGCCGACACTGCCATGAACTCCTGGCTAACTATCACCTGCTCAGTAGCTGATAAAATATGCCCCATGTCATCCGCACTAACAAAAACCCTGGTTCTCAACAGAATTAAGAAAACTCAAACAAGATCTGCAACATAAAGAACAACGCTGGCGGAAGGATCCCTCCCCTACCACACAGGCCTCCTACAAAACCACAGTGAGCTACTATAGGGCCTCCATTCTTCGCACCAAAGGGGATTTCTACGCCAAAAAAATACACGGCTTCCTATACGACCCGAAAACACTTTTCTCATATGTTGCAGTCCTTACCACCCCTGTTCTTTCAATCATCCCAGAAGAAGAAGCCCAAAACAAATCCACAGAGTTGGCAGTTTTCTTTGACAACAAAATCAAAAATTTACTTACTCCTCTGACAAGTTCCAACTCTACTCCAAACACCCAGCCTCCACCTAGCCAAAACTACTCCCCAGCGATACACAGTCACTAGAATCTTTTGATCTAACATCATCCTTGGAAATCAAATCCATTATCAAGAAAATGAAGCCTTCATCGCACCCAATAGACCAAATACCGACCAAACTCCTCCTCACAATTCCGAAAACCACTGGCCAACATCGTAAATTGCTCCCTCACTCAAGGAACGGTCCCGGACGCATTAAAACTGCTTCTCTGAAACCCTTACTAAAAAAAAAACCAAACCTGGACCCAGCTAACCCTATAAATTTCCGCCCCATTGCCAACTTACCTTTCATAACCAAGCTAATGGAAAAACTGGTCAACACTCGACTTACAGACTACCTCGACGCCCATGACATTCTCTATCCTTCTCAATTCGGATTCAGGAAACGCCGAAACACAGAATCTCTCCGACTCTCATTAACGGACAACTTATTGATGGGCCTTGACAAAGGCCAATCCTACCTGCTAGCTCTTCTCGACATTTCTGTGGCATTTGACACAGTAAATCATACAATCCTCATCAACCGTCTGATGGAAATAGGCATCTCAGGCTCTGCACTCCTCTGGTTAAAATCCTTTCTAAGCGACAGGCACTACAAAGTAAAAATAATCAACAAAGAATCTCCCCCCGTACCTTCCAAACAAGGTGTACCCCAGGGTTCCTCACGTTCCCCTACCCTATTTAACATCTATCTACTCCCCCTTTGCCAATTACTCAATAACCTCAACCTTACTCACTTTATATATGCTGACGACGTGCAGATCCTAATCCCCATCAAGGATCCCATCTCCAACACTTTAAACTTTTGGAACAGCTGCCTTCATTCTATCAATCTCCTTCTCTCGAGTCTCAACCTGGTTCTCAATACGTCCAAAACCGAACTCCTGGTCATCTCCCCTAATGATAACCCCCTCGCCAGCACCACAACTATACCACGAGTAAGCCAGGTGAGAGACCTTGGGGCCACTCTGGACTCTAGAAAGGTCATTAACACCACCACTAAAGAAGGCTTCTAAAAGCTACAGGTCCTAAAACAGTTAAGACCTCTCCTACACTTTCATGACTACCGTTCAGTCCTTCAAGCCATACTGTTTTCAAAGATTGATTACTGCAACGCACTTCTGCTCGGTCTCCCTGCCTCCTCCACTAAACCACTACAGATGCTGCAAAACGCCGCAGCCAGGATCCTTACAAACTCTCGTTGTATGGACCACATCACACCAATTCTAGAAATACTACACTGGCTACCCATCCACTATAGAATACTCTTCAAGACACTGACCATCATTCACAAAACCATCTATCAGCAATCCTCACTCCAACTTACCATCCCTCTTGAATTCCACTCTTCATCAAGGCCAATCAGATCTGCATACAGAGACTTTCTCCAGGTGCCCTCTAGCAAATCCTCTATACACAACTCCATTAAAAAATGAGCATTATCCACCGCTGGACCGCATCACTGGAATTCATTCCCCCCAGATCTACGCCAGGAACAATGCTATCTCACCTTCAGGAAAAAATTGGAAACCTGGCTGTTCGCTCAAGCATATCGCTGAAGAAGCCGTACCGCAACCAGCACTGACCCTGCACTCCCTTGCCCCCCTCAGTTGCATCATCTGTCCCCCTCACAAAGGAACTGTTTTGCTAGAAACGGCTCATCCAAATAACTTGTTAAATATACTCTTCTATGTTAACCAAATATGTCTTTACTATTTAAGCAATTGCTCTATGCTTATTTTACCTTACCCTCTAGTTGAAATTGTTTAATCTATCCCTACTCTTCTAACTGCCTTGTTCTACATTCCTTGTTGTATTGTAACTTTAGCTTTCTGTGTTAATTGGTTTGCCCCTAGTTTATTGTAAACCGTTACGATAAGACTTGGTCTTGAGCATCGGTATATTAAAATAATTAAAATAAATTTAAATAAGCAATGGGTACCTTGACAGAGACCTTGTCTTCTAGCCAGATACAGAATTGGACCAAACTTATTTTCGAAAATGTATATCTTGCTAGTCGGCTCAGTGAGAGCATTTCTAGGGATATGCTTCTGGATCTGATCAGGAAGAGTCAACAGGTCTCCCCTCGGACTCATCTTCACAAAAAATAGCAAATGTCTCCTTTGTCTAATTTGTAAAGAGAATTGCAAAGACCATTTCATTTAATTTGCAAAAGGAGGAAGAGTCCAGGACAAAAAATACTTGACATCTTCCAGTTTGTGGATTCCCCTTCCCCACCCCAAAGATATCATAGCACTGCCCATTTGCAAAATATAGGAGACATAGATGAGAATGTAGGAGACTGCCCTCTGTCACCAAGAATAAAGAAAGTAGATCTAGGATTTGTTTAAAGTCCATTTTTTGCCTGTAATTCACAGAATCAAACAAGAACTTAAAGAATGAGAGGCTTCTAGGAAAAGTAAAAAGTCATGGGATAGGTGGTGATGTCCTTTCTTGGATTACAAACTAGCTAAAAGACAGGAAACAGAGAGTAGGATTATATGGACAATTTTCTCAGTGGAAGGGAGTGAGCAGTGGACTGCCTCAGGGATCTGTATTGGGACCCTTACTTTTCAATATATTTATAAATGATCTGTAAAGAAATACGACGAGTGAAGTAATCAAACTTGCAGATGATACAAAATTGTTCAGAGTAGTTAAATCACAAGCAGTTTGTGATAAATTGCAGGAAGACCTTGTAAGACTGGAAAATTGGGCATCAAAATGGCAGATGAAATTTAATGTGGATAAGTGCAAGGTGATGCATATAGGGAAAAATAACCCATGCTATAATTACACAATGTTGGGTTCCATATTAGGTGCTACAACCCAAGAAAGAGATCTAGGTGTCATAGTGGATAACACATTGAAATCGTCAGTTCAGTGTGCTGCGGCAGTCAAAAAAAGCAAACAGAATGTTGGGAATTTTTAGAAAGGGAATGGTGAATAAAACGGAAAATGTCATAATGCCTCTGTATCGCTCCATGGTGAGACTGCACCTTGAATACTGTGTACAATTCTGGTCGCCGCATCTCAAATAAGATATAATTGCGATGGAGAAGGTACAGAGAAGGGCTACCAAAATAAGGGGAATGGAAAAACTCCCCTATGAGGAAAGACTAAAGAGGTTAGGACTTTTCAGCTTGGAGAAGAGACGACTGAGGTGGATATGATAGAGGTGTTTAAAATCATGAGAGGTCTAGAACGGGTAGATGTGAATCGGTTATTTACTCTTTCGGATAGTAGAAAGACTAGGGGGCACTCCATGAAGTTAGCATGGGGCACATTTAAAACTAATCGGAGAAAGTTCTTTTTTACTCAACGCACAATTAAACTCTGGAATTTGTTGCCAGAGGATGTGGTTAGTGCAGTTAGTATAGCTGTGTTTAAAAAAGGATTGGATAAGTTCTTGGATGAGAAGTCCATTACCTGCTATTAAGTTCACTTATAGAATAGCCACAGCCATTAGCAATGGTAACATGGAATAGACTTAGTTTTTGGGTTCTTGCCAGGTTCTTATGGCCTGAATTTGCCACTGTTGGAAACAGGATGCTGGGCTTGGTGGACCCTTGGTCTGACCCAGTATGGCATTTTCTTATGTTCTTTTAGAATTGATGACATGTTATTGTTTGCTCTGTGCTTCATCCAATAAACATTAAATTATTAAAAAAAAAAATGGAGTATTTCTGAGAATAGAATCATGGAAGTTCTGAATTTATATTTCCTACCTGAAATCCCAATTTTGGCTTCAAGTCCCCCCTCCTCCATCTTTCTATGCCATTGTTACCCACATGTACCATAACAGCGGGCTGCTCCCCAACACTTGAAATCCTGTCTAGGTGTGATGTACACCATACTGGGTAGGTTACCAAAAACTCCTCTGCTCACCAGCCACTGTTATATGCATTCCTAAAGATTGAATCAACAACCACAACGGCAGTCCTTGCCCTTCCCTCCTGGGTATGTGTCCCTGGAGAGACATCCTCTGTGTGTGAAGGTAATGCATCACCTGGATAACAGATCCTAGCTACAGGGTCACTTCCTGTGACACCAAAGCGATGCTCTTCTTCCACACTTAGTGACCGGTGATATTTTTTTTTATTTACTTACATGTAAGAAGACAGCACAAATTATGCTAGTCTAAGGAAATACAGATCAATATATCATTTCTGTTGCTCAATATTAAACAGTAGCTCATTCCTTAATATACAGTTGTTAATTGCACTTTTCAGTGGTCTTACTCTCAACATGTTGCATTTTCATATAAGATAAAACTGCTTTTAGCCAGTAAAACATATTTCTTATCAATATTTCTAGCAGTTTCTGTATCTTATGAAGAATAATTTCTACCTACATATAGTCTTTGCTTTCTAAACCTTTTATTGCTAACAGTAAGCAAATTCTATGAGATCTGCTCAGCAAGCTTTAGTTTGACCTTTGAAAAAGTTCAAACAGGCCAAAGGCCAGCTTTCTAAAATCCTTCAGTCCTAAGGTGCTTAATTGGGTTGGAACCTAGTTGAGACATAGGCAACAGAGGCTGATGGTAAATTTTTTTGTATTGTCTCAGGGATCAGTCCTGAGGCATCAATAGCTAAGTAGACTAGGGAAAGTCATTGCTGTCCTTGAGAGCAAAAAAAATCTACTTTTTGGTATCTGCCTCATATTTATGATCAGGACTGGCTACTGTTGAAGACACAATGCTAGACTCAGTGGATCTTGGTCTGACCCAACATAGTATATCTTATACACTTATGTTAATCTGTTTGTCAGTAACCTGCAATATGACTTTAATCAGTTGCTAAGGTCAGTGTTAATTTCTTGTTGATTTAAAATTCCTAATTAATTGTGAAAAATATCCCTTCTAACTTAATTTGGTTAGCAGTCTATATATGTAACTGTGACTGGGGTGGGAGAGAGGGAAGATAAAATCCTACTAATTACTCTACAGGAAACAATCCTCACACTTTCCCACAGCAAAAGAATTGACTTTTGCAAGCTTTTAACATATACACAGATTAAACCTTCTCTCTCCTTTTTTTTTTTTTTTTTTAAACCAGCTTTGCTTAGTAAACCAGTACTCAGATCCAGCTCACCCACCAGCAGATGCAGTTTCTGCTATCAGCACTCCCTCAGGACTAAAGCAAAGTAATTGCAAAAGCACTTTTGTCAGATAGCACTTTATCTTACTTGATTTGATTTGTCCTTTCTGCATCAAAAGAAAACATTTACTAAAAGTACAAAATGCAGTGTTAAGCTAGTAACTACATCATCTGTGATTGATAACATAGGCGCTCTAACTGCATGCTTTCCTTTTGTCCTTTTGAAGGTTGTGGAGAAGTGGAATTTTATATGAAGATGCTCTCATCTGAACGAGCTCTAGTAGAAGAATGGCTCTCGGAATTCAAGGTATGCTGGCCAGCAGCTGACAAGTGCCATTTAATGCAGAACCGCCTGAAAGAGGTTTGGTTTTAGGTCTTGAACATTAGGAATTTAGATGATGGTAAAAGATGTAAGGGTAGCAAATGCTATTTATCTATGCAGAGCAGTTTGGTCATTTATTTTAGTGAGATGTTCAGTATTGAGAATTTTCATTTGGTGCATATTCACCCAGTACTTGGATATGGTGTAATAAGGTAGAGGAAAGAAAGAAACATGACTGTTTTTATACTGTGAAATCTATTGTAGATCATTAGGATTGTAGTTTTTCTTTCTTGTATCAAAGATTAGATTTTAGTCTTACGTGCTTACATGAACTATAAATCAGATTGTATGTATATTAGCTCTTCCAATGTTTTTATATCATGAGATTTTATTTCAGTTCTGGCTTTCTCATTTCCAATGCAATACACTTTGGTTATACAAAAGCAGAATGGTGATAACCAGACTGCTTTCAAATTGAAATTGGGATCCTATATTGCAGTTTCTAGTACCAATGACTGTATGTAATTAAAAAGTAAAGAACATGAGTCTTGCTTAGAGTTTGAGAGCATAACAAAGATCTATAACAGCCTAGCCATACTGCTGCTTTCATAAGAGAACAAGTCTTGGTTATGGTCTATGCTGAAGATTCTCTGTTGATGAGCAGTGCTGAAATAGCCATGACAAGTGGTGACATCATCAGCACTGAACATGTGTGGGAGTTTCTACATGGGCACTGCCTTGTGAGCCCTAAAGTCTTTTTTTTTTTCATCTGAGCTACTGCACAGACATGTACTCTTTTTCTGTTTTTAATAACTTTAAATCGTACCTTTTTTCAGGATTCTTGAAATTTTTTCACCACCTTTGTGTTGCTTTGCTGCCTCAGCAGCACCTCAACAATACCTTTTAGTATTCAAAAAAAAAAAAAAAAAAAAAAAAAGAACCAGGATGTCCAGATTAAAGCAGGCACTCTCAGTGGCTTCAAGGATTGCGTGTGTTGCAAAAAATCTTACTGATGGCCATGACATCTGTTATTAGTGTCTTGGTCCTGATCACAATGCACCTAATTGTTACCACTATTGACAGATATCACCATTGATCCAGAGCCTGGAAGATGGAGTTATGCAAGTCTGTAAAGAGCCACAGCCAATCCTCCTCTGAGTGGAGCCTCTTCTAGGTCCCTAGATGCTGAACTGAGCAGAGTTCCCTTTACTTCCATGCAGGCCTTGGACTCCTCTGATTCATCAGGACTGCGTAAAGCATGAAATCACTGGAGTCAGTACTGATAAATCGAGCTCCAGTGTTAGTGGTGCCATTGACACATCAATCCCTAGTTCCATCAATGTATCGAGGCTGTGAGCCTTCAGTGCCTTGAACCTTGGAACACAGATTGTTATCATTGAAGCACCAGGCCTCTGTACTACTCAAATTGGCGCAACACTCAACGGTTACATCAGTGCATTTATGAAGCTTTAGAGGTCCAGGAGGAAATGTGCTCCATTTACCTCCCCAGGGCAATCTCTCTATCAAAGCTTTTGGAACAAGTTAATTGTCTGGAGATATCAGATCCTATTGTTCAGCGGTACTGGTGACAACCATGCACTCCATGGGGAAATTGCTCCAGAGTACTGAGGAATCTATACTAGTTTCAGAAGATGTTCCTCCCCAATGCCAGAAGACACTGCAGCCCTTAGATAAATTGGCAGAGTTAGTAAAGACTTTCTTTGCTTCCCTGGTAACTCAGGACAGGGTGGGAACTCTAACTCTCTCTGGTCCAAAGTGTCAGATTTGCTTCCACAAAGGGGAATCCCTTTATCCCCCACACCAAAGGATGTCCCATCAGAACCCTCATGAGCAGAATCTAGCCCTTGCAGCAGAGTCCAGCCAGTCAGAAGACATTCCCCAAGAATATTCCCCTCTGAGAAGGTAGAGGACTTTGCCCCTGTTACCTGCATCATTATTGGCTTAGTGTTTGTTTGTTTATTTATTTAGATATCACACCGACATTCGATCTCAATTGAGATATCACACCGGTTTACATTCAGGTACTGTAGGTATTTCCCTATCCCCAGAGGGCTTACAATCTAAGTTTTGTACCTGAGGCAATGGAGGGTAAAGTGACTTGCCCAAGGTCACAAGGAGCGACAGCAGGACTCGAACCCTGGTCTCCTGGTTCATAGTCCACTGCTCTAACCACTAGGCTATTCCTCCTCCCTTGTTCACTCCTCCCTCAAATCAGAGGAAGGATTCCTTCAACCACCCTACCTGAACCTCCTGGGTAGTCATCACTACCTGAAGACCTCTCCTATTTTAGGTTTTTGGATAAGTTAGGTAAGGCCCTGAGAGTCAAAATTCATAAAGAAAACGACACCTGCACAGAAGTCTTCAGCCTCTTTCAGATCCTGAAAACTGTGGTAGAACCTGATATTTTCAATCCTGCAAGAATTACAAACAAGGTGGGAAAATCCAGTCTCATGTGCCCCAGTGACCATTAACTTGGACCTCAAATAAAGAGTTCAGGAACTGAGTTTTGGGGTAGTACAACTGCTCCATCAATTGGTTATGGTAGAAACAGGGCTGAAGCTTGCAAAGATCAGCATCTTCTCCAGCATCTCACCAGTACCGCTGAACCGTCGGACGAAAGACCCGCAGACCTGAGCCCTGTAGGCCTTGGCCCTGCCCTATCTCAACGGTAGGACCCGGACCTCCAGACCGGCAAGGCTCTCAGCCCTCCCCCTGGACCCAACTCACGGACAAGCAGCAGGCTTCTAACTTGCCCTACATCCATGGTAGGACGCAGACCTCCGCCGCCCGGACCCACCTCCACGGTGAGTCCCAAACCATCCCAACGACCGTGACTCCCCGCAGACGCCATGGAACCAGGCCCCTTTCTGCTCAGACCTAGACTAGACCCCCGCCCACCGACGCTCCCTAGGCGGCAACGTGGGACCTAACTGGACCATTAAAAAACCCCAAAAGCGCGCCTCTGGTGCCGCGCGCCAAAGGAGCGCAACAAAGGGGCCTGCCCCTTGTCGTGCCCCTTAGCATGACCCCTCTTCCAACAGCCAGACTAAGAAGCACAAACCTGAAAGACCCCAACCCAAATTCACTACCCTCCAACACCCAACCTAACTACCTCATTTGACCCTCACCTTCACCACCAGGCCCAATGAACGACGAAACTCTGAGTCCAGCCTCAGGATCATAAAGACATTTACAACAAGAGTCCTTGATCACACCCTTTTGCTGAACTGCACATATACCAAGATCAACAGAACCAGCAATCCCAATCCAAGCTCAGAACCCCACCCTCTAAACCCCCCTCCCACATCTCACTCTTTCCCCCACTTTCTTAATACCACCCACAAAATCCAATCCAACTGCTAACAGCGCTCAAACTCAAGAAACCATCCCCCAATCCGACAACCATCCCAACCCATCACCTCCATAACAACAAAATCTACCCCTCCACTAATCCCATTCAATAGTCCAAGATGCTCTCCACATTCACAAACACACCAAAAGAAAGGCAACGACGCCTAGTAAAGGTTCTCCTCAATAAATCTATAAAAAGCATGATCTATCTAACCTTCTTCTTCATGAACGCTCAAGCCCTCACAAAGAAATTCATACTAATCTCAGACATCCTTCAGGATCAAAACCCAGACTTCTTCGCAGTGACCGAAACAAGGTTCAAAAATACCGATCATGTAATAACGAACCAAATAACCAACAGCTCATACGATCTATTCTCAATACAGAGGTAATCTCGAAGAAGAGGTGGATTATTACTAATCATCAAAAAACGTTTCAACATGAAACAAATCCCTCACTCTCTCCCTCAGCAATTCGAAATAGCCCTCTTCAACTCAGACAATCTCCAGATCTGCCTAGTCTACTGCCCTCCCAAACTTCTTGACAAAGATATATCCCCTCTTATTGAATTCTTCATAGCAAACATCAACAACAAAAAACCTACAATCGTCCTAGGAGATTTTAACCTCCACACTGATATCACCCCACTATCTCAACCTTGCCAAACCCCGATGGATGTCCTATCCACCCTCAAATTTACTCAACATGTTAACAAACCAACACATAAAGCAGGTCACACCCTAGACCTTATTTTCACAATTGACAAGTTCTTTTCAAACTCTACTCTATCCTACTCTCAAGTCCCATGGTCCGACCACTTACTCCTCCAATGCAAGACCCACACCAACGCTATCAACAAGAATGAAACCAACAAAACATACTCGTTCAAGTACAGACCGCCATTTACTCCCGATCTACTCCAACATGAGCTCGAAAAACAATTATTGAACATAGATCTGTCTAATATAAACAATGCCACCCAGTCATGGCATTAAATTACAACAGAAACCACCAACACCATAAACCCTGAAAGAATGAAACTAATCAAATCAAAAAGACAAAACATCAACCCTTGGTTCAACTCACAACTAAAGGATACCAAATCCACCCTAAGACGAAAAGAAAAAGAATGGTGAAAAAGCAAATGCCCACTAACGCTAGAAAGATATCACACTTATCTTGCTTTCTACAAAAGCATGATAAACAAGTCAGAGAGAATACTACAGCAAAAAAATCCTAAACTCCTCAAATAACCCGAAATCTCTTTTCAATATAGTAAACAACCTAATCGCTGTGAACAACAACACTCTTCCAAATAAAAACCCTAAGCCAAGACCTCGCAATCTTCTTTAAAAACAAAATCAGCAAAATAACTGAAAAAGTAAATAACACCACAAGCAACAATCCACACCTAATCCGCAAAGATATCACTCCTTGGGCCACCTTTGAAACTATATCATCTGCTGAAACGGAGAAATTAATCGTCACTAAACCCAGCCCGTCATGATCTTGACACCATACCAACACGATCACTAAAAGAAATATCCCAAACCTTCACGCTAACCATCACAGCAATCATAAACAAATCACTAGAAGAAGGAGAACTACCAGACAAACTAAAAATCGCCACCATAAAACCCATCTTAAAAAAAAAAAAGAACCTCGATCCTAATGAGCTAAGTAACTACTGCCCATATCAAATCTATCGTTCCTCGCCAAGCTAACAGAAAAGGCCGCACTTAAACAACTTAACGACCATCTTGTTGCAAACAACATCCTATACCCCACCCAACACGGCTTCAGAAAAAATTACAGCACCAAAACCCTACTCATCAATCTATCAAACACTATCTTAAGGGGATTTGACAATGGTCAACGATACATCGTCATCCTACTCGATCTATCTGCCGCCTTCGACACAATCGAACACAAAAGCCTAATCTCCAGACTAACTGAAATCGGCCTAACAGGGAAAACACTAGATTGATTCACATCCTTCCTCCAAAACAGAACATACAAAGTAAATATCAACAACCACACTTCCGAAGCCATCCCTCTAGAAATCGGAGAACCTCAAGGATCCTTGCTATCTGCAATCCTTTTCAATATATTCTTATTACCACTATGTCAACTTCTTTCAAGTGTCAGCGTCACTTACTTCCTGTACGCCGACGACATACAGCTAATCGTCCCAGTAACAAACACCATAGAGAACGCATTGAAAATCGCAGCCACGCTCATTAACGAAAATTAAAATCCTACTAAATCAAATGAAACTGCATTAATACTGACAAAACTGAATGCATACTAATTGAAAGGAACAACTCTGGAGAACATCAGAACCATTCCATCATCATAGACAACAACTCCATCAAGCTAAAAGAACACGTAAAAGATCTGGGAATCTGGATTGACCCAGAGCTCAACCTTAAACACATCGCAATGAAAATAAAAGGAGGTTTCCACAAGCTATCAATTCTCAAACACCTCAAACCACCACTAAACCTAACAGACTTCAGAACCATCCTGCAATCCCTGATTTTCTCAAGCATCGACTACTGCAACTTGCTTATGATAGGACTTCCCAAATCAACCCTACGGCCTCTACAAATACTACAGAACGCCACCGTGTGAATCCTCACTGGGCATAAAAAAAACAGACCATATCTCTTCTATCTTAAAAAAAAAAAAAACTACACTGGCTCCTCTTAGAAAAAAGAATCGACTTCAAAACACTATCAATCATTCACAACTCAGTCCACCACAATGATTATGACAGCCTTAACACCCTAATCCAAAAACACCACAATCAACGCAACACCAGATCAACAACAAACAAAGCACGACTAGAGATTCCATCAGTCTCCACAGCCAAACTTTCTACTGTAAGAAAAAGAGCATTCTCTGGAACACCCTACCAAACAGCCTAAGACTACAAAGCAACACCAAAATGTTCAAGAAGCTAATCAAAACCTGACTTTTCAAACCAGCCTACAAGCATGGGATAGGATAAACCTATCAAGATGACAATACCTGCCAGTTGATCATTCTCCTAATATCTCGCCCTACATTCTAACTTATCATTATAACATTCCATCCTCATTGTAAACAATATCCTACCTCCTGTATATCACCCCCATCATACTCCTAAACCTAACCGGGAAATCCTCTCTACTTCTAATGCATTAAGCTAAACGACCCCTAAAATTTGATTATACTTACCGATCAACCTATAACGCTATTTAATGTCCTTATATTAGCAATGTTATAAAGCATTTATCACTGTTACTTTATATTAATTGTTTATTGTTCCCCCCCCCTATGTTCTAATGCTAATCGTTGTTATATTTGTTTCTCTAATGTTTCAATGTAATTCATTGTTATAATTGTAAACCAGAGTAAAGGCCGACACCAATACTTCAGTATAAAAAAAACATACAAAATAAAAATAAATAAATAAAAGTAATCCGTCAGGCAAAGATCCTAGGCTGCTAGATAACTTTGTGGAAATGTTTTCCAGAGCTTGATGCTCAATGTCCACATTGCAGCTCACCATTTACTATATGGTGCATTACTTACATGACTGAACACAGAAACTGAAGTTGCTGCTAGACCACTCTGAGTATCTGCAGACTCTTTTAAACACTGAAGAATGTATACACCATCTCATTGTCAATATACAAGTTATTTGACTTGGCAGTCATTGGAGCTTGCTGAATGGCTTGGTTAAGGGTCAGCAGTTTAAGTGACGATACCAACAAGCAATGGGGATAATCTCATTGGAGACAAACTCAAGGAAATGGTTGCTCAAATTGAGGAGAAAAATACATGGCAATCCTGTCTCTCTTGATGGGCTTTGAGCAGCAGTCATCGAGATGGCCCTACTTTGCTTTTAAGTGCTCTTACCAGAGTCTCCCTTTCCGCCAATACCAAAGGTATCATGCTCCACCTGTGCTTCCATAGCAACAGCTTCTGTCTCATGGACATCAGCATGAGAAATGTCAATCAAAAATTCTGCAACAAGCCTAGCCCAAACCTGGGGCAAGTTTTTGACCAACCTATATGTCCAGAACTCAGCCCTTCCAATAGGTTGGAGGATTCATCTCTACCTGGAGCAGTGATGTAAGATCATGAAAGACTGTTGGATTCTCTAGATTGTGGAATCTGGTTACCATTTATGCTTCTCCCAATTTTCAGTACTACTTTATTGTTCAGCCTTCAATCTAGATCGGTCTCACTCATCTCAGCTTTGCCTGGAGTGTAGTCCTTTCTCATATAGCAGGCAATAGAGCCTGTCCCTCCCAACCAGCATGTTCAGGGGTTCTACTCCTGTTATTTCCTTATCCCCAAGAAATCTGGGGGATTTGTAGTATGCTGGTGCCTTGTATTACCTAGAAGAAATAAGACATGCAGAGATACTGGCAAATGAGTATATATATATATATTGAAAAAAAGGCAGTGATTATCAGCATGTAGTATATGCAATAACAATGTACTGATAAGCATCATTATGATTATATAGGAGTACTAGTGTTTGGTCAGATATATGTAAACTTTATCCCTAGGTAAATTAACAGCCGTAATGTAACCCATAGCAAACACTTCACAAAATCCCTAAGCAATATAACCAGATGTAATAGCAAGGTATCAGATAATATCTTATCCTATCCAATAACTAAATATGTATATGGTAGTGCACAAGAATAAAAAGTAATGAAATATATACAGGACCACTTATGAGAATTGTCCAAGAGAGAGGCTATATATAAGAAACACTTCTCTGATCAATTATCCTCCTGGAACTGTTCATAAAGTCTCTGGATAAGGTGGTCTTGGTGGGGGATGGTCAGCACACTGGATACAGGGGTCATTTTGAACAGGTCTCATGGTTGTTTGGGCTATGTCAGCGGTATGTCACTGATTTTTTTTTAATGCTTCCAGACCGGATCTGGCTTGACGCAGGTGCAGACTTATTCTTTGTTTTTTGCTACTCAGTCATCTAGCCAACCAGGAAATATGGGGAGACACGGGTACAGCAACTACATGCTAGAAGTCATGTACATATTTTTAACATTTTCCTTGCTAAAATTACAGAGACCTACAGTGGCTACTTAAGAACATAAGAAGAGGCCATACTGGGTCAGACCCAAGGGTCCATCAAGCCCAGCATCCTGTTGCCAACAGTGGCCAATCCAGGCCATAAGAACCTCTTTTTGGAACTACATTGACTCTTGCATCTTAAACAAAGCTTTTTCCTTCTAAAATATATCAGAGTAAAAGTAAGAGTAGTGTTTCAGAGCTGTTCTGTTATTTACCTAAAATATTGTAAGGCAGTTTCTTATCACTAAGCCACAGTCTCTTCCTGCCTTTCTGGACTTGCATTCAACTATATTATTCCTTAGACAAGGTAGTTCCTCATTCTCACGCTTGCAACAAAGAAATTCATGTGTCTTTCTCTGAAGACACATGAATTCCCTCTTACTGCCTGTGTGTCTGTCTGAATACACAATAGTGTCAGAGCTGCCTTTTTCTGCTCAAGTTAGATCTCCATGTCTGTATTTCTCTCTCATTATGGGGTAAAACTGTCCCTCTCACATAACACTGAATTTCTTCACATCCTCTCACCCTAACACCGGATTGAGGCCCATTCTAGATTTATAAATCCTGAACCAAAAGCCTGTTACCAGAGATATTCAGAATGAACTCCCTCCATATCATCCTGCCTTTCATTCAGGCAGAAGATTTGATTTGTGCCCTGGATCTGAAGGACGTAAATTCCTACATATACATCTATCCATTTCTCTCATTGACACTGCCTATGTTTTGTAGTGTATTTTTTGCACTAGCACTACAAGGTTCTCCCCTTTAGGCTCTCAGCAATGCCAAGAGTCTTCACCAAATGCCTGGCAGTAGCAACAGCATATCTTTGTTGTGGCATCTGTGTTTTCCCTTACCTGGAGGTTCCCTGGTGGAGAGCATCCCTGGCGGCAGTGTTGAACTCCCTGCAGAAGAAAATCCAATTTCTTCAGTCATAGGTTTCATTATAAATTTCAAGATATCAAACCTAACTCCATCCCAGAAGATCAAGTTCACAGGAGCATGTATAGACTCTTTAGAAGAGAGCGCATTTCCCCTGTCAAAATGAACATGCTGCCTCCAATCCCTGGTTCATCAACTGAGGTAAATAGATTTGGGCACCAGATAGGGAACTGTTAGTTGTTCCTGACCACATGGGAACCACATGTCAGCGGTTCCCATAACCTGCCTCAGTATACGAATTCTCCAGTGGAGCCTTTGCACCTAGTGGGACCAGTTAACTTGGCCCTAGTTGACCCTAGTGAATGTCTTGCAGGAAATGAAGAGGGCACTTCATTAGAGACTAGACCCAAAAGTCTTAGAAATGGGATCCCCCCCCCCCCTTTGCTTCCCCTTCAAGTGAGATTGGCAGCAGATGCATCTACCAAGGGGTGGAGGGTGCACAAAGGTTCTTTCTGAACCTAGGGAATCTGGTTATTAGAATTGCTGTTTCAAATCAATCTTTTGGAACTCTGCTCAATCAGATATGCTTTGAGAGTTTTCTTGCATCATCTCCAGAGAAAGAGAATTCTTATCCAAACAGACAACCAAGCTGCCATGTTTTACATCAGCAACCGAGGGGGCATAGTATCATGTACCCTCTACCAAGAGTACATAAGTATTTGGGAGTGGACTAGCAACCACCTGGCCTTTCTGCAAGCAACCTGACTTCTGAAGATTTCCAACACATTGGCAGATCACCTCAGCAGAGTGTTTCATCCTCATGAGTGGTCCCTAATTCCAACAGCGGCAAACAGATTGTTTGATCTTTGGGGTCATCCATCAATCGATTGCATGGGAGGAAAACACAGAAGAGAAAAGATTTTGCTCCATTCTTTCAAGCAAATGCAGATCTGCTCCGGATGCTTTTCTGCGAAGCTAGACTGCAGATCTCATATACGTTTTTCCACCACTTCTGCTAATAGCCAGGATAGTACAGAAAGTTCTCAAAATGGGCTCAGTTGATACGAATTACTCCAGCACGGTCCAGACAAGTGTGGTTCTAGTGCCTTGTCTAATTCATAAACCTAATCCTTCTAGGGACCAGTCCAACATTATTAACTCAAGAAGAGGGCCGTATGTATCATCCAGATTTTCCTCCTTTCAAATTAATGACATGAATATTGAATACTTAATTGCTTCCCCATCTCTGCTCAGAAAAGTTGAAGGCATTTTGGTTTCTGATAGGAAACCTTCAACCAGAAGGGCTTATAATTTTAAATAGAAACTGTTTTTGTCTTGGTGTCAACAGAGCTTACTGGATCTGTTTGCTTGTGAACCATGGGGATTGCTTCAGAACTTGTTCTCCCTTTCTTCGTCAGGTCTCAGTAACTCATTAGTCAAGGTGCACTTCAGTGCCATAGTGGATTACTATAATCAAATGGAAGGAAAAAGGATATCTGCTCATCCTTCAGTGTCAAAATTCAAGAAAGGCTTATGATATATGAAACCTCTGGCAGCAAAACCACCAGTGCCATGGGATCTTAATGTGATACTAGCACAGTTTATGAAGCCACCATTTGAACTGTTGGAAGTCAGATTCTTTGAAATTTCTCATGTGTAAAGTGTTCCTAGTTGCAATTTACATTGGCTAGGAGACGCAGCAAGTTTCAGCACTGATGCATAGTAAGAACATAAGAAATTGCCATGCTGGGTCAGACCAAGGGTCCATCAAGCCCAGCATCCTGTTTCCAACAGAGGCCAAACCAGGCCACAAGAACCTGGCAATTACCCAAACACTAAGAAGATCCCATGCCACTGATGCAATTAATAGCAGTGGCTATTCCCTAAGTAAATTTGATTAATAGCCGTTAATGGACTTCTCCTCCAAGAACTTATCCAAATCTTTTTTGAACCCAGCTACACTAACTGCACTAACCACATCCTCTGGCAACAAATTCCAGAGTTTTATTGTGCATTGAGTGAAAAAGAATTTTCTCCAATTAGTCTTAAATGTGCTACTTGCTAACTTCATGGAATGCCCCCTAGTCCTTCTATTATTCGAAAGTGCAAATAACCATCACATCTACTCGTTCAAGGCCTCTCATGATCTTAAAGACCTCTATCATATCCCGCCTCAGCCGTCTCTTCTCCAAGCTGAACAGCCCTAACCTCTTCAGCCTTTCCTCATAGGGAAGCTGTTCCATCCCCTTTATCATTTTGGTTGCCCTTCTCTGTACCTTCTCCATCGCAACTATATCTTTTTTGAGATGCGGCAACCAGAATTGTACACAGTATTCAAGGTGCAGTCTCACCATGGAGCAATATAGAGGCATAATGACATTTTCTGTTTTATTAACCATTCCCTTCCTAATCATTCCTAACATTCTGTTTGCTTTTTTGACTGCTGCAGCTCACTGAGCCGACGATTTTAAAGTATTATACACTATGATGTCTAGATCTTTTTCCTGGGTGGTAGCTCCTAATATGGAACCTAATTTCATGTAACTACATCAAGGGTTATTTTTCCCTATATGCAACACCTTGCACTTGTCCATAAGAACATAAGAAAATGCCATACTGGGTCAGACCAAGGGTCCATCAAGCCCAGCATCCAGTTTCCAACAGTGGCCAATCCAGGCCATAAGAACCTGGCAAGTACCCAAAAACTAAGTCTAGTCCATGTTACCATTGCTAATGGCAGTGGCTATTCTCTAAGTGAACTTAATAGCAGGTAATGGACTTCTCCTCCAAGAACTTATCCAATCCTTTTTTAAACACATTAAATTTCATCTGCCATTCGGATGCCCAATCTTCCAGTCTTGCAAGGTCCTCCTGTAATGTATCACAATCCGCTTGTGATTTAACTGCTCTGAATAATTTTGTATCATCCACAAATTTGAAATACCCACTCATCGTATTCCTTTCCAGATCTCCATATATTCAGTTCTTCCACAATAGGTGGTGCTGTGCACCCACCCCAAATTTTTGCCATAAGTGGTGTCTGCTTTTCATTTAAATCAAACTGTTGGGTAACCCATTTCTTTCCAAGGCCACACACACACACACACACACACAAAAGAGAAAAGGCCCTTCATCCAATGGACTACAAGAGGTCTTAGCTTACTATTGAAAGAACTCAAATCACATTGTCAGGCCTCAACTATTCGTCTCTTATGATCCTGTTTGGGTATAGCAGTTGTCAAGCACGCTTTGTCCATCTGGCTATCAGGCTGAATTGCACATTGTTAGGCTCTTGCTGACTTTCAGAGCAAACTCTGTAAAGGCTTATCAAGTGAAAGCCATGGCTACATCAGTGGCTCATCTAGGAGTCGTTCCTATTGAAGACATCTGCAAAGCTGCAACTTAATCGTGAATTCACACCTTCATGTCCCATTACTCTGGACAATCTATCAAGAAGAGACAATAACTTTTGGACAAGCAGTTTTCCACAGCCTGTTCACCTACTTGACCACTTTCCACAGTGGGGTCTAAGTTGTTTTCTCAGTAAGTGTTCCACTGCAGCCCTCAGATTGGGATACTCCACATGTCATGGCTAATTCAGCCCTGCTTGTCGACTGAAAACGCAAAGTTGCTTATTGAAATCTGCTCAGTAGAGCAAAAGCTCTATGAGCTAAGATGGGTTCATTCAGCACCATCGGATGACGTTGCCACATGTTATGGCTATGGCTAATTCATCCTGCCATCTACAGTGAGCACAGTTTACAATAAGCAAACTTGCTTTTTCCTCCTGCCATTCCTGATTAGCTCCTCAGATTAGCAATGCTAGGGTAGATCAATAAGCTCTTTCTCTTTTCAAAGAAGCAAGACTAATTCCATGAATAGGCAAAAACAAAGGCAAAGTACACATAACTAGATGATTTAATACTATACACACTTAAGAACTGATTTACCTGTTAACTAGAACACATATAAAGTGTTAATATTTACTGTAGTTTTAAAATGCTGTGTTTGAATTATTAGTTGTATTGGTATCTACTGAGTGTTGCTTTTCCTGGAGCAGTGATTTAGTGGTTGCTGCAGATAAGTTCTGACCAGTTAGGTATATTTGTCAGAAAGAATAACTGTTGGTTTTTGCATTTTTGTTTGTAGGCGTTACCTGAAACTCAAATCTCCAATTATGCAGCCACCCTGCACAGTAAAAAACCACTAGTGTCTGCCCTCTATAAGGTGGTTCAGGACCCAAATAATGAGGTAGGAAGTAATCAAAGGTGGTCAAATCTGTGATAAGGTAGAGAGGTCTGACTAAAACTGATTCCTGTACCTAGTCATTTCATCAGACTCCAGCTTCTTGTTTGATAACTTTGCCCCCTTTTTTTTTTTTTTTTTTAATACCTACTTGTTTGTTTTGTCTTGTATTTAGACACACACTCTCTCTTGTGTACCACTTATGTCTGCTCTTTGGTTTAGCTGATCAGTATAGCCTTAATTTCATAGTAGGATAACCCACTAGAAACATTTTGAAATCTCTTAAGTTTGTATTTGCAATACTATGGTATTTTACTGCTGAAAACTATTTCCTGACATTTTTAATGAACAATTTTCTTTCCAGTTTATCTAGGTTCTAGTGTAGAGATGCTCATCTTCTCTGAAAACTGTTTCTCTGTTAATTTTAATCTCAACCAGAATTCTTATTAGGTTTGAGACTACAGGTTGGCTGAGTCTTTCACACACCTCCCACTGGACTGTGTTAAATAAGTAATCTACCTGATGGTTACACCATGGAGGGCCCTGACTTTTACAGTCTGGGGAAACTAGTATGGGGGTAACTTGCTGATGCAGCGGTTACTAACCTTAACCCATAAGACTGATACTTTGATGCAACTTAAACATTGCTCTCTGCTTCAATGGCAAGGCATAATGGGGGAATTGGATTCAAACAGCAACCAACGAGGGCCTGACTTTTATGGTCTGGGAAACTGATAAGCATGGGATAACTTACATGGAACAGCAGATACTACCATAAGCTTACTGGGCAGACTGGATGGACCATTTGGTCCTTTTCTGCAGTCATTTCTATATTTTTATGATTAAAATACAACCACATACAATTAAGATTCATTACATGAAGAAATGGGAGATTCTTATAATATTTTACTCTATATGCTTACTTCAATGGTTATAATAAGCATGGATCAGATAGAAACATGTTCCATCTGCATGTTCCACAACTATAAAACCTCTGCTCCATGTGAAGACACCATAAGCACTACTAAAATACTTAAAACTTGAAAGGATGGAACCTCATATCTGCACGTATACCTGCTGTAAAGAAGCTTGTTCAGATTTTCCAGTTGTAGTTGGTTCATTCTAAGTTCATAGATAATGGAAGGATTTTGGATAGGGTGAGCAGAGATTGAGAAGGTCATGAGTAACTGCTTTAGAAGTGCAAAACAATGAGTTAAGTTTCAATATTCTGTATTTTCAATCATAAATTGTATTTCTAGTAACAGTTGTCTATTTTTGAACTATTTTCTTTGTATTTGCATAAACGTATCCTGCACATGTTCTTTGGCAGATTAGTTTTGCATACAACTGTAAAACTTCTGATTTCAAGTTTTAAAACAAGCTAGTGGATCAGTTAGTATGTCTTTCTCCAGGCTTTTTGTCTTTGGAAAAGTATAATAAAACCATGAATAATTTATGGCCCTGCAATGGTTTTCTATAGAGCAACCTTGCTCTCCTTGATAAAATATGAATAATTTAAAAAGAAAAGAAAAACTTAGCATCCATACACATTTGACATCTTGCTGCAAATATCTTTGATAGCAGTGATGCAAGGAAAGAGAAAATTCCCATTTGAATGGTATATGTTTAAATATTAAGCAGTCTTCCCCAGCTATTATGTAAAGCTATTAGGACATGCATTCAATTCCTATTGGGTATTTAAATGTCTTAATATCTCGAGTAATGGTCTGCATGATTTAGTGCACTCTGATTTTAGAAACATGATGGAACTTGAATTGGATAATAACATTTTGAATAGTTGTAAAATTACTGTGATCTTTCATTAACTAGATACTACATCTTGATACAGGGAAATCTATCAAATAATATCATAACCCAAATTCATCTTTGTGGTCAATTGCCTGTTCATACCAGTTTCACATGTGATAAATATACAGGTTTGTGACTTGTTTAGGCAGACTACAGTTCAGTGTCTGTGGGAGGGGAGACCTATATGATTCCTTCTGTATGGTCATGTGCCTTACAAAGACTGTATGCAGAATTGAAGAATATTAATTTCTGAAAGCTATTTTGTTGCATGTGAGATGAGCTGGTGTTAGTGTATTTCACATAGTGTACACGATGGGTTGGGTACATTTGTAGACATCATAGACAAATACTTCTTCCTGTGTGCTGTCTCATTCTAATGTTTTTTAAACATTACATTTTTTTGTTTCCTACCTATGACATCAGTGAGCATGCTTCTTACCTCCCACTTCTTCCGTTGAGGTTTGTGGAGAAGGGGTTTATAAGTCTTGAGTAATTTCTAATTGCTGCCAAAATACTGATTCATAAAGTATTGTGGTAAGCGATAAAGCGCACTGCATTTTTCTGTTTCCCAAGGTCATAGTAGTCTATTCAGTGCAAAAATGGAGAAGTTGATTTGCAACCTGGGAGTTCTTAGTCAGGGCGGCTGAGAGAATGTCACTTCTTTTGGGGACAGAACCTCAGAATTTCCCTGTGAAGAAACAGAGTAATTATGACTGAAAAAACAGATTCCTTCCATGGCAAAAAATGCAAGGTCTGTGGAGCCAGGTTGTAGCCATCGGCGCTCATTCTGCTTGCTCTCTGAAGAGCGATGTGTACCCATAGGCACTCACAGATATGAAGTTTTCATTCAGGTAGGAGTTGGAAGCTATGCGGTGGTAGCTCTTACCAGCTTCTCTTCACCGCTGTCTTAATGCCTGACTAAATAAAAAATATGGATAAGAGTCCTCAGTTCTCTGAACAGGTTAAACCATTAAAGACAAAATCTAACTTTATATCCAGATTAGTCGCACCTTGTGCCAGGTTCTTCTCATGAGAATTAAAAATTTGTTGATTTTAGGTAATTTTGACTACTGGAATATGAATTTTATCATTAAATAGATTGCTATAACTTTTTTTTTTTTTTTTAAACTGAAGAGATTAAAAATTCTTTAGTGGATTCTTAGTGAAGTATGCAACTAAGCATACAAATTGCATCCTATACATCAAACTGTAGAAGGAATGATTAAAAAGGAATTAGTTTATCTTGAATACAAAGGCAGTATTCTCTAGTGCTTTAAAAACAATAAGACTACAAAACTATTTTGTCTAAAAATGGTCTAACTCATTAGCATTACATGCTACTATTGAAAATTTAGCTAAGCACAGTACAGTTCTTGTTGAAACATCTTCCAGTTTAAAAGATTCCATTGAAATAGAATCTGAAATGGGCACACATTTAAAAAGAATTAATTTTTATCTTTATAGTTTGCTGTCTTGTGAGTTGTCTGCTTTTTATATATTATTCTTTACATAAGAACATAGGATATGCCATGCTGGGTAGGACCAGGTTCTATTGAGTCCAGCATCCTGTTTCTGATGCTTTCTGAGCATATGCAGGAAAACCCACACTCACACACTTGTGCAAGGTCTCTTTCATCCACTGTTTCTGTAGGATGCCGTTCAGTTTTCTTATCTCACTTGAGGTTTTTTTTTTTGTTTTTTTTTAACAACCTACAGTGTCATCTGAAAATCTGTTCCCTTACCTGGCTTTTCAGCACTTTTAAATCTTTTTCTTTTATTTTGACATGCTACAGTGCTCCAAGACTTTTACTTGCTTCAGCAAAACCTGTTACAGACCTCAATAAGGGTTTTTTCCTCTTTCTCCCAGGACAAGCAGGATGGTAGTCCTCACATATGGGTGACATCATCAAGTGGATCCCTATTATGGAACGCTTTTGTCAAAGTTTCTAGAAACTTTGACTGGCACACTGAGCATGCCCAGCATGCCATGATCCCTGTGTCCACAGGGGTCTCCCTTCAGTCTCTCTTTTTTTTTTTTTTTTCCGCGCTGCAGTTTGCCTCGCGTTTAGGAGCTCTGTGAGATTTTTCTCACAACTTTTCCTCACGGAAACGAAGTTTTACTTCACAAATAATTTACCTATATGGGTCTCCCTTCACATACATTTCATCAATGCTTGGTGATTACTTTGCCCTGTTCTCTGGTCGGTTCCTGTCACCGCACTATCTGTTCCCCCAGGTTACCGACCAAATTGCGGCCCTCTTTTCTCCCTATGTCTATCACCCTCAGTCTGCCCCACGATGCCCGCAAGTGTCCTTGCTGTGATCTTCCACCGGGTCCATCGGGGCTAGAGGGATTGAGTCGTCCACGGTTCCTGTTGCCGCCAGGGCCGCTGCGATGCCATCCATGCCTCCGTCAATGCCTCGGTCGATGATGCCATCGATGCAGTCAACTAAAGAAAACGTGCCATACTTCGTGTTCTCAACCAGAGCCCCGTGTAATCCTTGGGCGACAAGCAATGCCAGGAGCAGTAGAGGCACGGTGACCGTCTGTCACCAATGCCATCCGGGACAGCAAGGGCATCTTCCTCTGTGCTGAAGAATGACCGGGCCAAGCACCGAGGGAAACATCGTCGCCGGCATCGATGTGGTTCCGCGTTCGGTGCCGGCACTGACACCGCACCGGCATCAGTGTCCATTAAGCCAGTTGCGAAGTGGGCATAGGTACAAGAGTCTCCATGCTCTTCTGCACTGAGGCATTCCCCCACCGACACTGGTGCCGGGTACTGAGTCACCACAGATTCATGTGGAAGTGCCAGTAACGCCTAGCCTGTCTCCCCCTGTAGCTGCGCTACCTATACTAGCTTCCAGGGAGAGTTGCTGGACGTCTTCAGTCAGGCTGTCCTCTATGCCTTCCGGAATGTACTAAGACCGGAGCCATCGATATTCGCACCGTTGTGGCACCGCCTTGTCGTGGCACCTACCAACGACAGCCTAAGTCATCGACGCCGACTCGTCCTTCTGAGCCTCCATGGACTCCTGTACCTATCCCAGGATCCTCGAAGGGCGATGGGCACCCCAGTCCCACTTCGGTACCGATCCCATCCAGACCTAAGTAAAGGACGTGTCTGAAACCATCCCTGTCGACCTGGTCACTAAAAAGGACCAGAAGTTTTTGGGAGAGTCTAGGTCGTAACATCTTTCAAGAACCATGTTGGTGTCACATATTGCTATTTACCAGCTATGTTTGACACAACACCAAGGGAACCTCTCTGCCATCCACATGAAATTCCAGCAACATGTGATTGCCTCGAAACGTCCTCCCGTTGCCAGCAACAGGACTCCGTACTAGATGGTAACCTGGCTTACGGCCCCTGATTTACGGCCCGAAGACCAAGATAAACTAGCTGATCTGCCAGACACCGCAGATAATTTCTTCGAGCACAAGGTCCAGCAGACAGTGGCTCAATTGCAAGACAACCGCGAGACCCTGCAACAGCTCTCTACATTTCTTGTACAGCAAAGAGGGATGTTAGAAGGATCTCTTACCGCTCCCGCGTGAGACCAACTGATATCCAGATCACACCAGCTCCGCCAGTTGGGCAGGCTCCTGGATTTTTCAACCTTGCCAGACAACAGAAAAGCCAACCCACTGAGGACCAAGGTTCGGGATACCGTTCCCCATATGCAACAAGGCAGAGGATTTTAATCCCGCTATTTCCTACTTTCAAAGAAATCAGGCAACCTCCGCCCATCCTGGACCTCAGAAATCTCAACACATTTCTTCAGAAAGAAAAGTTCAGTATGGTGTCTCTCGGCACCATGTTTCCCTTACTACAACAAGGGGTTGCCTCTATTCTCTGGACTTTCTATATGCTTCATAGTGAGTCAACATTTTCAATACCAAGTTCTGCCATTTGAACTAGCTTCGACAACTTGTGTATTTCATCCAAATGTCTAGCAGTGACTGCTGCTCATCTACAAAGAACAGCATTCACACTTTTCCTTTCCTGGACGACTGGCTAATAAGGAGTCAATCCAAACAAGGAGCTTTAAATTCTCTAAGACTCACTATAAATCTACTAAATTTGGCTTGGATTTCTGATCAACTACCATAAATCCCATATGGAGCAGATCTGGGCACTACAGTCACAACGGCCTTCCTGCCCAACAACCGCGCAGACATCCTATCAAATTGTTCACATTTCTGCGCGCATGCAATATAGTCTCAGCCCATCAATTCTTCCATTGCTGGGCCACATGGTTTCCACGATCCACATCACTCCTATGGCCAGACTAGCCATGAGAAAAGCTCTGGATTTTAAAATTTCAGTGGCTCTAGGCTGTTCAACCACTTTTGTCCCTGATCCATATCACAGATCCAGTAACCAAATCCTCAGATGATCTTGGCCACGGTCGCATCCAACTTGGGTTGGAGAGCTCATATGAACACCCTCCAAACCCAAAATGCATTGAATCCGTTCCATGAAAAGTCTCAGAAAAGTCAACTTCCTGGAGCTTCGAGCCATGCGTTATGCCTTCAAACGCTGCCTCTCACACAAACCTTTGTGGATACAAACAGACAACATAGTGGCAATGTGGTACTCGAACGAACAGGGATGCACTGGCTCTTATCTGCTCTGCCAGGAAGCTGCACAGTTCTGGGCCTGGGCCCTTGCACACTCCATGCAACTCCGGGCCACTTATCTAACAGGCATACCGAACATACTAACAGACTATCTCAGTCGATGTCTCCATCCCCACGAGTGGTCTCTGAATCCATGGTAGCGAGCAAAATCTTCTAGCACTGAGGTCAACCAACCATCGACCTGTTGCGTCCAAATTGAACCACAGACTGGACAGATTCTGCTCCCTACAAGGCATCGAAATACGTTAGCCATGGACGGCTTTGCTCTCCCCTGCAACAAAGGCCTCCTATATGCGTCTCTTCTGATACCGCTCATAGCCAAAACTCTTGTGAAGCTACAGCAGGACAGGTTTCAAATGATTCTCATAACCCTGTTCTGGCCTCGACAAGTATGCTTCCCCATACTTCTCAACCTATCTCAAATCTCATAACACAGACTCACTGATATTCTCAGGTGCTTGTAGCTTCATGAAAACCATCCACACATAAATCTTACCATTCGAAATGGGCAAGATTTACCAAATGGTGTGCACAAAAAGGTATTGGCCCCTTTTTCCTGCCCCACTCCATTTCTATTAGGCTATCTAGGATACCTTTTGGATTCTGGTCCCCAGACATCCTCGGTTCCATCTCAGCGTACCACCAGGGAGTAGGGGATGCCCTGTTAACGACTCAACCCCTTATGAGTCGGCCTATCATGGGTTTTCTACAACTTAAGGCTCCTCTACGATCACTGGTTATGGAATGGGGCCTAAATGTAGTGCTTACAAGGCTCATGCATTCCCCGTTCAAGCCTTTATCCCAGGACAAGCAAGATGATAGTCCTCACATATGGGGGCCATCACTGGACTGAGATTGATTTGTGGTTATATCATGGGTCTGAAGGATGGGCAGTGGCTGCTTCTCAGCATGACAATATAACCTCCATGGCTTATCTCTCTGGTACTTTGGTGTGACAGAATAGGGGTTTTCAGAATTAGGGGTTGTGATATGTACGGAAGCTATCTGTAAATTGCAAGCACATGTACCAGGGATTTTAATTACCTTGCATACTTCCCATGAAGTTAGAATACTTTTAGGGAATGCTCACATCTTTTACCACTACGAGATTTGGTAAATATTCAGCCATATTATTGACTTCTATAGTATCCTATTAGACAATTACAATTAATTCCAAATTTAATTTTCTTCAGTATGAGACATCAATATCCCTTAGCCAGAGAAGCACAGGAAGGTATTGCTTCACTGCATAATAGAATCTAGTGGGTCACCTTACAAATACTCCCTTGTTCCCAGTTTCAAAACTTTCTGGGGAGTGGTGATTAGTGCACTAAGTGAATTGGTATTAGCGGAATACTATAATGTTACAAATCCGGCTACAATTCTTAAAACAGAATCTTTGGGCAACTAGTATACAGTTTTTCAATTGAAAAAATTGGAGTACATTTTTCCTCTGTAACCTGCTTAGATTTATTTATTAGATACCAGTGATTCTGGGAGCTACATTTACCATTATAAGATTAAATCACACTTGCATAGAGCCTCACAATAATCTCATCTTAAAAATGCATGAGACCACTTGCACAACTTTAGCACTACTCACATTTCTGCTCCTTAATTGTAGAATAGGAAGAAGAGTACCAATTGCTGAGATTTGTAAAGCTGCAACATGGAGTTCTCTTCACATCTTTGCAGCACACTACTGCTTGGACAAAGAAGGATGACAAGATTCCGCCTATGGACAATCTGTCTTAAAGAACTTATTTCCAGTATAATCCCAACTCCTTCCACATCCAACCTGCTGTGATTTCAGGCTGCCTCATCTTTTCCAACAGTACATCAGTTGTTGTGCCCATTGCACAAGTTGTATGCTGTTGGTCCACAACAAAGATGACTCAGCCTGTAGCTTGCTAATCACCCATATGTGAGGACCATCATCCTGCTTGTCCTGGGATAAAGCAAAATTGCTTACCTGTAATAGATGTTATCCCAGGACAGCAGGATGTAGTCCTCACGAAACCCACCCTCCACCCCACGGAGTTGGGTCCGAAACGTTTTATTTTATTTTTGCTAATGCTTATTGCTACGAACGAGACTGAAGGGAGACCCCTGTGGGTTGAGGGATCATGGCATGCTGGGCATGCTCAGTGTGCCAGTCAAAAGTTTCTAGAAACTTTGACAAAGTTTTCCGTGATAGGGCTCCGTCCAGTGACGTCACCCATATGTGAGGACTACATCCTGCTGTCCTGGGATAACACCTATTACAGGTAAGCAATTTTGCTTTGCATTCCTATAACATTAAAATTCTAACATGGAAAATTCTTTTCCTCATAGCCATCACCTCTGCTAAAAGGGCCAGTGAATTACAAGTCCTTGTTGCATACTCACCCGACACTAGGTTCCTCCGTGACAGAGTGATCCTCCATACTCACCCTAAATTTCTTCTTTTTTTTTTTTTTTTTTTGCAAAATCATTTTTATTGTGAAGACTTGCAATTCCACAAGCACATAAAAGGTACAGAGATGTGACCAACAATTAAACATTCCAGACAGTGGTCATGCAAATCCTCATTTAAACAGTAAGTTCCCCTCTTGTAAGCAAACAAAACACCCCAAACTTCAGTACACACAATCATACCAGACACACCCTACACGTTCCCCCCCCAACCACGCATCCTCACCCCCTCCTCGACTGACCCAGGAGCCCCAGTACCCACCTACAGAAACTGTATCTATCGAGAAAAGTTAGGGAGGAGCAATCAGCATATGCCAGCTCATGGCTTAGGTTTGTCTAAAGCAAAGGAATACCACTGAACTTGGTAACCCACTGCTATCAAGTGACCTTGAAAATCTAAGGAAAGCAGAGAGTAATATATAACCCAACAATCAGCATATTTCTTGTCCATTATCTTGGGTGTATGTGGATATCCCAGTTGTTCCAACAACACCCTGTCCATCATTCGATGATGCTAGGCTGCAACAGGTGGCTCTTGTAAGGGATCAGTCCAAGCAGTAAGGATAGTACGGCACGCTAACAAAGCGGCAATCCTGCCAAAGCGATCTGGACCTCCTATACAGTGAGCGCGTGTGGTCCGGCCAGTAGAAGAGCTGCTGGAAAATTGGAGAGGTACCTGGATACATTTAGCAATACAATCCAATATCTGAGTCCAGAATAAATCCAAAGTCAGGCAAAAAATTAACCGATGAGTCATGTTGCCCTCTGCTTGGGTACATTTAATGCATGCTGGGGGAAGGAAGGCGACTCATATGAAAGCGCCGCACATCATCACATATTGTGTGATGCAAAATTCTGAAATGAAGATCCTGGAGACCACTTCTTTCAGTCATTTATGTAGAGATGTAAAGCAGGAAGTAAGGAACTTTGTAGATATATCCGTAGCTTAGAACTTCGACCACTATGCAGCAAGACGGTCAAGGTGGGGTGCCGACCACTTGCTTTTAAGGAGTCCACTCCAGCCTTTGATGGAATTGTGCAAATACGCAGTGTCAAACAGAGTTGGCAAAAGCGACTTTGCGAGAAAATTCCTCCTGTTGCCACTGAAAGGCCTGCAGGTAATGTCTCATTTGAAGATAGGCAAAGAAAAACTTATGTGGTAGCTGATAATTTTTAACTGTAGTCTCATATCCCAACACTTGAGGTACACCTTCTTCAAAATAATGAAAGGCATAAATTATACCCCATCGGGCCCATGTTTTGAAAACCCCATTGGCACTCACCACAGGCTGAAAGTCACGATTGCCCACTAACTGAGTCAGCAACGAAAAAGGTTTCTGCAATTGGTAAAGATTGTACAACCATCTCCAAGCCTTTCGGCATGAGTAAAATAAACAGAGAGGGGTATCCAGCGTCTGCAGCGTAGCTGCTGGGGCCTGAGGGGAAGAGACTGCCATGCCTGTAATACAAGGGAGACCAAGGGAAAGACATATGTGCTATAACAACCCCTCCTCACAATAAGTATAAGCATCAATTATCCATTCCCTGATAAAGCGTAGCTGACAGGCAACACTGTAGATGCGAAAATCAGGCAGTCCCAGCCCTCCCTGTGTCTTGGGATACACCAGAGTATGATAATTAATCCATGCCAGTTTTCCTGCCCATAAAAATTTTTGCAGCCCCATCTGTAACGTTTTAAGGTCGTGTACTTTGAACAAAAGAGGAAGCATATGAAGTTTATATAAAAGTTTGGGGATAATCATCATTTTTAGTAAGGTACCCTGTACAGAGAAGGTGAGGAGAAGAGACTGCCATGCCTGTAATTGCCGCCCTATACTATCCAAAGTGTCGGGAATATTTAGGTTGTAGAGCTGGTCCACCTCTCTAGGAATCCAAACCCCCTAAGTATTTCAACTTCCCGTGGGCCCATGTAAATGGGAAGGGACTGCCCCAAGAGGAAGGGAGGTGAGGGTTTAGAGCCAAGGGGTCTGACTTGGAAAAATTTATTCAAAGACCTGCTATATCTTTAAACTGTGTGAAGAGCGGCAATATGACCGGTACACTTTGTCGGGGCCGGCCTATGAAAAGAAGGATGTCATCTGCGAACATGGCCAATTTAATAGGGTGTCCTCCCAAACTCAGTCCCCAGAATCCTTTGTCCCGCCAAAGTGTTTCAGCTAAGGGCTCAATTGCCAAGACAAATAACAAGGGGGAAAGCGGACAGCCCTGACGTACTCCGCAGTTGAAAGGAAAAGGAACAGACAGGTTTCCATTGATAAGAAGCCGAGCACTAGGGTTATGGTACAAAACTTTTAACCAGGAGACAAAATCTCATATTGCTTGAGTACCCAAAACATGTAGTCCCAGGACAGGGAATCAAAAGCTTTTTCAGCATCTAAACTCAGAATTAACGCCTCCTCTTGTGAGTGGTAGCTGAGGGCTGCAATGAGATGTCTCACATTTTGAACCGCCTGCCGACGTTGAACAAAACCGGTCTGGTCAGAGTGTATCAACATAGGCAAGATATTAGCAAGCCGAGCTGTCAGGACAGCCGCTAGGATTTTTATATCAGCGTTAATAAGGGAAATGGGTCTGTAAGAGCCCACATCCTGTGGATCCCGCCCCTTTTTGGGCAAAAGGATAATAGTCGAACAATTTTCTTCCTGCGGGAGGGACGGGTTGTGGAGTAAAGAATTATAATAGGACACCATGCTTGGTAAGAGAGGAAACTTGAGTACTTTATAAAACTCGTTAGTCAGCCCATTGGGGCCAGCCCCTTTGCCTTTTTTAAATTTCTGGATAATGGCAAAAATTTCTGAGTCCACTATACGAGCATTTAGTGCCTTAAGTGAGTCACCAAGTGACTGAGGCCAGGTAAAATTTTGAAAAAAAACCTCGGACACAGACTGAGTGTGAGGATTGGAAGAGTATAGTGTCCTATAATAATCCACAAAACTGGCTTCAATATCTTTTTGATGGATACAATATGTGCCATTGCTACCTTTAACCCCTGCTATGAAAGATTGGGTACGTCTGGGTCTAACTAAATTTGCAAGAAGTTTGCTGGGTACATTCCCGTGTTTGAACAACTTATATTTATAATATCTTAACGATTTGGATGCTCTTTGGTGCAGTGCGGTATTAAGGGCTTGACGCACCCGGTCTGCCGCTTGCTGGTTTGCAGTGGTAGGATCTCGTACAAAGAGGGTCTACGCTGTCTTTAGCTGCGCAGTTAAACGCAAGATTTCGGCATTCCGCAGTTTATTCTGTTCGGCAACATAAGCTATAATGTTCCCCCACATTACTGCTTTCCCAGCGAGCCAGAGTGTGTGCGGGTCAGTTTCAGACAGGTTATTAAATTTGTTATATTCTTCCCAGCCCTCTTTGATATATTCCTGGAAGTGGACATCAGATCCCAGATCTGGCGGCATTCTCCAGGAAAAAGCCACAGGGGGGACTTACCAATTTGTAAAATAACAGACACTGGGGCATGATCAGAAACTGAGATAACACCTATACTGGCTTCTGTGACTCAGGGAAACAATTTTTCCGGAACCAAAATATAATCCAGCCTGGAGTGAGAACCATGTGGGTGAGAAAAAAAAGTAAGATCTTGTTCTCCTGGGTGTAAAATCCTCCAAATGTCTATTAAATTCAACTCCTGACAAAGGAAGTTGACTCCCGAGTGCGCATCATTACTGCCCAGGGGCCTCGGGGGTTTGCAGTCAATTTTGCTTGTCCATAACAATATTGAAATCGCCGCCCACTATTAATTCACAGTCTGGCAGCTTAGTTAAGATACCCACTAACAGGTCAATACAGTAAAGTGCGGCCACGGTTACCCTGCTCCTAACCCGCTTTCTACCCACTTTTCGGCCGCGTTAGCCCTTCCTGCGATACACAATCCCCTTTAACCTACTCTTACCGTGTCCTTAAATCACCAGGTAACCCCTTCCGCCCGCAGCATGTATATTACACGTAAACGATCGAATTAGCTATTCCCTCCCATACAGTAACGTGCGCCCCGACTATTGCTTTTTTACCCTGCCGTTTTGCCGCGCGTTTAACCTGCTAACTTACCGCCTACCCTTACCCCTGCATTAGAGGCAGGGGTAAGGGTAGGCGGCAAACTTTCCCCCAGCCCCCGCTCACCTGCCCTGGCCGCGTCCATGGGTGCTGGTCTCCGGGGCAGCCCCAGTCCTCTCCCCTCCTTCCGAAGCAACGAAAGCGGAAAAAAGCGAAAAAAAAAAAAAAAAAAGCGAAAAAAAAAAGTAGCGAGAGAGAGGGGAGAGAGGACGGGCAATCCTACGCTCGGGATTGCCAGTCCTCTCTCCTCTCCTCCCGAAGCAAGGTGCGAAAAGCAGCCTTGCTGCGGGAGGAGGGGAGGAAGGACTGGCAGTGAAAAGCAACTTATTTTTTTGCAGCCCCCCTCCGGAGACGGACATCAACGATGAGGGACCACGGCTCCCCTGCCTCCAGCTGCCCGCGAAGATGGACGCATCGCACGGGCGAAAGCGGCCCCTATGCGTGCAATTGGGCTGCTCAAGATGTGACGTCACATGCCGTGACGCCAAACATCATGACGTCACATCTTGAGCGGCCCAATTGCACGCACAGGGGCCACTTTTGCCCGTGCGATGCGGGCAGCTGGAGGCAGGGGAGCCGCGTCCGTCGTCGCCGATGTCCGTCTCCGGAGGGGGGCTGCAAAAAAAGTAAGTCGCTTCATTGCTTTTCACTGCCAGTCCTCCCTCCCCTCCTCCCGAAGCAAGGCTGCTTTTCGCGCCTTGCTTCGGGAGGAGGGGAGAGAGGACTGACAATCCCGAGCATAGGATTGCCCGTCCTCTCTCCCCTCTCTCTCTTGCTACTTTTTTTTTTTTTTTCGTTTTTTCGATTTTTTTCCGCTTTCGTTGCTTGCTTCGGGAGGAGAGGAGAGAGGACTGGCATCCCGAGCGTAGGAGAACTGTCCACTTCCTGGTACCTGACATTTGAAATGACAGATATCAGCGTGTCCGTGAAGCGTTAGGCCCGCGCACCCAGGATACTGTATAGCGCTCTATACAGTAAAATGGGTTGCGCGGGCCTAACACTTCAGGGATGCTTCTTAGACGCAGCTTGCATTTGCAAGCTATTTACATACAGTATCGAGCGGTAGGTGAGCTGGACTGTGCATGCGGCAACCGCGGGTGCGCCCGGCACTAACGCAGCTCTTCCTACCGCTCCTTACTGTATCGGCCTGAGTGTTAGCAAAATAATCATGAGAATAGACATTTGGAGCGTAGGCGTTGCATAAAGCTATGCGCTGTTGAAACAGCATCCCCACCACCACCACATAGAGGCCTTACACATCCTGCAAAACTCTATCCAGGTGAAACAGCATCTGCTTGTGTATGAGTATCGCTACACCCCTCTGCCGTGAAGAATATGACGAGGAGTAACAACTCCCCACCCATTCCCTTTGCAGTTTGTTCCACCTCCGTCAAGTGAGTCTCCTGTAGAAAGACCACCTGTGCCTTCAAACGCTGAAATAAAGATAATAATTTTTTCCGTGTAATCGGAGAGTGGATTCCATCCACATTCAGGGATGTAAATTTAACCGAAATCATGTCAACTGTTTAGAGGGATAAAAAGTACAAGTTTTGAGAAAAAAATGTTGTACAGTGAGCAGACAGAACGCCCCCCAGCCTGAGCGTCCCATCCCCCACCTTTAAAACAAATTCCACAATCATGGCAGGCTTATTGGTAGGCTTTAAGGGCTCCAGGTCATTCTCCTGGGTCCCCCCTCCCCCACCCCACTGTCGCACATATACACTATATGCTGCATCCACACCCATGCATACCCCAAACATACTGTATACATCCATACCCAGAACTCTTTGCTCCGCAAGAGGCACGAAGAGCCCATTTCCCCCAACAGGTTTATGGGCTTCCCTCTGCCCTCTCTCCCCCAAAGCCTACCCCTCCACCACCTCCCCTCCCCCCATCGGATCTCTGCGGTTACTTGTTGTGAAGTGATCTGAACAGGCTAAACTACCTTAACAACAAAGCCATCTCCCGGTATAAAATAACACAAATAGAGAACAGTTTATCGAGAGACAAGAGTCAGCCCCGTTATAGGGGACCAAAGACAATGTTGTCACAGCGAGAGTGGTGAGGATACAGAAGCCCGGTTGACCTCGAAGCCTGCCGGCCTATATCAGTCAAGTTCCAGTGAAGATATGAAGGAGTTGGCTTCTTCCGGCAGTCAAATGCTTGTTTTTGCCCGAAATGATGGCGAATCGAGAGCCCGGATCCACCTCCACATCATCCTAATGAGAGGTGAAGGGATAACTAAGTTTTGAAGGAGGGATGGCGGCTGAAGGTGAGAGAGGGGGCCTGGAGCTGGCTTGCTATCCTGCCAACCTCAGTGACGTCATCCCGGAAGTCTCCCCTAAATTTCTTCTTAAGGTGGACACAGCCCCTCACCTTACTCAGTCTGTAGTCTGCCCACTCATCCTAAGGCCTCTCTCTCACCAGGGTAAGAGGGTTTTGCGCACCTTGGACTGTAAGCATGCACTTGCATTCTATCTAGACCACACTGCACTCCATAGGAAATCCACCCAACTCTGCTTCTTTGACAAAGAAAAGCTGCGAGTTCCAGTGGGCAAACAAACTCTGTCCAACTGGCTAGCAGACTGTATCGAATTCTGCTATGAGGAAGCAGGCCTTCTTCTCCAGAGGTGAGTGCAGGTACATTTTGTAAAGGCCATGGCAACATTGGTAGGACACTGTTGTTCAGTACCAATTGTCAACATTTGCTAGGCTACGACATGGAGCTCTCTTCACACATTCGCAGCTTTCTATTGCTTAGATAAGGAAGTCAGTCAAGACTGCCTTTGGCCAATCTGTCTTGAAAAACTTTGTTCCAGTATAATCCCCAACTCCTTCCACAACCACCTGCTGTGATTTCAGGCTGCCTCATCATTACCAATAGCACCCCAATTATGGTGCCTGCTGCACGAGTTGTCTGCTATTGGCCTGTTGTAATATGAGTCAGCCTGTAGCTTGCTAATCACCCATATGTGAGGACTACCATCCTGCTTGTCCTGGGAGAAAGAGTTGCTTACCTGTAACATGTGTTTTCCCAGGACAGCAGGATGTAGTCCTCAAAAAACCCACCCGTCATCCCGCGGAGTTGGGTCTGCTTACATTTATTTTATTTTTTTGCTCGCGCTTTTTGCTACAAACGAGACTGAAGGGAGACCCCTGTGAACACAGGGATCATGGCATGCTGGGCATGCTCGGTGTGCCAGTCAAAGTTTCTAGATACTTTGACAAAAGTGTTCTGTAATAGGGCTGCACCTGATGACGTCACCCATATGTGAGGACTACATCCTGCTGTCCTGGGAGAACACATGTTACAGGTAAGCAACTCTATTTCTGAAGATTGTGTTTAATTTCACCTCAACAATTTACGTAGCGCATGGCACAGAAGAGTGTCAGCAGCTTCAAGAAGTGTCTTTGATTCAATATGAAAATTTTCATTAAAGACCTTCATATTGATTGCATGAAGTTCCACAGTGTGGAGCATGATCAGGGCCAGCACAATCCACTGTGCAAGCCATGCACTTGCACAAGGCAGCAGCCTAATTCAGTTGAAGGTTGCAGGGCTGCGACTGAGATAATGCCGCTGTCACAGGACCTCAATCCACTAGGTGATGGAGATGAGGAAGAGGCCACTATCCACCTCTGCCAGAAGAAGACAATGCCATGAGGCTGTCTGGTGGTTCCAGAGACACATTGTCAGTTCCCAAACTGCCACAAGGCCGAGATGAGGGAGCTTCTGCTGCCACCACTCAAAGGTTCCTAACCCACTGCAGGGCTGAAGATGAGATAGCTACTGGTGCCCTGCGGTCATTCCAGCTACCTCTCAGCTGAGATGAGGGAGCTGCAGGGTCGCCCAGCAGACCCCCAACCCGGCAGGCAGAAGAGAAAAAAAGTTATGAGGCGGTTCCCAGCCTGACTGGCAGCAGAAGTAGAGGACTGGGGCTGCCGGGAGAAGGCTGTGTTTGAAAGAAGGAGCAGATGTGTCTGTATGAGCAGGAGGGTACCTTTGTGTGTGTCTAAATATGTGTGTGAGAGAGATCCTGTTTGTGTGAGAGAGACAGCATTGAGATGGGTGCAGAGATCCAAATAGTTCTCTTTGAGCAGTAAATTCTGCAGTTTATATTAGGAAAGGATGTGGTATCAAAGCTCTGTGTGTGTGTGTCTGAGCATGTATGTGTGTATGTTGTGTGAGAGCATTTGTATGCAGGAAAGAGCGTGTATGTGTCTGAACCATGTGTGTGTGTGAGCATATGTATGAAAGAGGGAGCATGTGTATGAGCAAGAGCATATATATGTGTGTGTATATGAGAGAGAAGGAGCATGTGTGTGTATCTATAGATATATTTCTGAGAGAGAGGAAAAGGTTTGTGGATCCCTCTCCCACTAATCCACGACAGTATCAAGATGACTGTAAATCAAACATTTCCAGGTATGGAGAGCGTGCATTTGTTATGGTTTGTGGGTATGTGGACCCTTGGCCCAAGGTGTGAGTTGTTACCACCTGCGAGGAGGCAAGGTCAGGCATGGCTCTGAGTGAGACTGTGGTCCCGAGGAGCCAGGAGGAATTCCGCAGTAGACAAGCTGGCTGAAGATATTACCTGGACTGAGACCCCCGAAGGGGAAGGCGCCAGGCAGGCCGCAGAGCAGGAGAGCATGAGACTGGCGTGCAGGAGGTATACCGGAGAAATACCCCTGAGGGGTGGGGCTGCGGAGCAAGGGAGGTGCAGCTGTAGTGATGTAGGCCAACCCGCAGAGCAGGAAAGCCCGAGTCAGGTCTCCGAATATGATGTATGTGAAACACAAGGAGCACAGACAGTTTCTGATAGAGAAGCATAGTCCCGAGGAGCGGGGAAGTGCTGGCAGTTTTAATAGCACGTAAGCGTGACTCCGAGGAGCAGGGAGGTGCGGACAGTCGTAGTGTAGCATGAGAGCACTGCCCCGAGGAGCGGGACGGTGCTGAGAGCCTCTTGTATAGTATGAGGGCACAGCCCCGAGAAGCAGGGAAGCGCTGACAGTCCAACACAGCACATGGGCACAACCCCGAGGAGTGGGTAAGCACTAGTGTAAACAGTCGAGTGGTAAGGTGTTCCAGGGGGCAGCCCCGATGAGCAGGGAGCTTTGCAGAGTAGGACTTCAGGAAGCGCAGGGCCAGCCTGAGGAGCGGGGGAGGCCAGGAGACAAGGTCCTCGTAGAGAGCGCCCACTGTCCCCCGAGGAGTCCAAAATCCAATGCAGGAACACAGAGCAGGAGTTCGTAGAGTCGTACAGAACTTGTTGCCAAGTCTGCTAGCTGAGGGCGAAGGTGGAGCTTAAGTACCTAGATCCGATGACATCATCAAACAGGGACGCCCCCGAGGTTCCCGCTGAAGAGGCTTCAAATGAGGGCCCAGTGGCACGTGTGTGTGCACGTGCCTAGGAGGGCCCGGCAACAACGTGGTGGTGGTGGCGTCTCAGCCGCCTCGAGGAGCCATGGGGAACGCAGCGGTGGAGATTGGCCTGTGCCGCGAGCAGACCTGAGGAGGGCTGTAGAACAGTGCAGGATGTAAGTAAGCGCGGTCACAGCCATCTGCAACCGGGCATAACAGAATTATTTTATCTTTACTAGTTTTAATTTTTGGATGTTTGTCTGTTCTTTTGTAATATTTTATTAATATTTGGGAAAGTTTAAATGTTATAAGATTTTCATTATTGGATCTTCCATTCATCAGCTGTTTTGAAATATTTTTATTATGGTTATACTATTATGATTGAATATATTTTATATTTTTCTTGATTTTATTGTTTAATGTCTAAGAAATGGTGAGGCTTCTGTTTTTCCATTGTTGCACTGCATACAGAGTCTGACTTGTTGTGGTTTCAAGTTCAGATTTTGCCTGTATGTTTCTATTTATAATTTGTTTCTCCTAGGACAGGGGTCGGGAACCTTTTTGGCTGAGAGAGCCATGAATGCCACATATTTTAAAATGTAATTCCGTGAGAGCTATACTAACTACAACCCCCACCCTCCTGACGCCCCCCCAAGACCTGCCAAATTAATATACTACAACCCCCCACCCTCCTGACCCCCCCAGGACCTGCCAAAAGTCCCTGGTGGTCCAGCAGGGGTCCAGGGTTCGCAGACAAATCTTTAATAAAAAAAGTAAAAATCTAATTAAAAAAACCCCACCCGCCTGACGCCCCCCAAGACCTCCAAAATTAATTTACTACAACCCCCCACCCTCCTGACCCCCCCAAGACCTGCCAAAAGTCCCTGGTGGTCCAGCGGGGGGTCCAGGAGCGGTCCGGGAGCGATCTCCTGGACTTGGGCTGTCGGCTGCCAGTAGTCAAAATGGCGCCGATGGCCCTTTGCCCTCACTATGTCACTGGGGTCGACCAGTGGCGGCGGTAGCCCCTGTGACATAGTAAGGGCAAAGGGCCGTTGGCTGCCAGTAATCAAAATGGCGTCGACGGCCCTTTGCCCTTACTATGTCATAGGGGATACATCCGCCATTGATCGACCCCAGTGACATAGTGAGGGCAAAGGGCCGTCGGCGCCATTTTGACTACTGGCAGCCGACAGCCCAAGTCCAGGAGATCGCTCCCGGACCGCTCCTGGACCACCAGGGACTTTTGGCAGGTCTTGGGGGGGTCAGGAGGGTGGGGGTATTGTTAGATTTTTACTTTTTTATTAAAGATTTGTCTGCGAGCCAGATGCAGCCATCAAAAGAGCCACATCTGGCTCGCGAGCCATAGGTTCCTGACCCCTGGCCTAGTGTGTCACAGCAATTGAGTCTCTCTCTAAAACTTCTTTGAATTTTTTTTTTTTACGTTTTTTCACGTGTTAGAAATCTTCTTGCAGTATCGATGCAGGGTCCTTCCCATTCTCCCCTTAGTGTCTTTAGCCAGGATTTTTAGCATTTAAAGTACGTTTGTTTTTCTTTTGCTGTCGTTACACCCTGGGATGGTGCCTTCGATGACAACCAGCCATCATAGGCCATTGCCATCGAGTACGATTTTGCGTCCCTTTTGATTGGATTGGCATGTCCATGTCTGGATTTAAGCCATGCCCTCTGTGCCCAAGGACTATGTCAATCATGGACCTCCATGATCGATTATGTCATTATCTTAAAAAAAAAAAAAAAAAAAAAATTAAATTCATTGGACTCTTGTTAGACTTGCTTCAGGAAAAAGCCTTTATTTCCATCAAAAGAGCCACATGGGCCTAGTGTCCTAATATTATAACACACTGATACTGTCTCAGTATAACCATATATGTATATATAATATGCGCCCCATGCCATTGCCACAGATACACCCTACATCAAATGTTACTTACTATATATTATGATTACAAATGCTATTTGTTTACTACTCTTACTATCATATTGTTTACTATGATCACAAATGTTATTTAACTGTTGATTACAATTACCACCATCATTTAATTGTTACTGTTACTCCTCACTTTACTACCTCTAGTGTTCTCTGAACCAAACAAAAGGAAATGCTTGACTTCCTGCACTTTGTAAATTATACATAAACCAATGTGAAGTTATATGTAAACCAATTTGATATGCAAATCGAACACCAGTATATAAAAACAAATAAATAAAATAAAACCCTTTACGCTATATCTCCCCCACAACCCCACTACCTGATTGCCCTCCTACACTACAAGTCCGCAACCTTGGCATTATAATAGATGACCAATTTAACCTCAAAAAATTCATTTCAGCCACCATAAAAAGTGGATTCTTCAAACTCCACACCCTGAAGAGAATCAAACCTCTTCTTCATACCTCCGACTTCCGCACAGTTCTGCAAGCTATGATCCTGTCCAAACTTGATTATTGCAACGCTATCCTCCTTGGCTTACCAAAAAGTACCCTACAACCTCTACAGTTATTACAAAATGCTGCGGCACGCATCCTTACCAACACTCACCGTCATGACCACATTACACCAGTCCTTCAATCATTACATTGGCTCCCTGTAACCTCCAGGTTAATATATAACGTACTCACGCTAATACACAAAGCCATTCATAACCAGGACATGCAATGGTTCCCAGAACATCTCCTGCTTCACACTCCGACAAGACCCACAAGAACGCATCATCTAGCCAAACTCCAAATACCCTCTCCTAAGTGCATGAAGCATACCACCTTTAGAGAGCGATCTTTCATCATTTCAGGAACCTCCCACTGGAATAAAATGCCTTCCCAACTACGCCAGGAACCTTGCCACAAAAAATTCAAGCACAATCTTAAAACATGGCTGTTCAAACTAGCGTATCCTGACTAACGAACTGACTCCCCCCATAGATTCGACATGACCACCCATCTGACCACCAACCGACCGCCCACCTGACCCTCGCACCGTCTATTTTCTCTCCCTACCCCATCTGACCCTCGCCTATTCCTTACCCCCCACCCACTCTAGGTTTCCTCCCCTTCTTCCCCCTCCATCTATTACTTAACCCTGCTAATTATCCTTATTGCTTTATTTAACCTAATTGTTAAAATCAACTTGTACATTTGTATATATTTCTCGTATTATCATCTCCTGCCCTTGTTAACCCCTACCTGTTAATGTTATTATTGTAAAGCCTGTTGCTAAGTTATGTTACATTGTGAACCGAGGTGATGTTTTGCAAACGTGCCTCGGTATATAAGAAACCCCTAAATAAATAAATAAATAAATAAAATAAATAAATAAATAGTATGGTTCCTCCTTAGACAGGACTGAATTTCAGCAAGATCAGTCCTGGTCCTTCTTGGATACATAGCTGCTGCAGTGCATGTTGTTCCTCTGACTCATCTGTACCTGCAGGTCCTTCACTGGGGCTTCTGATGCCAATGGGATCAGCTCTAGCAGCCATTATTGCACCAAATGTCAGTGATCCCCAGGATGAAAGCATCCCTTCAGGGTGGATGAATCCAGAAGTTCTAAAGGTGGGTCTCTCACTGGCGTGTTCCACCTTATCAAGTGACTTTTCCTACAGATGCCTCCACCAAGTGATAGAGGGCACATACCGGAGTGGCATGGACCTAAGGGTTGTGGTCACCAGTGGAGTTATCTACAAATCAACTATCTGGAGTTGCAAGCCATCTACCATGCTCTAAGGGCTTTCTTTCACCTTCTTTTGGGAAAGAGAATCTTGATCCAGATGGATAACCAGATGGCCATGTTCTACATAAACAGACAAGGATGCATGAGTTCTTATGCCCTCTGCCAGGGGCACTCTGAATATGGTCATGGGCAGGACATCACATTACTCATTTCCAGACAACTTACTTTATGGGAATCCAGAATACACTGACGGACTGCCTCATCAAAGTGTTACAAAGATCACTCATGCGGTTGGGTCAAAGAATCATGGATTACTTGTTCAGTCACTGGGGAAGACCAGTGATTGACTTATTCACCTCAGAGGACAGCAGAAAGGTTGAGAAGTTATACTCTATGCATCCAAATAGCTACAGATCAATTCCTGACACTTTTGTGCTTGACTAGAGTATCTCTCGACTCTATGCATACTCACCAATTCGTCTTATTAGCAGGACTATCCAAAAGATCATTTGGGACAAGGCAAGGATAATCCTTGTAGCATCAGTTTAACCACAGCAAGAGTGCTATCCATATCTTATCTGTCTGTCAGTTCAGTCTCTGATTTCATTGGGAACGTCTCTGGCTCTCATCACACAAGAGGAAGGCATCCTCTGCTATCCAAACCTCCATTGCTTGCCCTCATGGCATGGATGTGGAATGTGCAGTAGTCTTCTCCTTACTCCTTCCCAAAGAGGTAGAGAATATACAGGTTTCCACTAGGAAACCGTCAGTCAGAAAATTCTGTGGTTTCAAATGGAAGAGGTGTAGGTCCAGCCAGCTAGATCCTTTCTCCTGTGGCCCAAGGGACATGTTTCAGTATCTATTCTGTCTCCTGTCCTCAGGCTTTAGCACCTCTTTTTAGTCAAAATTCATTTTGGTGCCTCTGCAGCATATCTGTATCAGGTAGAAGGGACTCCGTTCTCTCTACCCTTTGGTACAAAGTTTATGAAAAATCTGTGGCATTCCAAATCTTTGGTCAGTAAACCTCCAAAACCTTGGGACCTCCATATAGTCATAGTTCAACTCATAAAACCTCTTCAAACCTCTTGAACGGAGCTATAGGCTCTGATTTTATATTCACCATACCTTCATTTTTTTTTTCATACTAGAGTGGTTCTACAAACTCACCCCAAATTCCTAAAAGTGGTATATGCATTCCACATTAATCAAGCTATTGTGATGCCTATATTCTTTCCAAGAGCACATGTGCACAAAGGAGAATGGACTCTTCATACCTTGATCTGTAAGAGAGCCATGGTATATTACAACCTCACTGTGAAGCTTCTCAACTGTTTGTATCATTTGATCCCATTAGATCAGGAGATAAATTCCCAAACAAACTCTGTCCACTTGGGTAGCGGACTGTTATGCGCTGGCTGGCTTATAGATTAGACTATTAAGGCTCAAATGAGAGCTATTGTGACTTTTTGGTGACTCTTCTCAGGGCCACTTCTATTGAAAATATTTGCAAAGCTGCATATGGTTGTCTGTTCACACCTTCATGTCCCACTACTGTCTGTGCAGCATGTTTCAGAGACAGTAACTTTAGGCAAGCAGTTCTGTACAGCCTGTTCACCCAGTCCACTTTCCACTGATGGGGCAGATTGTCTTTAAGTATTTGCTCTGCAATACAACCCTCAGCTTGGTACTCCCCATGTGTAATAGCTAATCCATGCCTGCTTGTTTACAGATAAAATGTTTGCTTACCTGTAAACGGGATTCTCTGTAGACAGCAACATGAATTATTCTTACTTAATGCCTGTCCACCTATCTGCAGAGACAAGAACCTCACTAAAAGTTAAGCTGTGGAAAAGATTGAAGGGCTAGTGAGGTATTGTGCATGCTCACTAAAGTCTTTACTGAGTTCTGAGGGCTGAGTCTGTATCAGTGCCATCTGAAAACATTACCCACGTGTTATGGATAATTTATCCTGCTGTCTACGGTGCAATCTACACATGGTGGGCACAAAGTTGTCTTAATGGTTTTTTTTTTTCTGAATTCTTTCTATAGACATAAATTGATGGGGAAAAACCTCTAAACTAGATGGTAACAGGCAAACTTGCTGATATCATTGGCAGGTAAAATGTTTTGTATACGGGAGGAGCAGTTAATGTTTGATGTCCATGAAGCCACACAATGGTATAGGATAGGTTGAGAGTTAACAAAACAAAAATTGATAGGAAGTAAAATTTAAAGAGTAAAATGACCCTAAATTTGACACTAATGTAACATCCTTGTTGGCAGCTCTGTGTAGAGACCAAGAATAGAATCTTTATGCAAATTTCCTTTTTATCTCCAAGAGATGGCCCATCTAGGACAGAACTGAGAAAATGTACCTGCTTTTTATGCTATCAGTGTAGCTGCTTCAGTAACACTAAATTGACCAGAAAAGTACCGTATTTTCCGGCGTATAAGACGACTGGGCGTATAAGACGACCCCCCCCCCCCCCTTTTTTATACATATTTTTAAGAAAAAAAATAATTTTACACTCAAACAGGAGCAACCCTATCTATGAAAAGGCAACACTACAAATGCCGTATATCAGGCCCTAAAAACCAATATACCTCTTATTAGGAAAACAGAACTAGCAAGCAGCTATAGATCCCCACACATAAATAATTGTAAAACTATACTAATAAGCAGAATAAATGTTTCAAAACAGCTATGAACAGAATAACATCCAACAATTAAAAACTCATAAAAACTATTAAACATTCTCCAAACACCAATAAAATATTTCAAAAAAGCAGACACATCACATAATATTAAATAATTAAAATGGCAGTCAATCAAGAAAAATAAACTTAAAAAGCCACCTTTCCTTACCCCCTCCAGCAGCTCTCCTATTCCTCTTCCTGTTCCTTAGGGCCCATGTCTCTCACACACACACACCATACCAGTCATGCCCCCATGACCAGTTTCTGTCTCTCACACACCAATCATTTCCCAAACAGTCTTTGACACACACACCAGACACCTTCCTGAACAGTTTCTCTCATGCCATACACACACACAGGCTTCCCACTCCCGTGTTCTGCTTACCGTACATATACGGGCTTCTCACTCTCATAATCACTTTCTCTGTCTCACACACACACACCAGTCTCTCTCTCATTTCCATGCTCACTCTCCACGTGCACAGGCTTCTCATTCCCTGAATCACATTCTTTCTCTCACATTCACACACACCAGTCTCTTTCTCTCACACACACCGTCACCTTATCAACCAGTCTCTCTCTCATGCACGCGCACACACACACACACAGCCAGCCCTCCCGCTCCCATGCTCTCTCTCACATAATCAGGCTTCTTACTCCCATGCTTTCTCACATACCCAGATTTCTCACTTCCATGCTTTTTCTCTCTCTCACACTCACATACACATCAGTCATCTCTCTGAGCAGTCACTTTTATTGTCTCTCACACACGAGCTCGCTGACCAGTTTCTCTCAATCACACACATGCTCTCAATCAAATGCATTCTCTCACTTACACACAGGCTGGCTGCTTCTCTCTCTCTCTCTCACTTCCACTCTCCCCCCCCCCCCCCCCCCCCGAGCACAAATAGTAGCTGCAGCTTCCTCCTCCAGCCCCCGCAGGCCAAGAAAGAAAAAACCCATCGGCCGCGGGAGGCTCATGCTGCTGTCTCCTTTCCCGATTACCAGCTCCTTCAACTGCTCGGGGCCGTTCCTGCTGTCGCCGCTGCAATTTTTTCACGCGGCACGGCTCTTTCTTCCCGCGCATCACTTCCTGTTCCGGTTCAAAGGGGGGGGGGGGGGGCGGGAAGAAGAAAAGGGCAGCCGCGGATGCCACAGCTTTTTTTTTTTTTTTTTGCACCGCTGCCGTTCCCGCTGGGCTTGAACGTGCTGATAGCCCAGCGGCAACGGCAGTGCGGTGCGCGGGAAGGAGAAAGCCGTGCCGAATGAAAAAATTGCAGCGGCGATAGCAGGAACGGCCCCAAGCAGTCGAAGGAGCTGGTAATCGGGAAAGGAGACAGCAGCATGAGCCTCCCGCGGCCGATGGGTTTCTTCTTTCTTGGCCTGCGGGGGCTGGAGGAGGAAGCTGCAGCTACTATTTGTGCTCGGGGGGGGGGTGAAAGAGAGAGAGAGAGAGACAGCCAGCCTGTGTGTAAGTGAGAGAATGCATTTGATTGAGAGCATGTGTGTGTGATTGAGAGAAACTGGTAAGAGAGCAGGTGTGCCCTATAAGACGATACCCGGCGTATAAGACGACCCCCGACTTTTGAGAAGATTTTCTTGGGTTAAAAAGTCGTCTTATACGCCGGAAAATACGGTAAGTTTAAAGGAAAAAACTGAGTAGGCTGGACAATACTTTTCTCAGCAGTAATTTATTTATAGATAGCTGATATTTATTTATTTAAAAGTGTTTGTATACTACTTTACAATTGATAATCAAAATGGTTCACAATGTTAAAACATACATAATCTGTGTAAAATAATAAAAAGCATATAACATAGGGTAAAACAGAAATAACACAAAACACAAACTCTGTTACAAAATAAATAAAGAAAAGTGCCAAGAATGGCCTCAAGGTGGATTACAGCCAGTTTAAAAACAGAGAAATGCAACTGAGAATTTACAGTGGTCTTCAAATTTATAGTTGGAATAGCATTGGGAATCTAGGGTATATAACTTCAAATCCTTAATTGGAAGAGAGTTAGAACAAGGAGAATGGGGTCTCTGCAGGGAAGGCCTGGCTGAAAATTGATAGGATAGGATAGTTTGTTTTTTTCCTGAAAGGTAACAAGGCTTAAGTCGTAGGGGTACCTTGTTCCAAATTTTTGGTGCAAAACAGCTGTGTAGCATATTCAGGCCAGCAGCAGCCTCAGGAACAGTCAAGGAGCACCATAAGGTTTGACTAACTTAATGCTGGTGCAATTATTTATTTACAGTGTTTCACAGTTACATAAATCAAAATAATAGCTCACCTTGATTCAGGCACAAATATCACGTAGACATATTACTTACGGATGGTATTGCAAGGTCTTACCAGCTCCCCTAGGGCCTCCTCAAGCTCTCTAGGCCTGGGCTCTTATGGCAGGGTGAAAGGAACCTCCCTTCACCCAAAATCTATTGCGGCCTTCTGCTGTAAGGAGGCCTAGGTTAAAAGCCTGAACCAGGCTTCTTAACACAGAATAAGGGAGTTGTTGGTATACTCTGTCACAAGCTGAAAACACGAAGTCTAGTGCAAGACAATCTGGTAGCAGACAAAGGAAGAGAAGAAAGAAGAGCCATTTTGGAAGGCCCAAAGAACTTTTGTGGGTGTGCAGGAGGAGAGAAGTTGGGAGAAGTACTTGAGTGCTTGCTTATTCACAACTTGTAGATGAAGCAGAGAGTTTTGAATGTATCCTGCTTTAAACTGGGAGCCAGTGAAGTTGGTGGATTATAGGTTTCATGTAGTTGGTAACTCTGGTTCTTACCAAAATTCTAGTGGCATTACTCTGAAGGAACTAGATGCTTCATACTGTATTGTGTGAGGCCAGTAGTGAAAGAGGAGAAGCTATTATTGAACCAATGCCTTTTAAACTTTTATTGAACTGTATATGTATATATAATACACATGTAAATATGATTTTGTTCTTCTTTCCCTGTAGCTTTTGGAGCCTGTTTGTCATCAACTCTTTGAGCTTTATCGCAGCTCTGAGGTTCAACTGAAGAGGTTCACACTGCAGTTTTTACCGGAGCTGATCTGGGTTTATCTGCGACTTACTGCCAGCAAAGACAGACAGAATAATGGTTGCATTGAGGCACTGCTGCTGGGCATTTACAATCTGGTAATTTAAATCAATAGAAAATTACTGGGAAACCCTTTATATGGGTAAAAATAATTATCCTGTTTCAGTCATGTGTGGGTAAGTGGATTTTCAGCTACCTAAAACACTGCATGTAATTTCATAACACATGCAGACTTGGCCATAGTTATAATACAGGTCCTGGAAGTCCTCTTTTATCTATATAGATATTTATATCTTTATAGAGAGATACAGAGAGATAGATATATACCTTACATTTTTTTAAACTTTTTTTCTTTATTAAGCTTTTATAAATACAAAGCTCATAATCATGACCTTGTAGCACAATGTAAAATGGAAGATCAAATACAGAAAAAAGAAAACAATGGAAGAATTTACATATAGCAACACCATTTTGATACTATACCATTTAAACAAAGGGACCTAAGGGGGGAAGCAATGAAAACAAAAAAAAAAATATAAAATGGAAGGACCATAGCAGAGATCAATACTTCCTGTTAATAACAATTCAAGCCTGCGGTTGTACTTGGGGAGCTGGAGATGATGTTAAGTTCTTCCTAGCATCAATAAACGCTCTGAGCTGCTCAGAAAAGAAGCAGATATAATTATCAGAGAGATATGTAATATAACATTTACAAGGTTATCGTAGCATGAAGGAAGCCCCTAATGCTAGCACCTCCTGTCAAATCACAAGAAATCCTCTCCTCCACTCCTGGGTAATTCTAGATCAGGAAAATTACGGACATTCTGGACATGAAATTCAGAATTGAGGTTACGAAAGTAAAGAGACATGTTCTTACTTACATCACCATCTATAACAAAAGAGACAAGCAGAGTAGCATGCTCAATTATTTCATATCCAGATGTTGCAAGAAATTCAAAAAAAAATGGGTTAGAACGTAGAGAAACAGATAGAAAAACTTCCTTATTAATAGATGGAAAAGCATCAACAGGAAATTTCAAGTCGCCCAAAAAATCTCTTTAGTCATAATAGGAAATTCTCTCATAATTTTGGGAAAATTCAGGAAACATAAATTCAGATGCCTTGATGAATTTTCGAAGAATTCAACCCGTCTAGAAAGCAATCCATGTTCTTGAACCAGATTAGATTGAATTGCAACCATTTTATCCAGGCCCTTCTGAAAGGCAACAATTTGTGTCATGCTCATGTATTTTGAATTCATGAAAAGAGACCAGTGGGTCCAACTTAGAAGCAAAGGAGTCCAACTTTTGAGAAACTGTAGTTAAATCCTGACCATAACGAGAAATCAGCACCCATAATGAGTTCAGTTAACCTCTGCGGGTTTCACAGGGGGTTTCAGAGACTCACCCGATGCCAATGAATCAGGGACTGAAGAAAATCGTACCTGCTCTTAACTCCAGAGCAGGAACATCCAGGGAAGAAATGGCTGTCAGGAGAGACAAAATCGGTCCCTCCAATGGTGGTAAAACAGACACCAACAGCTTGACGACCCCCTCCCATGTGGCGAACAGGTCATCAGTTTGCGCCACTATGATCAACAAGGGAAAGTCTCATCTGAGTGCTGGCAGGAAGGCTTGAGTGAGTGGGCTGAGAGATACCTCCCCCTGGAGGGACTGGCACTCCTCTACCGGCGCTTTCAATGGGGACTGAGCCACCCGAATCAACAGGAGAAGGAGACGCGAAAGATGTAATTAGCTGCTGCCCTTCAAGGTATAGGGTTTCAGGGGGAGAAACCCTAACCTTTCCTTTGTGTTTTGGCGCCATACGATTAAGGAAACCGGTAGAAGAACAAGGAATGGGGAGCAGCTTTCAGCATCTCCAATCACAAAGCCATCTTGCTTTCCCCCCATACCTTAAAAAAATGTAAAGATACACAGATGGCATGCTGCTTAACAGGCTTAACTTTACATTCTTGTTTCATAATCCTAAATAAACGCACATACATTTAGCCATATAACCCGATTTTCAAATTTACTATATGTGAGTATCTTTGTTTGAAAGTTGCCTTGTGCAAGCTTTCAAAAATGCACGTACCTTTACTGTTAGGCACCATTGTGAAAATGTACCCTGTATAAACATATAGCTAATGGTTTTAATTTTATTCTGTAGGAAATTACAGACAAAGATGGAAACAACAAAGTTTTCTCTTTCACCATTCCTTCATTATCCAAACCTTCTATTTATCACGAGGTAAGTGAGAGAGTTCAGGGAGAAATACAGTTGAGTACAAGAAACGAAAACTAGAGCTCTTATCTGCTCCAGAGCTAAAGAGGCACCAATGTCTGAATTGAACTTTCAAACTAGAGTTGGTATAATTACAGTAGCAAGGCTAGTGGCAGGAACTGCATCTGTGCTACTGTGTACAGTGATAGCCTAACACTGGATATATATGAGTATGCTTAGCTTTTTCCCTTTTATGATGGTGGGGTGGGGTGGAAATGATCACCACCTGATGATCTGGAATTCTGGTATTTTTCTTTTTTTTTTTCAGTTTTAGGTAAAATTGATTGATTTCACACGTGCTTTTGTGGAATGTATTGATCATGTCTCTGCCCGATTCTAGAGGAATAGCCCATGCACCCAACATTTTTTAAAATATTGACTGCATTACTTGCTTAATTAGTGTATCTATGTACATAGATAATTTAGCTTAATTTAGTAAGTGTTGTGGCAGTGTATGCACGTGTAATATACACGTATATTTTTGTATATGTGTATTTTGTATATGGATAAACATACCAAAATGTACACATGCATATAGATTGCTAGGAAATGGGTTCAGATCATTTTTAATAATAATCTGCATTTTGTCTTTTAAATTGCTGTAGTAATGTGCATTGTTTCTGTTTAACTTTCATTATGTAGCCTTCTACTCTTGGATCCATGGCCCTGACTGAGGGAGCCTTGAGCCAACATGACCTCATTAGAGTAGTTTATAGTGAGCCTCATCCGCAGAGGGAAACATTCACTGCACAGAATAGGTGAGAGGACAAGCTGGGGCATTACTGTCTGCTGCTGTTAATGTTGACTGAAGTGTATATCCTAGGAAATGGTAGGGAGAAGGAAAGAAGACTTTTTTTTTTTTTTTTTTTAGAAATGTAGAAGACTATTTCAAAATAATTGGGATAAAGGAAATAAGTACATCCAGTTTAAATGGAGTTTGGAAAACCTTTTTATTTTGTTTATTTGTATTAATCCATTAGTGACATTGGTTGAGGAATGCACATTTGTTTTGTTCATTACTTTATGTGCATACATTTTTTTTATGTATGTAAAATAGATTTTTGTATGTGTACATGCGTACAAACACATTTTACATATGTAAGCAAAACAAAACTAAATTTAAAAACATAACAAAAGCCCAAGAAAAAACACACAATGTTTCCCCCTAACACACCCCTAGTGATAGACTCTTGCAGCTTAGAGTAGCTTGTTCCAGTTGGAGTACTTGGACTCTGTTGCTGCCTTTTTAAAATGTTGTCACCTCATGATAATTGCACAGCTGAACCTGCTGTGAACTACAACTTAGAACTTTTCTGTTTGAGTTTAATGGGAAATATAAAGAGAAGGAAAGGGATGAGAGACCTTCTTTTCAGTTATTTCGATTCATTGAGAGTAAAATAAAGGCTCTCTTTAAGAGGAGATTTTCTAAGCTACTTCAGTGCATGAAATGACTGAAAATTGCCTGCCTTCAGTGCAGCTAAAAGTAGGCCCGGCACACCATAATGCAGGAGCATTTAGTGAAGGTGTTCTGGGTGGATATCTAGGTCAGGGGAGGAAAATAATGTATAGAGGTTAAATTTTCAACTCTGCATATTTTCTATGAAAATGTATTTGCACAAAAAAACAGGTGTAAAATCTGGGGGTAAAAGTACCTATGAATTTTATCCCAGTATGGATAGTTGTTAAATGATACCTAAATTAGTATCATAATACACTTTTAGCTCAAGGTACTGTAGGCAGTTTAAACTTGTGGCAACACACGACACAACTTCTCATTTCCTACATGTACTACTGCAGTCTGCTATGTAAAAAAAATGTTTAAAATAGAGGAAACAGTGTGAAGATGGGGTGGGAACAGACTGGAAGTAAATTTCGCTTTCAAGGATAGCAGTGGAGCTAAGTCAACGAATGCTAAGTGCTTTGATACATTAAAAATAAATGAAATTTGTGGAGTCCAGGGTGATTTGAAACAGGAAGAGCGAGGCAAGCTATGGTATTTTGGATCAGCTGAAGAGATGTGGAGGTCAAGACATGAAATTATAATATGTAGCACTCTACCCCTTGAAATGGTTTCCGCCCTTTTTTCAAACTTTGAAAACTCCTAATCCTTTTTTCCAATCTTGATTTTCTGTAGGTTTGAAGTGCTGAGCTTTCTTTTACTATGCTACAATTCGGCCATTGTCTACATGCCTGCCTCTTCTTATCGGTCTCTCTGTAGGATGGGTTCCAGGTAAGGAAGTTGCAGCGAGCGACCCCTTTTTCCCCCCTCTTTGAGGCAGTTTTTCCATCTCTTTGTAACACAGTGCAATATGCATGGTTTTGCTCTGTAAACCGTACCTGAAGTATTTATTTATTTATTTAAAGGCTTTTATATACCGATGTTCATGTACTGGTACATATCACGTCGGTTTACATAGAACCAAAGTTGGAAATTACATCGAACAAGAGGTTACAAATAACAGGGCAGATAACAGGGCTAACTTGTAAGAGATTATAGAAAAGGTGAGAACGATTTAAAATTATTATTACAAAAAACACATAGGGGTAGATTTTCAAACCGCGCGATTTGGCGTACTTTTGCTGGCGCATCAGGCGCCAGCAAAAGTACGCGGGATTTTAGTAGATACGCACGTAGCCGCTAAAATCCTGGATTGGCGCACGCAAGGCTATCAATTCCGTATAGCCGGCGCGCGCCGAGCCCCGCAGCCTACCCCCGTTCCCTCCGAGGCCGCTCCGAAATCGGAGCGGCCTCGGAGGGAACTTTCTTTTGCCCTCCCCTCCCTTCCCCTACCTAACCCACCCGCCCGGCCCTGTCTAAACCCCCCCCTTACCTTTGTCGGGGGATTTACGCCTCCCGGAGGGAGACGTAAATCCCCGCGCGCCAGCGGGCCACTAGCGCGCCGGGATGCGACCTGGGGGCGGGTCCGGAGGGCGCGGCCATGCCCCCGGGCCCGCCCCCGGAACGCTCCCGACACGCCCTGAAAACGCCGCGCGGTTCGGGCCCGCCCCCGACACGCCCCCCTCAGAAAACCCCGGGACTTACGCGAGTCCCGGGGCTCTGCGCGCGCCGGTAGGCCTATGTAAAATAGGCTCACCGGCGCGCAGGGCCCTGCTCGCCTAAATCCGCCCAGATTTGGGTGGATTTAGGCGAGCAGGGCTCTTAAAATCCGCCCCATAGTAAATAACAGTCAAGCTCGGATTAACGAAAGCCTTCTTAAGCCAGGGTGTATATTTTAGTCCAATTAACTGGCGAAATTATGGTTACAGCATCATATATCTGGCGTGGAGTAAGAAAAGCGTGAATCGGAGACCTTTAAGTGAATGCCTTTGTGGAAAGCCAAGTTTTGAGCTTCTTTTTGAACGTTCGACAACAAGTTTCTAGACGAAGGTCCGTGGGGAGAGTATTCCAGTGAGAGGGGCTGGCAGTTGAGAGTGCTCGTTTCTTGAGCAGTGACTTGGCTGGAGGTGCATATAAGGTGCCTAAGTAGCTGGTTCTGATAGGCCTCAGTGAAGCATGAGGACGAAGTGGGTCGCTTAGATCTAGCGAAGTTTGGGAATAAATGGTCTTGTGGGTTATGGTTAGTACTTTGAAAATGATTCTAGATTTAATAGGGAGCCAGTGTAGGTTTTTTAAAATAGGTGTGATGTGATCTCGTCTACTAGAGTTGGTTAGAATCCTGGCTGCTGAGTTCTGCAACATTTGTAGTGGTTTGGTGGTGATAGCTGGGAGGCCAATCAGCAGCAAGTTGCAATAATCAATTTTTGAAAATAGAATTGTTTGGAGGACTGTTCTAAAGTCCTGAAAATGGAGGAGAGGTTTCAGCCTTTTAAATATGTGTAGTTTGTGAAAGCATTCCTTCGTTGTGTTTTTGACAAATTGTTTGAGATTGTCTATTGTCGATGGTGACGCCTAGGTCTCTTACGTGTGTGGGGGAGATCCTTAGAGGTGTGACTAGATAGTTGGTAGCCTGAAAGTTGTCATCCAAAGTGAACAGCATGAGTTCCGTTTTTGAAGTATTGAGCACTAAGTTGAGGCTAGTGAGGAGTGAGTTTATGGACTGTAGACAATTGTTCCAGAAGTTGATGGTGTTGGAGATAGATTCAGTGATTGGCAACAGGATCTGGACGTCGTCGGTGTATGTGAAGTGTGTGATCTTTAGATTTGAGAGCAGATGACATAGGGGGAGGAGATATATGTTAAACAGGGTTGGGGAAAAGGAGGATCCTTGAGGGACTCCTAGAGAGGACTTGACTGGGTGAGAGTCCTTGTTACTAATTCTGACCTTGTATGTCCTGTTGTTAAGGAATGATCTGAACCATTCAAGGGCTGAACCTGAGATGCCTATGTCTGAGAGTTGGGAGATGAGGATAGAGTGATTTACGGTGTCAAATGCTGCTGATATATCGAGAAGTGCCAGGAGGTAGAGGGTCTTTTTCTCCAGTCCGGAGAGGACTCTGTCCGTCAATGAGATTAATAGGGATTCCGTACTGAGGGATTTGCAGAATCCGAATTGGGCTGTTGTGAGGATCTTGTGGTCTTCTAGGAATTCCGACAACTGTTTGTTAACAATTCTCTCCATAAGTTTGGCGACAAACAGTAGGTTGGCGATGGGGCGAAAATTGGCTGGGTCTGCTGGGTTCAGGTTGGGTTTTTTGAGGAGAGGTTTGAGGGTTGCTATTTTCAGAGTGTCTGGTACTGATCCTTGGGTTAGTGAACGGTTGATGATCTCTGCTAAGGGCTTCGCAATGATATTTGGGATGGTGAGTAGTAATTTAGATGGAATGGCATCTATCGGATGAGTGGAGGGTTTCATCTTTTTGAGAATCGATTCAATTTTGAGTGAGGAAGTTGGTTCGAAGGATTCTAGTTTTGCTTTCTGGCTGAAGGGGGGGGGGGGGGGAGAGGATGGCAGGAGGTTCTATATTCGTTGCCAGAGGTGCTATTAGCTTAAGGATTTTGTTTTCGAAGAATTGTGCAAGTTCAGTGCATCTGGATTGAGCTTGATCGTCAAGGATAACTGGTGAGGTGGGTTTTGTGAGCTCTGAGACATATGAAAACCGTGCTTTAGCATCGAAGGATCATTGACGGCGCTCTTGCGGACTTTCCTCCTTGAAGGCAAAGCTTCAATGTGCTGCGCCTGTTCGGCTCTTCCTGCGCGAAGCATGTCATCTGTTTCCTCAGTGCTCAAGCACAGACATATATTCTTTCTCCTCATCGCATATCCTCACGCTGTTTTTTTTTAAAAAAAAACTTTGCCCGAGCAATCCCACAAAAACACTTTTCAATGCTACTTGATGATGTCCAAAAAGCTGAGGTTCGAATATTGTCAGTACGGACACATATAATGTCCATCACTGACAATCACAATTTCCTAGTGTGTAGCAGATGGACTCAAAACAAATGGGTATAGTGTGCTCGTGCTAGCAGTTGAAGACGGATCTGACGTCAGCACGGGTACATATACCCCCACAGGAAGTGCAGCAATTCAGTAATTTCCATCTCCAAAGCAGTTTGGAGCTACCTCACGCTCACTGAGCGTGTTTCCAAATTCTAACGACTAAATTTATAAGAAGAAACCTTCTGAAGACGAGCCCCGCACTCCTGTGGTGATACCGGGCGGTCACTCACCCAGTTGAGTTTCCCGAGCTGACTTCGGTGGTCCCTTGGAAGCAAGAGCCTCGGTCCGGTGGCCGGTTCACGGCAGGGACCTAGCCCCCAAGTGAGAAGGGCTCAGGCGCGGCTTGGCCCCCAAGCGAGACGAGTTCGGGCGCGGCCTGGAGGCAGCCTCGGTCCCGGCGTGGACTTGGCCCCCGAGCGAGACGAGTTTGGGCGCGGCCTAGAGGCAGCGGGTGCACTTCCTTATGCGCAGCGGTGAAGGTACTCACCCTCTCCCCCCGCAGCCGGAGACCGCCCGGGTCGCAGCCAGGAAGCGCCGAAGACAAGGTAAGGCGTACATCTTTACTTGGTCTCCGAGGAAGTGTGGACTAACTGGGCCTGCCTACGAGGCAGCACGCCAAGGAGATCGCCATTTTGCCTGCCTACTCACCTTCGCCGATAAGTGCACGTTGCTGGGCGCCCGCGATAGGCGCACGTTGCTGGGCGCCCGCGATAGGCGCACGTTGCTGGGCGCCCGCGATAGGCGCACGTTGTTGGGCGCCCGCGATAGGCGCACGTTGTTAGCACATTTATAAGGCGCCCGTGGATAGGCGCACTTTATAAGACGCCCGTGGATAGGCGCGCATTTCTAAGACGCCCTTGTATAGGCGCACTTTATAAGACACCCGTTCTAGGCGCACGCTGTTAAGCGCACTTGTTAGGCGCACTTTATAAGACACCCGTTCTAGGCGCACGCTGTTAAGCGCACTTGTTAGGCGCACTTCATTGGGCGACACCAAATCTCAGGCGAATGGAGCATAAGAGAGCCCATACGCCCGCAGAGCCGGCACCTCCAGAATCAGGCATAAGAGCTCTAAGCATGCTCTGCTCAGCATGCAACCTCAGAGCCACACAGAGCGAGGACGCAGACTCACTATGTGCCCAATGTGAGGAGGCCATGGGAGTTCCAGGACCGTACCGGTCCCAACCCAGCGGTTCCTCAGGGAGCACACCGGACTTAGCAGGCCGCGGTGAGCAGCCAGGGAACCAGAGAGACCTGGTGCCCCTACGGCCAGATCCGGATTCGCTTTCCTGGGTAGAATTATTCAAGAGGATTCACGCCTTTGTCCAGATGCAGTCTGCTCCTCAGATGGGTCTTTCCGTCCCGTTTGATCCGGCCCCTGGACCCTCGAGACCTAGGCGCGGCCACTCGCCACCCAACAGCCCCGATTATGGGGATTCGGATTGCTCCCAGGATAGTGAGGAGCCCCCCGAGGAGGGTGAACTTCCCTCGGAGATAGAGCCATATCGGACCATGAGGCGCTTCTTTCGGAAAGAGGATCTTTCAGGCCTGGTCTCACAATGCCTATCGGAACTGGCCATTCCGGGCCAGGATACCCCAGGGGACCCTAAAATGAACTCCTTATTAGAGGGCCTGCACCAACCGGCTCACCATTTTCCCCTCCTACAAGCAGCACAGCAGCTAATCAATCTGGAGTGGAAGGCACCGGAGGCCTCATTCAAAGGGGGTCGGGCCTTGGCAGGCATGTACCCTCTGGATCCGGCGTCCAAGGAGCTGCTGGCGTGCCCCAAGGTAGACGCCATAGTTAACGCAATAGTGAAGCACACCACCATTCCGGTTGAGGGGGGAGCGGCCCTCGAGGATTCACATGACCGACGCATGGACACCATTCTGAAACAAGCTTTTGAGGTAGCAGCCATGTTCCTACGAATCGCGACCTGCTGCACCGTGGTGACGTGCTCCTGTTTATCACAGGCGAGAAACAACACCCAGGGAGCAGACATGGAATCAGCTCTCGCATTTCTCACTGACGCAGCCTCCGACCTCGTCCGTACGGCAGCCAAGGGAGTGTCCTCCTCAGTGGCGGCCAGGAGACAGCTTTGGTTACGTAATTGGGCGGCCAACTCGTCCTCCAAGACACGACTCACAAGAATGCCCTTTAAGGGTTCCCTACTGTTCGGCAGCGATATCGAGAACTGGGCTACTAAATGGGGTGCCTCTCCATTACCCAGTCTACCAGAAGACAGGGCGAGGAGGAGCCAGCGTTCTTTTTCTAGACCATCTAGAGGTAGAAATTTGCAGCGCTTCAACCCTTACATGACTCGCTATCGAGCACCTCGTTCACAAGCCAGGAACCAGTCCGTTCGGACTAAGCACAACAAGAAGAGAACTGGCTCTGGTTCTGGCCCCGGCCGCACCCCACAATGACAATCAGCCGACCCATCCAGGGGTAGCAGCCATAGGGGGCAGGCTAACCCTCTTCTACCGCAGGTGGGTCGAGATCACTTCGGACCAGTGGGTCCTTGCCATCATCCGAGAAGGATATTACCTGGATTTCTTTCGACTTCCGCCGCACAAGTTTGTGGAATCTCCTTGTTCACCGCTCAAGGCAGCGGCACTAGCAGTGACCTTACAGAGGCTCCTGGCCCTAAAAGCCATAATCCCAGTACCTGCGGAAGAGGTAACTTCTGGGCATTATTCCATTTATTTCATAGTACCTAAGAAGGAGGGCACTTTCAGGCCCGTCCTGGACCTCAAGTCAGTCAACCGACAACTACGGGTCCCCAACTTTCGCATGGAAACTCTACGGTCAGTCAAGAATTCAGTACAGCCAGGGGAGTTTCTCACCTCCCTAGATCTGTTGGAAGCCTATTTACATATCCCAATTCATCGGGATCACCAGCACTATTTACGCTTCAAAGTCCTGAATCAGCACTTCCAGTTCCGAGCTTTACCCTTCGGGTTGGCCACCGCGCCACGGATCTTTACCAAGGTCATAGTAGTAGTGGCGGCGGCACTCAGGAAGGAAGGAATTCTCGTCCATCCTTACCTGGACGATTGGCTGATCAGGGCAAAGTCACCGGAGGAGAGCCACCGGGCAACCAACAGAGTTATAGCTCTTCTGGAAAGCCTCGGATGGGTAGTCAACATAAACAAGAGCTCCCTACAGCCGTCCCAGTCGCTGGAATACCTAGGGGTCCAATTCGACACCCAAGAAGACAAGGTCAGCCTGACCTCCAAGAGAAAGTCAAAACTCCAGTGTCATCTGCAGGTCCTGCTGAGCGCCAACCGGCCCACAGCTCGGGATTACCTACAGGTCCTCGGCCTTATGGCATCCACTCTGGAGGTGGTGCCATGGGCGCGGGCTCATATGAAACCATTGCAACGCGCCCTTCTATCTCGATGGAGCCCACGATCACAGGACTACCCCATACACCTACCTCTACCAGCCAGAGTGCGGTATCAGCTACAGTGGTGGTTGCAGCCCGGCCACATGAGCCGGGGGTCAAGAATGTCCTCCCCAACCTGGATCCTGCTCACCACAGATGCCAGCCTGAACGGATGGGGAGCACACTGCGAGGAGCTCACCACCCAAGGGCGGTGGACCAGAGAAGAGTCAAGGTGGAACATCAACCGGCTGGAGGCACGGGCTGTCAGGCTAGCTTGCCTGCGATTTGCCCACAGACTTCGCAACAGAGTGGTCAGAGTGATGTTAGACAACGCCACCACAGTGGCATACATCAACCGACAGGGCGGAACCAGAAGTCAACACGTGTCCCTAGAGATAACTCCCCTGATGATTTGGGCAGAAGCAAATCTCCAGGACATCTCTACCGTCCACATCGCCGGGAAGGACAACACCATGGCAGACTTTCTCAGCGGAGAAAGCCTAAACCCGGGGGAAAGGCAGCTGTCACCCACAACTTTCAAGATGATTGTGGATCAGTGGGGGACGCCAGCCATGGACCTATTAGCGGACAGGTCCAACACTCAAGTTCCCAGATATTTCAGCCGCAGGCGGGATCCTCGAGCCCAGGGGATCGATGCCCTGGTACAGCCGTGGCCTCAGGGGATCCTGCTATATGCCTTTCCTCCGTGGCCCCTGCTGGGCGCCATTATACACAGGATTCAGCGACACAAAGGCCTAGTTCTTCTAGTGGCCTCGGACTGGCCAAGAAGACCCTGGTACGCAGACATGAGAAGACTACTGGCAGGGAACCCTTTACCTCCGCCTCCCTACAGGGACCTGCTGCGGCAAGGTCCCATGCTCCACGAGGATCCAGCTCAATTCTCTCTTACGGTCTGGCCATTGAGAGGGCTAGACTGAAGAAAAGGGGATACTCGGAGCCGGTTATAGATACACTCCTCCGAGCACGCAAGTTCTCCACATCCCTAACATATATCAGGATCTGGAGAGTTTTTGAAGCCTGGTGTGACTCTCACGGCACCAATTCACATGCCGCTAAAATTCCTATCATTTTGGACTTCCTACAAGATGGACTTCAGAAGGGTCTGTCCCTCAGCTCCATCGAGGTTCAGGTAGCAGTGCTGTCTTGCTACGGCCCCAGGAGTGACGGCAACACCATTGCCAAACACCCAGACGTCTCACGTTTCCTGAAAGGAGTCAAACACATTCGCCCGCCACTGCAGTGGCCAGTGCCCTTGTGGAACCTCAACCTAGTATTGGAATTTTTGGCGGGATCAGCCTTCAGGCCCCTTCGAGGCCTGTCCCTCCGTTTGTTAACTTTGAAGATGGTGTTCTTGCTGGCTGTGTGTTCAGCACGCCGCATCTCAGAGCTACAAGCACTATCCTGTCGTTATCCATTTCTCAGAATCACTCCAGAGGCTATCCATCTTCGCACAGTTCCATCCTTTTTACCCAAAGTGGTCTCACACTTTCACCTCAACCAAACCATATCCTTGCCTACCACGGAAGGTTTGAAGAAGTTGGAGGAAGGTCGAATGCTACGCCATCTCGACATCGGCAGACTGCTGTCCAGATACCTGGAGATGTCAGAAGCAGTACGAAAGACGGACCACCTGTTCGTCCTGCACAGCGGGAAGAAGCAAGGGGAAGCAGCCTCACGGGCCAACCATCGCCCGCTGGATTAAAGAGGTTATCAAGGCAGCCTTCATAGAGGCGGGAAAACCACCGCCTCTATAGGTCAAGGCTCATTCTACCAGAGCACAATCGGCCTCTTGGGCAGAAACTAAGCTGCTGTCGCCTGCAGAGATATGTAAAGCGGCGACGTGGTCCTCCCTCCATACCTTCTCCAGATTCTACCGTCTGGACGTCCAGGCCCGGGAGGACACAGCATTTGCGAGGGCAATCCTAAACGGTCCTCGGGCAGCCTCCTGCCTAGTCCGGGAGTAGCTTTTGTACATCCCATTTGTTTTGAGTCCATCTGCTACACGCTAGGAAATGATGAGATTACTTACCTGATAATCTCCTTTTCCTTAGTGTATGCAGATGGACTCAGCATCCTGCCCGGCTGCCGGTATACATGGGGATTCGCCGACTCACGGTAAGCCATGTTTTCTTATATAGGGCATCCACCCTGCCGGGTGTCGACGCCTTCCGGCTGAGTACACTGGCGGTCTCCAGCTACCATCAATTGGTCAGGGTAATCCTGTTGATTAATCGATCGGTCAGTCACACATATATCCATAAAAGCTTTTGCAAGGAAGATTACTGAATTGCTGCACTTCCTGTGGGGGTATATGTACCCGTGCTGACGTCAGATCCGTCTCCAACTGCTAGCACGAGCACACTATACCCATTTATTTTGAGTCCATCTGCATACACTAAGGAAAAGGAGATTATCAGGTAAGTAATCTCATCATTATTGCTACCTGTGTCTTGGCCTGGACCACGACCAGGCATCGTTTAGGGACTGCAGCCACATATCCCCCAGAGTGAGGAGGCAGAGAGCAGAGAAGATAGCCCATCTTCGAGATAAAGAAGAGACCTGCTCTGAAACTTACGCACCCTCCCTGAGGCGCTCAACTCACTCCTCCATGGGGCCTAAAGCTAGGTCACATGAAGTTTGAGCATCTTCCATGGAGCTGAAGATGGCCAAACATAGAAAACTGGGTGAAAAGGTCACTTCAACACCGTCTGAACCCAGATTTAAATCTGTTGATCAACCCAAATCTGATGCAGGCACCAGTTCATCAACTGCACTGACAGAAGCCTCAGAACATCGCCCCAAGCAGCCTTCTGAGTCAAGCTCCCATAGAGTTCATGATGCATCCACTCAAGTATCAAAAGAGTTGTCTGGGGGAAAAAAGGCTACGCAGTACACGACGTATCAATGCAGCCTTTGAAGCCGGCACTGACATTGCAGTCTCCGAGGCAGGTCATCATGCACTCAGAGGCGCGTGACGCATTGATGCAGTCAAACATCCTACTACACATGACACGACTCTCATGTTAATTCCATTGACGCATGTGTCATCCAAAGAGTAAGAGAAAATCGACTGCCCCCCATAAAGGACATGAACCCTGAGACACCAAGAGCCCTCATACTAAGAAGAAGAGGTTGAAACAGACACGGGCTCCAGCGGATCGGCAAATAGATCAGATTTTAGACATCTTATCACAGCCCCCTTGGGTATCGCCTCCCAAGCATGAATCAGTTAGCTCCAGATCCCAGGAGGGGCATACAGTCTATTCGGGTTTATCCAATCATTCTCACCTATAATGTTTTATTCTCTGGGAAGGACTGTCTTCAAGGGATAAATAGGTTCCATCGGAAAAGGGCTCCTGGGCCCTCACTCAGTTCTTCAGCCATTTTGTCTGTGGCTATATGCCCAAGGGGCAATCATTCTCAGCTTCTTGCAGACCAAAGCATTCAATGGGTAATGCCCAGTCCCAGCAAACCATGGATTAGATTTCCTCAATCATATGAAATCTGTTCTCTTCCTAATATCCGGGTCTACCACCACCTCAACTTCCAGGACCGAATGGAGAAGGGCTTCCTGACCGTTCTCCATCCTCACTGAAGGCAGAGGTTTCCCACATTCCAGGTAAAGAAACGGAACCTCCACTTCCCCTCAATCAGTACAGCAAGACTCCCCACCAGAAGAACCCCCTTCATCTCCAAAAAATCTAACCTGTTCAAGATTCGTAGAAAAGCTGGGGATGGTGCTGGGAGTAGAGGTCCGGAATACTTCTTGTCGAGGGTCCAGAAGCTCCCAGACCCTTGAAGTATTCGGAATCCTGAAAATGCTGGACGTTCCAGCTGAGCCATTGGCTCTACAAGGTCTTCAAAGTGGTGCTTTTGAAAATGTGGGAGTCTCCTCCAACCTTCTGGTTTCTAGAAAATTGGACCTGAAATTCAGGTTACAGAAATCCGCCACTTATGGGGTTGTCTAACTTTCACGCGCTTCTGTAATTGTGGAATCCGCTATAAAATTTGCTAAGAAATCTTAAGTTGCACGATTCAGCTCCTCCAATAAAAGAACATAGACTTCTTGATGAAGTTGCTAGAAAGACTTTTCAGAGTGTGATATTGACGTCTAGAATACAGCAACATCAATTTTATATTTATACGAATGCCTGCAATCTCTGAAACCGTTCCTGTGTTCTGACATAGGTCACCCAGTCATTCCTCAACCCTTTTATGATATAGAGGAAGGATTGAGACATCTGCTATGAGTGGTTTACAAATTCTTCGAGACCTCTTCCCGGACCTCTGCCATTGCAATAGGTGTCCATTGATTAGCATGGCTCCATTCTAGTTCTATTAGAGAGGACATCCATGACAAAATAGCAAACCTGCCATGCTTGGGAGAAGACCTCTTTTTAGCGATCGGCTAAAAGGTACCGTTGCCCAAATTAAGGAGCAAAATGTGGCAGTTCAATCTCTTTCATCAATGTTGGACTCCCCAGTCCATGTCCAGAAGATTGTACCAACCGTATCGTAAATCCTATTACTATCAAAGGAAGCCATTCAAACAATTTCAGACCTTCAGACCACAATCTTATCAATTCCAACAACCTCGTCCGCAGCCACAATCGTCTCAACCAAGACCACATCAAAGGGACTGGAAATAACAAAAGCCTCCACAAACAGTGCCCCAAAAGCCACTTCATTCTTTTGAGGATAGTGCAGCCACAGCCTCACTTACCAGTAGGAGCCAGAATAACTCATTTTTCCTCACTTCAGTGAGAGAAGGGTATGGCCTAGATTTCACTATTGCACCTGCCCTTCCCCACCTTACCAAACAGTTGAAGGATGTGTCCCAGTTGTCTGTTACAACAGGAGGTTCAAACCTTACTCCATCAGCAAGCCATATGGTGGATTCCAAATCAAATCAACACCGGCTATTACTCCCAGTACTTCCTTATTCCGAAGTGGTCAGGAGAACTTAGCCCCATTCTGGACCTACATTCCCTCAACAAGCACATTTGGAAAGAAAAGTTTAAGATAACTTCCCTCAAGCTAGTACTTCCGTTCATTCAAAAGAACGATTGGATGTGCTGTCTGGATCTCAAAGACGCTTATGTGCATATTCCAATGCACCCCTCCTGTTGACAGTTCCTCTGCTTCCAGGAGGCCTTGACTCACTACCAGTATAAGGTCCTTCCCTTGTCTCCGAGGGTTTTCACCAAGTGTTTGGCTGTGGCAGTGGCTCATTTACAGCAACAGGGAATCCTAATTTTTCCCTGTCTAGATGACTGGTTAATAGTATCCCCCAACCAAGCTTCATTGCAGGCACACCTGGAAACAACCATGACATGCCTAGGGTCTCTGGGATTCCTCATCAACTACGAAAAGTTGGTATTCAAACTGACTCAAGTGCTGCAATTCATAGGAGTGAAGATAGACTCGTACACTCTTGTGCCTTCCTTCCTCAAGACAGAATTGAAAGAACTTATTATTTATTTATTTTTAATTTGTATATACCGAGGTTCTTATATGAAATACAAATCACTCCGGTTTACATAAAACAGTGAAACGCCCAAAAAAGGGGGGGCTTTACATAGAACAATAGAACAAAGTACAAATTGAACATAGTATAATTACAAGAAACATTTGAACTCAGTATCATAGTATCTTAGTACGTTACAAAGAAATCAATTGAGCACAACGTTTTTAATAGTGGAACAAGGGATGGGTCAATGTGAATGACTACGGAATATCTAGTATGTGGGTACAAAAACTTGGATAAATCACTCCGAGCTGGAATCTGTTATAGGCATAAGTCCTGGGAACTGCCTAAGAGAGTTTTCAAGTTATAAAAGGGGAGGGGAAGTATATTGTGTAGAAAAAGAGGGCAGGGAGAGATCCTTTAGGAGGGGGGGGGGGGCAGGGACAGAAGATGAGAAAAGTGATAGAACATTTAGATGAATTGAGTGGAAGACTGACCAGGAGCAGCAACCAATCGAGGTTTCGGATTCCAGCGACCGAACGAGAATCCGAAATCTCGGTACAGAAGTACTTCGCAGTTCAACAATTGCAGTGCATCAGTTGCTGGTACTTCTCTGACAGCTGGCATCGGCCATTCATGTAGTTTCTCACACCCACCTGCATGTCAGATGCCTCCAGTGGAGGCTAAAATCTCAATGGTTCCAATACCTCCAACCTATGACAAGGAAGATAAACCTATTGGACTCCATGCGCAGAGATGCTCATTGGTGACTGCAGCTGGGAGTACTCTTGGTGGAATCTCCCCTCCAGGAGCCGACCCACACTTTCATCCTCACCACAGATGTCTCCATGCACAATTGGGATGCTCATCTTCTAAGCTACAGAACGCAAGGCCTAAGGTCTTTGACCTAACAGTCTTTCTAAATCAACCCCCTAGAACTAAGAGCCATGAGATACACTTTAAGAGCCTTTGCTCACCTGTTGAAAGGCCATACCCTTGAGATTCACATAGACAATCTTGTGGCCATGTTCTATGTGAACAAACAAGGAGGATCAGGCTCCTTTGCTGGGAAGAAGCATGGATCTTTCAATGGACCGTGGAAAGCTCAGTGACTCTTTGTGTGACATACTTGCCCAGTATAGCAAACATGTTAGCATTTCATCTGAGCAGAGTGTTTCACCCTCACAAGCGGTCCCTCAACCAGTTGGTAGCCGACAAAATCTTTTGGCAATAGGGTCCCCATGCTTGGACTTCTTTGCCACTGAGGACAATTGGAAGTTGAGGCAGTTCTGTTTGATGCGTCTCAGAAAGACACAGGATGCTTTTCTTCTATCTTGGTGACCGGCCTTTTGTATGCTTTTCCCCCAATTTCTCCTGATCCTCCAAAACAGTTCAGAAGTTTCTTCATGACAGGGCTCGAATGATTCCCATAACCCAGGTGGCCGAGACAGCATTGGTATGCATATCTGGTGCAGTAATCAGAGGACAGGCCCATTTTCCTCAGTCACCAGCCAGATCTCCTAACACAAGAAGGGGGCTCCCGTCTTCATCCTCGCCATGCTTCCCTCAACCTGGAAGCCTGAATGTTGAACGTGAGATCTTGCAAGAGTTAGCATTCTCCCTAAGCATTCAACAAATAGTAGCAGCAAGGAAACCTTTAACTAGAAAAAATTCTTTCAAATGAAAAAGTTAAGCCAAGTGGTATCAAGATAACAACGTTAACCCCTTTTCTTCGTCACAGAGAGAGCTTCTTAATTATCTTCTCCATCTTTCCAACTCTGGCCTGGCCACTTCATCAGTTAGGGTTCATTTGCATGCCATAGCTTCTCACCAAGACAGAGACCAGAACTCTTCGGTGGCTTCCCATCTGTTAGAGTCTCAATTCATGAGAGGTCTTCTTAAACTTCATCCTCCCATCATAAAAACACCATTTCTTTGGGATTTCAATATAGTCCTCGCTGCTGTTATGAAGAATCCCTTCAAGCCCCTACAATCAGTCCTTTTGAAATTCCTTCCTTGGAAAGTGATCTTCCTCGTGGCTATCACCTTGGCCCGTCAGGTCCGTGAATTCCAAGCCTTAGTACACTTCTCACCCTACTTACAGTTTTATCACGACAAGGTGGTGCTTAGAACACACCCAAATTCCTGCCAAAGGTGGTATCAGCTTTCCATATCAATCAAGCTATTTCTCTACCCATCTTTTTTCCCAAGCCACAACGTAATAAAAGGGAAGTACTGCTTCACTCTTTGGACTGTAAACGAGCTCTAGCTTACTATAAACAAGCTCTATCTTACTATAAACAAAGGACACAGCCTCACAGATATTCTTCACAGCTATTCGTCTCATTGAATCCCAAGTTTCTTGGTTGGCAGTCTCCAAGAGAACAATCTCCAACTGGATCACAGATTGCATTCACTTCTGCCATGAATCCACTCTTTCTTCATTGCAAGGATCCATCAAAGCGCATCAAGTGCGAGCTGCGGCGTCCTCCATTACTCCCCTTCGAGATGTACCAATAGAAGATATCTGCAGAGCAGCTACCTGGTCATCTATCCATACTTTCACCTCTCGCTACTGCCTGAATCAGCTGGCAGCTTCTGCTAGCAGATTGGGACATGCAGTGTTATAGAGTGTGGTTGGAAAAGACATGTCCACAGGGAACCCAGGGTAAAAAGAAAGAGAGGGGGGGGAGAAGGAGGTTGGGCGAACAAGAAATGTAACTAATTCAGACACTCCTCTCCTTCATCCCTCATTCAGTTTTTCTTTTATACCAGAGCATGGGATTCCCAAACAGCATGGCTAATTCAGCCTGCTTATTGATGGAAAAAAGCAAGTTTCTTACCGTAAATAGCTGGATGAATTAGCCAAGCACACGTTCCCTCCTCCCTGGACATGTCTTTTCTAACCTTCCAGATCTTGGCTCAACCGAATAGCTTTTTCATAGCACTGAGGAGACTGACGCAATACGAGCGGGAAGAGCTGCGCAAGTGCAGCGCATCGAAGCTTTGCCTTCATGGAAAAAAGTCCGCGAGAGCACCATCAATGACATCACCCAAATAGCATGGCTAATTCATCCTGCTATCTATGCAAAACACAGTTTATGGTAAGCAAACCTGCTTTTTTAAAAAGAGAAATGAACAACATTAGAAATGCACTGGATCTGCTTTCTACGAAGATCTATTTCTACCTATTTCTTCTGTTTGTTTTCGGATCAAGGATGTTATGTATTTGTTTCACTGATGTTTTTGTAGCACAGGAGGACATGATGCTGATTGACTTCAGCATCATGTCCTCTGGTTGGGTTGCATGAGATTTGGATAAACTTTTTACCTAATCCTTCTTTCAAACTCTAGTAAAAATGTCAATACTTAATTTTAAGAATGAAGTTTTACTAAAAAGTAGGCCTTTAGTTTTCCCCTCTGTTTATTCCTTGGTGACAGTATGTTCATTTCTTCTGCTTTCAAATGCTGATTGCAGTGTATTAGTGGTGGGCATGCACTATTCTGTAAAAGCCAGGGGTTAAGTAAATGTCTCTTAAATGCACTGAAGAAGCCATATGCACAGCTGTGATATTATTTTTGGATTTATATAACAATGCATAAATGTTAGTGTTATAAGACAATCTTACTTTAAGCATCTAATAAATGGAGACAATTGCTATTTAGAGGTCTATTACCAAGGTGTTCTCCTCCACCCCCCCCCCCCCCCCCCCACCACAACCTAGGACATACTTTAATTGAAAAACTGTCACTTGCTAAAGAATGTTTGGTGTCTATTTTGTCGGGTGACAAAAATGTGCTGTTATCTGTTCAGAGTTAGATCACATAAAGACCTAGTATTTTTTATTTTGGAGATAAAATGTTGATTAACATAACACATTTTCTGACTTTATAACGAAATATTTGTACAAAATACATTTGTCCTTGCTTTTTACCAGGCTTTGTGTGAGTGGATTCCCACGGCAGCATGAGAAACGCTGGAAAGAAGTCTGTGGGCGAGTGGTACTGGATCCCAGTTTTATGGTACAGCTGCTCACGGGGGTTTATCATGCCATGTAAGTATTGTAGGTATGACAGAGAATCTGATACATTTAGATGAGTTTAAACACAATTTTTATTTGTTCATTTGGTGGAACCTACTAGTCTGGACAGTGCAAAAAATAATTACAAGAACATCTTGTACAGAATTGTGGAGTATACAGAAATAAAAATAATAAGGCAATACTTTTATCAAAAGTTATTTTACCTCACATTATATAAAAGGAAAACAGGAGGGTAAACAAGAGAAGGAGCGGATACAAGAAACAAAAAAGAAATACTGACTACAAAGCCTGGTACTAACTAAGCTGGCATGTTCATAATGGAGAGTCAATAAGTGCCCTTGATTGGGATGGTTCAAAAAATAATTAACATTATTGATCTTTATAACACACTTGCAGGGATACCAAAGTATAAATTTTACCCCCTTTGGAAATAACCTTCAGATGCAGGGAAAGAGATTTCTTCCGGCGAAGCTGTGTGACTCGTTAGGTCATTGAACATCCACAGCTTCTGACTGTAAAATTGCAATGAACGGTTACGAAGAAAAAAGTAAAGGACATTCTCTATCTGTAGAAAAGGCAAAAGACACCAATAAAGTTCCACATTGTTTAATCTCAATTAATTGAGAATCCTGAAGAAAGTTGGTCAAATCCAATGAAGACTCCATTGGTACATTATCTCTGGACACATCCTCAGATGTAACTTGAGGTAGAAAGTATACCTTGGTTATGATGGGCATTAAAGTGCTTGGAACCTTGAGAGTCTGAGAAATATAATTTCAAAATAGTTTCATCGGGGAAATTTTTTTTATTTTAAGAAAGTTCAATACTCAAGTTCAGAGATCACATTCCATTCTCAATATTTCAATTTTCTTGGAATAAATTTTCTGATTGTACCTATTAGAGATGTGAATCGTGTCCTCGATCGTCTTAACGATCGATTTCGGCTGGGAGGGGGAGGGAATCGTATCGTCGCCGTTCAGCGGGGGTTCCGGACCCCGGCTGAACGACCTCCTGCAGTCGATCTCCTGCCGGCGCCATTTTCCGTACGGAAAACGATTCGCGGCAGGAGATCGCTCCCGGACCCCCGCTGGACCCCCAGGGACTTTTGGCCAGCTTGGGGGGGGCCTCCTGACCCCCACAAGACTTGCCAAAAGTCCAGCGGGGGTCCGGAACGACCTCCTGCAGTCGAATCGTGTTGGTCTATGGCCGCCGCCATTTTGCGCCGCCATTTTGCAAAATGGCGGCGCAGAATGGCGCCGGCTGAAGACAACACGATTCAATTGCAGGAGGCCGTTCCGGACCGCCGCTGGACCCCCAGGTAATTTAAGGCATTTGGGGGGGGTTCGGGAGGGTGGGGGATTTAATTTAAAGGGTCGGGGGTGGGTTTTAGGGTGTTTTAGTGTGCCGGTTTTCCTGCCCTCCCCCTTCCCCCGATTTACGATTTTTTGACGATAAATCAGGGGAATTGGTATTGTATCGTGGCCCTAACGATTTTTGACGATTTAAAATATATCGGACGATATTTTAAATCGTCAAAAAACGATTCACATCCCGAGTACCTATTGCTGTTGTACCTTTTCCACTATATCCAAACAGGAATCTAACTTAAGAATCTTTGACTCTTGAGCAGATATTTTATTAACACTATCCTGAAGCGATTTGTTAGTGTCCATAACAACTGAAGTTAATGCTGTAATCGAAGAGTCAAGTTTAACCAACGCATTCCATAAGACTTCCAAAGTTATAATGGAGGGGTTTTAAAAGTTGAAAACTACCAACCTGGGCTTTGGTGACCTCTCTTATTCCGCCCAAGCTGTTGAATGCAACCTCCACTGAAACCGGAGGGACAGCAACAACTCCAGCAGAGTCCTTCATCTCGGGGCTCCTACACGTCCCGGCCGCTGCTTCCACACCCACCTTCGGCAGTGCAGGCGCTTCCATCCTTTCCAGATGAACACTCGTTGGTCGCTGGACCTCTTGCAGACCTTCCAATTGACACTCAGCATCCATGTGGTCCAACCAGGGTGGAAATGGTGTTGCTGGCACTCCTGGGCTCAGAGATCTCTTCGGCCATCAGTAGGGGCCTCCGCTCCACATCCCTTACCACTGCAGTGACCATCGCAACAGGAGCCAAATTAGGCGTTGCCACAAACAATTCTTCATCTGCGGCTGAGTCAGGCCAGGTAAGGGAGAACTTGTTATATTCTCCCAAAGCTTGGCTTTACGTTTAGTATGAGGCATAATTTACGGGGAAACTCCGAATTATTGAAGTACAGCCGAGGAGAGAGTTTCTTCTGTGCATCTCAGATGTCAGCCATCTTGTTTTCCCCCATCTGGACAGTTTTTATGCTGCTGAATGACTGGAAGGTAGATGTGATATCTTTTTCCAAGACACATTACTGTTTCCACATCTTTCCTTGGAGACTAAGAGAAACCTCTACAGCATAATTGCAATCCTCCAGCCCAGGGAGAAAGAATTAGATTAAAGTAGTATTTCAGCATGGTTGACTGAAAAGGTGCAGATTTGAAATACTCTATCTTGTATCATTTATATCCTTAAGAGGTGATAATTGATTTTGATGGAAAGTTCTTTCCTCTGTATTACTGGTGCTTTCAGGCAAAAATTCTTCTGCTTTTTGGCCCCTTATCTGCACTTTGAGCTATACCCAAATAGAGCCCAGCAGAGGCTCAGAGGTCAGTTTTACAATATAAATTCACCCTGAAAATAAAGGAGATGTGTACACGAGTGCTGTATAGTAACTCTATTAATCTATGCAGTGCTGAGCATTGCAGCATAATTGATGTGTATTCAGTTTTGTGGAAATGCTGCTTTAAGTAGCAAAAATGACAAGAGACAGGTAGTACCTTATACACTAACCAACTTATGGAGGCATGAGCTTTTGAGGACAGACCACTTCATCAAACTCAGATTAACACAGCTATCCCTCTGAAGATCTGCTTTAAATAGGTTTCTCGTGTTATCCTTTCCAGTAACACACAACCTGTTGTCATGACGTTATCACTTTTTTTTAACATGGGCCCAGTTGTCTCTGATTCACAATCTGTGATTTGATTTTAATGATCACTAAAACTTATTGTGAAAAAAAACCTCCTTAATCAATGATTTGCCAAACTAAGAATGTTGAGACAATTGAAACCATTAATTTCATGGAAGAATTTTAGATATATATTCAGTTCATGGTTTTTACAGGAATTGATTACTGTAACTCCACCCTTTTAGGTTTACCTAAATCCACTATCCAACCGCTGCATGTACTCCAGAATGTCGCAGTGCGCCTTCTGACAAATACCAAAAAAAGAGAACATATTACACCAGTTTTGCAAAGCCTTCATTGGCTCCCGGTCAAATTTTGAATTAAACATAAATTGTTATGTATCATTCATAAAATTTTATATGGTGAAAGAACTGACTGGTTGAATTCCACGATTAGGCTTCATGTGCCCCAAAGAATTGAGATCTGCGAACAAAGGTCTTCTTACAGTCCCCACAGTGAAATCCGCTCATTTAAGTGAGGTGAGAGACCGTGCCATCTCAATCGCAGGTCCCAAACTCTGGAACACCCTACCGCAAAATTTAAGATTACAACTTGACTTGAAAAAATTCAGGAAGGAGTTAAAAACATGGTGTTTCTAGCAGGTGTTTAAGGTTAATCTACAAGGCACTGACTGAGAGGTTTACGAGTTCCTATTTATCTTTATATTGTATGTAATTTTATTTTAGTCTTATTTATTTTTATTATGATTTATGTAATTTTATTCTACTGTTATTTTTATGTTTTTATTTGGTTTTAGTTATTATGTACACCGTAGTGATAGAAACATGTTTCTGTACAACAGTATAGAAGATTTGTACAAATAAATAGTCAAAAAAACATTGCAGTTATTAGGACCCAAGAAATGATTGGGCCCACAGAGTCTTTTGCTTTATTAAAGCCTAACTATCTATTGATCAGTTTTGAAGTGGTCCCCAACTGATGGTTTGAGGCATGTTGAAGAGGACAGAATTTAAAAAAAAACAAAAAACTGTTTTGTTTTGTTTTTTTATAGTTCTGATGGCAAACCTTTGAAACTTTATTACAAACTTGGCATATTTCTGTTCACCATAAAAATAACGTATGCATAGAGCCATAACCCTGTGTGGACTGCTTTACCACCTCATTGCTGATCCTGCTTCATCCCTCATCCTTCCCACTGTAAGCATATGTTTCCTCACCCCCCAACCACTACAGGCTGCCTTTCTTTTACCACCTTGTAAGCTGCTTCTCCTCTGCTTTCCTGATCCTCTGCCCCTTCCCTGTCCCAGGTTGCCCTAAACAGTCTTAAAGCTCTGAAAGTGGAAGTATCACCTGTGGTTAGCACTTTTTACTATTTGTAATTTTCTAAAATGGGACTAGAAAGGTTTGTCTTTAGGTGCAATCTCACTCTGGCTTGCAGTAGAAGGTTGGAATATTAATGTGTATGTTGAAAGAAAGGTTTGGTCTCATAAAGCAGCAGAAGCTAATAAAGTATGTATTCTTTCTCTAGATATAATGGAGAGTGGGATCTTGGCCAGGAGGTGCTTGATGATATCATTTACAGAGCACAACTTGAACTTTACTCTCAGCCACTACTGGTAAGTAACCAGGCTGCAGGCCAATATAATCCTTTTAAAAAGAAATATCTAATGTGTCGTGTACTTTCTAAAATTTTTATCAAGGCTATGTTAGGCATTTCAGCCAGTTTACTGATAAATACAGTAAAGGTAAAGCCAGGAATGAATTTACTGTTTTGTAAAAGGTTTCTGCTATTACAGAATCTGTCTCTTCCTATAGAATTTATTGCTCCCTATAGAATTTCAGGAAAGGAAGACCCAGACATGCTGCTTCCTTCTTTCTCAGGTGCTGACTAGATCATCACCCTCCCCCTGTTCTGCTCTCATACTAGGCTGCCAGACTGCCAGCTTCCCTATTGTTACCTTTCCCTCCCCTTGCTTGGCCACCATTTTCTTTCTAAAGGTATTGTTGGGCTGGCACATTATTTCCTTTCCACCCCTCTAACCCCCATTGGCTGGGCTACTGCCTTCTTTACAACCTGTGCACTGAATGAAGGCTCATGGCATCATAACTCAACAGATCAGTTCTGACTGAGCTGTAAAACCAAAAGACCAAAAAAAGGGGGGAAAAATTGAATCAAACACAACAGGTTGGATAAATATTTTATTTTAAAGGACATTTTTTATATAGATTTTGAATAAAAAATATTTTTTTTCATATAAACCGGTATGCAAATGTGCCATGGAATTTATCACACAATCTCTCCATAACCTGCCACAGAAAATCAAGGGCCCTAGTTGTAAAAATTGAATAGCAGCATAGATGTTAGTGCTTCATTGTCTAACTATATAAATGGGAGAAATATAATTCACAATTTTATTATATCCATGAGAAGTGATATTATTCCATATGTTAGGCATCTAGTCCGATTTCTTTGACTTGTGTTTCTAATGTTTGCTTTATAATGAAATTGCACTTGCTTGATATAATGAATTTCCTGGTATAGTAATTTCCATGGGAAAAATAGATGTTATGCTTTAGAAAGTTCTGTTGTGTGCATTTTCAAAAGGAACAATATTCATAATGTAAAATTATGAGACAAGTGTTATGCTTGTCTGTTCTTTATTCCGAGCCTTATGGAGCTGTTGAATTTTTCGCACGAGTCTGATATAGCTTACTTAGGGAAACTGGTTACTTATGTTATAATCAAAACAGTGAAAACAAGAGAAGTAGGGCAGAGAGAATCTCAAATGTCTATCATATTCAGATTCAAGGGAAATTTTAATTATAATTGTCTAGATGTATCATCAGATATTCCCAAATTCGTAAAGGTCACCCAGCACGGACTATGTTCCACATAATGAACTGCACTGGAAGGGAACCAAAATCACAATCTTGCAAGTGTTTAAATGTTGAAAGACAGACCAACTTCCAGGATATGTTAAAAAAAATATGAAGGCATCCAATCGAGCATTAAAGCTGCTTAGAGAAGGAGATGATACATTGATGTATCTCATCAACATAAACAAACAGTTTCACTAAGTAAGCTATGGAAGATCATGCGAAAAATTCAACAGCTTCATAAAGCATGGAATAAAGAACACAGACAGGCATAACACTTATGTCTCATAATGTTAAATCAGACACAGAAATTGATATTGCAAATTTTTATTGGGCTAGAGCAGAGATTGCATTACACTGGAAGCAATGGAAAGCACCAACCATAGCTGGAGTACAACATAGGGCGCTCTCCTATTATCAATTGGGACGGTTGACTGCTATACACCAGAACAGAGTGTCGACTTTTCAAAACACATGGGCACCTTTCCAGACATGGTTAGACAATCAAAGCTCACACACAACAGAACTTTCCATAAGAACATAAGATATGCCATAGTGGGTCAGACCAAGGGTCCATCAAACCCAGTATCATGTTTCCAGCAGTGGCCAATCCAAGTCACAAGTACCTGGTAAGTACCCAAACATGAGAGAAATCACAAGCTACTATTGATAATTAATTTCTGTAATAGCAGTTTATGGATTTTTCCTGATTTTCAAAAGCATTTACATGCTTAAAACTGGGTTTTACATGTCCAAATGGTGTTTACCATTTAAGTTAGCGTTTGAAATTTGCTACAATATGCACTGAATTGTTCAATAGGTTTTACCCGTATTAAGTGCATTTAACATGGGTAAGTGGCTTTTGAAAATTGCTACAATGTTATATCAACATGAGTAACTCCTTTGAAAATTCACCTGAGTACAGATTTACTGTTCTAGATTCTGTGCTATTAGTGATACCTAGTTGAATGAATTCTTAGACTAAAGTAAGTGTTTACATGCTAAATATTTTCTCCATTGATTAGCAGGGCTGAATTAGCTATGACACGAGTGACTATACCAGGAAATTCATTATATCAGGAAAGTGCAATTTCGTTATAAAGCAAACATTTAAAATATTTAAAGTATTTTTCAATGCATCCGTCTCGCATATATTGAATCCCGAGAGTCTGTCTGTCTCTCAACATTTAAATACTTTTCCCTCCTCCCCCTCCTCCCTCCCTCTCCCTGCCCACTCCTCCATTATCACGCCCACATCCTCCCTCCCTTAGAAATTTTCCCCCGCCTTATCCCCTCTCCTCTCCCCCCCTCAACATATTGTTTGTACATTTATATTCCATACCTTCTCTATTTTTCCCACTCCCCTCCCTTTCCCCCTCATTTCCTTCCTCCTCTTTCCATATTGCCCCTCTCCCCCCCTCTTCCCTCATAATATTTCCTTGTAATAATAATTTTAATCTTAATTTAATACTTTTAAATGTATTACTTCTAATAATATTCTACTATGTTATTATATTCTAATAATATTCCATTACCTTTTTACCTGCTGCTTATTTCTATTCAGTTGAGCCAGCTGTCACCCACTCCATCTTGGCTCCCCGCCCTGCTCCATGTCTCCCTCTTGTTTCCCTTTAAATTATTTTACTTTTTTTTCCCTCTGCTTCCCTTTAACTTTCCCCAGCTTGCATAATATCCTATTATCTTATCCGCACGCCATCTTCCTGTTCAGTTGTTTTTTCAGTTGACCCCCACCAAGTTGCTTCTCTCCCTGTACATTTCGTTTTTGTTCCATGTAAACAGATATGATGTATCTACGAATACCGGTTTAGAAAAGCTGTTAAATAAATAAATACTTATAAGACTGTGATTTTGGGTCCCTCCTAATGCAGTTCATTGTATGGAACATGGTCCAAGTCAGGGGACCATGTAACCCTTTACAAATTTAGGAATATCTGATGATACATCTGGACAATTATAAATACAATTTTCTTTGAATCTGAAAATGATGGACATTTGAGATTCTCTCTGCCCTACTTCTCTTGTTTTCAGTTACTTTTTGGTGAGGCAGTCACCTCCTGTTCTTTTTTATAATCAAAACTGGGCCAGACTTCCAGCATGCTTGGGACATGGATAAAGGATATCAGGTAGGGTATGTGAAAACACTATAAGAAGGGGCAACCAGGGGAACCCCAGAGACTTTTTATCAACTGACATTTACTGTGTTATGCTCATGTGATGGAAGTTTTTGCAGGCTGAGATACCTTTTTATTGAACTAATACAACACATTATGCATGGACTTTTGAGATCATGTAGGTCTGTTTCAGATCACATATTAAGATAAAATTCCTAACTTGGTAGAATTTTTTTTCTTGCAAAATATCAGCTGCTTATAAGGGCTCCGTGGCATATGTAAGCTAGTAATTTGTGTAATTCCTCAAGTCTTAGTAGCCAGGTGGTCCAAAACAGAAATTTTGTTTGCTGTTTACAGCTTGCCTTGAACAATATGCTGGCTGTATGCACTCTATATCCGGCTTTTGTTTGTGAAATTTCTGTCAGGCAGCATGTTGAATTCCTTTAGGAAATGACTCATTGCACCATTAGGTTTTAAGAATGAATTATGGGACCTAAGGAAACTGTCTGACACACATTATAACAATAAAAGTCATGTATTGTAGAGAGAGATTTACAGTTCATCAGTGAAATGCTTTTAGATATCATTAAAGCTAAAATGGCAATAGGGCTATGTTCCCAAAATGTTCAGTTCCACTTAGTGAGCAGAGCCTAGAGTTTTTATGAGCATAAAAAGACTTCTTTCTTACTTCTGTCCCCACTCTATCTTGTGTGTACAATTTGGTAAAGAATTTAATTTATTTTAAAAAACTTCCATTGACTCGGTAGGGCCAATTATGTGCTTTACATCCGGAAGGGACTATTGATTTTTTTTCTTTATGCTGGGATTCATTCCTTTATCAGCAGGGGGCTCCGACTGCAAACTGTGCGCACCACTAATACTCTATTTGAAACCTTATGCCAGTGTGCACCGACCATCAAAGGTATTATTTCCAAAATATATACACTGTTTAACAATACAAGGATTAGCGAGCCTAAGTATCGAGTGTTATGGGAGTCAGATTTTGGGGCCCAATTGGATGATAGCGATTGGGATACCATTTATACCATGGCTCGCAAATGCTCCATTTCAGCGGGGCTACAAGAAAACTGTTATAAAATGCTCTATTGATGGCACTACACACCAGCCGCACTCCATAGGTTCTACCCTTCTATCTCTGACCTTTGTTGGGGGTGTGGAGAACGCAGTACGTACTATCATGTTTAGTGGACGTGTCCGCGGATATGCAGCTTCTGGCATGCAGTGTTTAAGTGGGTGGCACAGATGTTGCAAGTTACTTGTAATGTACAGGCTTGGCATGCTCTCTTAGGTCTTCCATTGGCAGAACACAACACTCAGACACAGAAATTGATATTGCAAATTTTTATTGGGCTAGAGCAGAGATTGCATTACACTGGAAGCAATGGAAAGCACCAACCATAGCTGGAGTACAACATAGGGCGCTCTCCTATTATCAATTGGGACGGTTGACTGCTATACACCAGAACAGAGTGTCGACTTTTCAAAACACATGGGCACCTTTCCAGACATGGTTAGACAATCAAAGCTCCTTATAGTACTATAGGTGTCTGAGGACCTGATATCTGTTATGGAAACAGATCAGTGTCACGTCAAGCTAATTCTTGGGACACTAGAGAGGAACACTCCATATGTCCAGTACTAGTAGCGGATCTCATACATACCTTTCTGTTTAGTGGATTACTGTTTCCAGGTTTGCTATTGCTTCTGGATTTCCATATGATTTTGGATCTATATGTTGTACCTTTCTTTGCTATGTTTTGCATTATTCTCCAGCGGGGGGGGAGGGAAGGTGGGGTTTGTTTACACTATTTTAGTGGTAAAAATAGTCTCGGTGGTGTCTGTATAAGATTCTAACTGATGTCTGATGACTATTTATGATGTATTCAGACTCTTTATATTTTGCATTATTTGTGATGTTCTGGATATGTTCAGTTAGCTGGAACTGTTCTTGCTTCGTTTGTTATCTTGAATGCCTGTTGAGACAATAAAAACAGATTATATACAAAAAAAGAAAAATTATCACAACTTAAACTTGTACTAAATACCAAAAAAACGGAAATCATCTGGATAAACAGAAACCCACAAATATTAATACCTCCTGCTTTAGAAATGGGAAACTACCGAATTAATCCATCAAACCAAGTAAGAAACCTAAGAGTACATCTGGATGAAAACTTAAGTATGAAAACTCATATAAGTAATATGATTAAATCTGGCTACAACAAACTAAGGATACGGAGCTGATTGAAACCATTACTAATGACAACAGACTTCCACACAGTATTACAAACCTTGATATTGTCTAACCTTGATTATTGCAGTTCATTACTGCTAGAGCTTCCAGCTAGTAACATAAACCGATTCAACTACTTCAAAACGCTGCTGCAGTACTTTTAACAGGAACTAAGAAATATGATCATATCTCACCAATATTAATGGCACTACAGTGGCTACCTATCCAATCACAAATACACTATAAAGTATTAACAATAATATTCAACAGCATAAACCCTTACAATAATGGATTACTGGAAGTACACTCCAGCAACACAACCCCAATCGAATGCTGAGATCTCAGAACAAAGGCCTCTTAAAAATCCCTACAATAAGACACTCATTTGACTCAAATAGAGACAGACTGTTATCTGTAGCTGGCCCAAAACTCTGTAACTCCATACCTGAAGAAAGAATTTCAAGCGTGACATGAAAATTTGGCTCTTTAAAAATGCCTACAATTTAACATAGCCTTAGCCTTCAGATTACCTAATTGATAAATAAAATGCTCTGAAAAATAGCTCTCTGGAATCGTTTTTGTTATTAATAATCTTTTATGTTATATGAGTTTACCTTGTATGTAAATTTTATCTATGAATGTTTTTATGTAAACTGTTATGATCTTAGGAACTTCACATGGAATGATGGTATATAAATCACAAACATCGCCCAAAGCACACAATGTGTATTCCAGAGAACCTTTTAGTGGTAACACAAGCAATGCTCAATTGGCTTCACTGGTATATCCTTCATACAATTTCAAATAGCCATACTAAACATAAATTATATATGAATATATTATTTGATGTGGGACCCACACTCACAGAGTTTGTATATCAATCAAACTCAAAGTTGGTAATGGGTCACTTTACTTTATTTAGAATCCACTTTGTTTTGTTATTTTTTTGTTATTTTATATTTTGTTAAAATATGTGCGAAAAACTCCCAGTATGCTGACGAACTTCAATGCTGTATATCATGGAATAAATGCTCAATATAAACACGCATTGCATTTGGCAAACATTGAATGGATGTCCCGAATCACAATCCAACGCTAAATTTCATTTGTAGTAAAGAGAATGAAAGTCCCGACACGATCGTGTTTCGAGCCAGCAGGTCCTGCTTCAGGGGAAAATACATTACCAATTCTTCACTCCGTTCTATCAGCAGAATTTTTCAAATGGCTAATTTCCATATGCTTCTCCCGTGATCTGATGATGGTATATAAAACATTTAAATAAAATAAAAAATAAATGTACCTACGTGTCATGGCTAATTCATCCTGCTGTCTATAGAGAACACCATTTATGATAAGCAAACTTGCTTTTTTAAGATAACAAGGTAGTACTGAAGTGAGAGCAGGGCCAGTGCAAGGGGATTGGGCTCCCTAGGCACCTTCAGCCTTGCCCCGCCCCTGGTCACAGCCCCAACTCCAGGGGCAGGGACCATATGCCGCCAATCCCCCACCCTCCAAACCTCCCCCCTCCACCCCAAAAAAACACTTGGTCCAGTGGGGAGCCCAGGAGCGATCTATTGCTCCCGGGTCATCAGCTGCCACTAATCAAAATGGTGCTGGTGGCCTTCAGCCCCTACCATGTGATGGGGGCTACCAGTGCCATTGGTTGGCCCCTGTCACCGGCGCCATTTTGGTTAGTGGCAGCAGAGGCCCTGGAAGCGGCAGATCGCTCCCGGGCCCTCTGCTGGACCACCAGGGGGGCGTCGGGAGGATGACATGACCGGGGGGGGGGGGGGGGAGCAGGGTGAGGCGGGGGCTGGGCAGAATTTTAAAGGAGCACTTTTTGCCCTTTCAAAATTCTGCCGCCTGAAGTGGCCGCAAGCGGTGGCGGCGCCCCCTAAATCTCGGCGCCCTAAGCACAGGCCTAGTGGTTCCTCCGGCTCTGAGTGAGAGGATGTGAGCATTTGTACTCCCTGTCTTTTTTTTTTTTTTTTTTTTTCCCTAATAATCAGGTTTGAGTCTGAAGACACTGAAACACAATCTCTTTCAGGTTCCAAGCTTAACTTTATTTAACTCAGGAATAACACAAGTATACGGGTTCTGTTCACAGCAATGATTCATCATTAAAGCAAGCTTTCCTTGATTGTGGATTATAACACACACAAATCCAGTATGTGGCTGCACTCCTGTGTTAATGCAGATGCCCAAAGATTGTAAGAACACTGATGGAGACAGGGGCTGAAGGTGCTGTTTTTTTCCAGAGAACTGATTCATCAAGTGTCTTTATCCTTCTTGGAGAGTGTTCAGAAGGACCAGGATTTATTTATGGAAGATCAGTCTGGATGGGCAGCAAGCAGTAAAGAGGAGGTGGCCAAAATGGCAACTGATATCTCTGAAAGGAAATATTTTCCCCCATGGAGCAATCAACCTCACCTTACAGTTTCTTTGGGATATAATGGTGCACTTAGCAGCAGTGCTGACCATAAAATTGGATGGGGTTCAGCAAATCATGGCCAATTTTGGGAAATGAAAACTGCAAGCAGGAGAAATTACTTATTAGAAATGACAAGAAAAAAATTCTGCAGAGTAAAACAGGCTACCAGATTTGAAAGCCATGCTACTGATGCAATTAATAGCCATTGCTATTAATTGCATCAGTAGCATGGGATCTTCTTAGTGTTTGGGTAATTGCCAGGTTCTTGTGGCCTGGTTTGGCCTCTGTTGGAAACAGGATGCTGGGCTTGATGGACCCTTGGTCTGACCCAGCATGGCAATTTCTTATGTTTTTATGTCTGTCTGCTATCAGTGATCAGTCTGTAGCGCCATCATTGTTAGAAATAAAAGCTCAGAATATTCATCCTCTGTGTTTATGCTGCTATGTGACATATTGTTTTGTTTGGTTTTTTTCAGTGTCCTTTTAAAGGAAAAACATTTTAGGATCAAATTTGAGTGTTTTTCCTTGTATATTGTAAAAACATATGCCCTTGTTTTTCCCCATAGTTATGGACTTGTATTTTATGTTTGTCTTTTTTTTTTAATTTATTTCTGTTGTCCTCTTATTCTGTTTGAGATATTGGGAAATTGTTTCTTTTTTAAATATTTAAATGTTATATAAAATGTAGTAATGATATGATATGATAAGGATCCATTCCCACAAAACATAACAGATTTTGTGAAATTCGTTTTCCCATAGTGAGAACTTCAGGGGTGTATAGTCCTGTACATGTATATAAACACAGCTGCAAAGACACAAACATGTTTAAAATTTGTATTATTTGTTTTAGCCTTTTTAAACTAAAACTGTGAGGATTTCCTCAGTTAATGTAGATTAAGAATACAATGTCAATACAAGTGAACTGAGTTGCAAACTAGTTTCAAAGAGTAGGGCTGGTGTGATCAGATGTGCAAGCCGTGCATATTAGAACAGGTTGGCATCCTCTGGGAAGGGGTAGAAGATGACACAATGGCCATTGAAGAATAAAGGGAGGAGCTGGTGGCTGTTAGTCTGTGGGCATCAGGACTATAGTAATTGGATGTGAAGCAAAAGGAGGCACTTCACAGCACTCCTATTCTTACCCTATGGTGATTTTGATGCATTAGATGCTGTGGGGCACAGAAGAACGGCTCCCTCTTTATAGCTTCCCTTCCCCTGCCTGTCCCCATGCATGTGTTTTCATGGAAACAGGAGAAGGTAGAATAGGGAGAGCAGTTGTTCCACTCTGCTGGGTTCCTAAAACCTGCATTGGCTACCAGTAGAGAGAGGAGGGAAGGGAAGGGAAGGGTGTCACAGGCAAGCTATGAATGATATGTAAGGAGGGAAAACAATTCAGTTCTGAAAGAGGTGAGGTGAGTAGAGAGTGAATGTTGTTTCCCTGAAATTGGCAATGCAAACATAGAGATGTAGAACCTGACTGCAGATAGATCATATGGTCCATCCTGTCTCATCCTTGCTAGTGCCTCATGATGATCTATGTCCGGGGGGGGGGGGAAGAGGAGGAACAAGTTGCAGACGTTTAAGCAGAGCAAGAGCTCCTGCCACAATGAGCTGCTTTGAAGGGAGGAGAAGTGGAATGAATATGGCAGTGGGAGCAGAGCAAGAACTGCCCCTGCAATGATCTGTTTCTGTGGAGGGGAGGGAGGGAGGAGCAAATGAGATGGGGCGGAAAGAAAGAAGTCTTGCCACAGGCCTGATGAGAATGAACCTTGGGCTGGAGATTCCCCAGCCCTCTGTGAATCCTTGTTAAACATTTGTAAGGGAGTATTGGCATGGCTAAATAGTATATCTGTATCTTGCTACTGATGATTTCTCCTTTTCCCCATTATTTCCTTCAGGGCCTGGCTGATTAAGTGTGCATGCAAACCATTGAAGTGTGATTAAGCATTTTGGCTTCTTGTCCATACTTCATGTTGATATCAGTCCTCACACATGTTCCTTTCATTTCTTCCACTCTTTTCTATAGAGGACCAATGTTAATGTTGTAACTTTGCATGTCCAAAAAAATGATAATGAGGCTTATGCATACTTTAATGAGACTGTGCATTCTACAGCTTGGCTCAGTTGTGGATTCCAAAGACCTCATGCTTCCATTAACTGCCTATTTGCTGCTATTTAGCCCCCTGAGACCAACTTTTTTTTAGTCTCAGAATAGGGCTTAAAATATTCTGCCGAGCCTCCCTGAAAATCTATTTGTCACAGCCTGCTCTCTGCCATCACAGTGGTTCTTGACTTGGTTAGATTTTGACGTGATAGACACATCTCATAATATTTTGTAAAGATTATTTTAATAAGTGCATTTGCAGAAATATTATTTTATATTCCTCTATTCCCTGTACGTACCAGGATCAGTCCAGACAGCTGGGTTATGCCTCCCCTCCAGCAGATGGAGTCAGAGAGAAAACTGAAAGCACCCCCTAGATATACTGGTGTGCCACCTGCGGTCCTTCAGTATATTCTCTGACTCCAGCAGATTGAGAGGCATAACCTGCGGTCCTGGTCTGGTCAGGTTATTTGTACCGTAAAGTTAATTAAATAAGGGGAAATTTTGACAGAGGGACAAGATCATCGGGTATCTTTCTGTCCTCACTCCTGTCTGTTCGTGTTGGTGTTTTTTCTCCTTCAGCGCAGCGCGGTTTTCAGCTCTTTAGGGCAGGCACATAGGGCTCTGCCCTGTGACAGTTCCCGGGATAGGTGTCTTTGAGGCTGGGGGAGAGCTTACCGGTGGGCCGGTCACCCTCCCCCCACTTCCAGGGGTCCCAACCCTGAAGGGGGTTTTAAAATAAATTAAAAAAAAAAAAAAAAAGATTTTGATTTTTTCTCCACCTTAGTCCTGTCGGGCACAGGCGGTGGTTTTCTGTGTTTACCCCGGCCTGCCAGAGCCTCTTCAGACCCCGGAGGGGGTGGCTCGGCCACCCGACGAGCTGTGCTAGTGTGAGGAATTCACTCACCTCGATTTTCGCGCCTTTTTTCTCCTGGTGCCGTTTTTTTTGTCCCTGCAATGCCGCGATCTTCGGCCTGTGTGGCCTGTGCTGGAACGGGGGCGCGACTCTCGCGGGAGGGCCTTTGTCCCCGATGTCTTCCCGGGGACGAGGGACCCTCCCGGGGGCCGAGCGCTGCCCGCAGCGATTCGGGGCTGCATTCCCCGTCGCGGCATCGCAGCGCTTCTGCTAGCTGTTCTCCGGCCCCTCCTCCCTCGGGGAGGAGTGCGGCGGCCATCTTGGCCACGCGGCAATCGGACCCGGAGCTTTCGGAGGATGAGGCTTCCCTCCCCCCCTCCCCTGGCGGGCGAAACACGCGGTCTCCAGCCGTTTCGGATAGCCCTCAAGTCCCTCTTCCCTCGGGATCCCTTCGGGCAAATTTAAAACGGTCGGTCCCTTTTTCTTCTGATTTTGTGCTGCTTATGCACAAAGCCTTTTTGCAGGCTGAAGCGGGTTGGCAGCCAGAAGCCCCTTCTCCCCCTAAGGTTTCTAAACCTTCCTTACCTCAGGGACAGCCACTGGGAATGGGGTCCGCAGGGGCCAGTGTTCCCCGCCCACGGGGGGGGCTTGAGGGCACAGAGGCCGCGGATCCTGCTCTGGCTTCTCAGGATCAGTCAGACTTGCTGTTGGCTGACGACCAGTTGCCCGTGGAGGGGGACGACCCCCAGGTGCTGCGTTTATTCGGTAAGGAGGAATTAAGCTCACTAATTCTGCATGTCCTCCAGGAGCTTGAGCTCACGGCGCCCCCCCAGGACGCTGACACCTCGACGGGGGATATCGCGATGGCAGGGATCCGGGCCCCTCCTCAAACCTTTCCGTTCCATCATAAGGTTTTACAGATTGTTTCCAAGGAGTGGGAGCTGCCTGAATCCTCTCTGCGGGTCACTCGGGCTATGGAAAAGCTATATCCCTTGCCTAAAGATTCCTTGGAACTCCTAAAGACACCGGCGGTGGATTCGGCGGTCACAGCAGTGGTTAAGCATACGACTATCCCCGTCACGGGTGGGATAGCCTTGAAAGATCTTCAGGACCGTAAGCTGGAGGTCTTACTGAAGCGTATTTTTGATGTGGCGGCTCTAGGTGTCCGGGCAGCGGCGTGCAGCAGCCTCGTACAGAGGGCCAACCTGCGATGGGTCCAGCAGTTGCTGACCACGCAGGAGCTTCCTCCGGGCGAGGCTGAGCAGGCCAATTGTGTGGAGGCTGCAGTCGCTTATAACGCAGATGCCTTATATGATTTGTTGCGTACGTCGGCACGCATCATGTCCTCGGCTGTCTCGGCTCGGCGGTTGCTGTGGCTCCGTCGTTGGTCGGCGGACGCCACCTCAAAGGCAAGATTGGGCTCCTTTCCCTTTAAGGGCAAGCTGCTTTTTGGTGAGGAGCTGGATCAGCTCATTAAGGACCTAGTCGACAACAAAGTGTATAAGTTGCCGGAGGATAAGCCGCGCCAAGCTCGGGCGTTTGGGAATGCAAGGGCTCGCTTTCGTGGTCAACGACGTTTTCGTGCGGGACGAGGCGGTTCCTTTTCCCAGCGGCAACAGACCACGAGAACCCAATCTTGGTCTCCTTCCTTTCGGGGCAGGAGGCCTCAGCGTGGAGGCTCCTCGCAAAGTTTTGCTGCTATTAAGCCCGCGCAATGAAGGAGCGCAGGCCCATTCCTCCGTTCCCGTTATCGGAGGACGGCTGTCCCGGTTTTGGGAGGAATGGGTCAAGATAACTTCGGATCAATGGGTCCTCGATGTGGTCCGGTACGGTTACGAGTTGGATTTTGTACGTCCCCTCCGGGATCTTTTTCTGGTATCGTCGTGCGGTCCGATGGAAAAGAGGCTGGCTATAGCTCAGACGCTCGATCACTTACAGGCTCTGGGGGCGGTGACTCCGGTTCCACCGGACCAGTTGCGAACAGGTCGGTATTCCATTTATTTTCTGGTTCCCAAAAAGGAGGGTACTTTCCGACCCATCCTGGATCTCAAAGGGGTAAACAAGGCCCTGCGAGTGCCTCGCTTTCGGATGGAGACTCTACGGTCTGTTATTGCGGCCGTCCACAAGGGAGAATATTTGGCTTCTTTGGACTTGACGGAGGCTTATCTCCATATCGGTATCCGAGAGCGTCATCAACGGTTTCTATGCTTCATGGTGCTAGGGTCCCATTACCAGTTCTGCGCCCTTCCTTTCGGTCTGGCCACCGCGCCGCGCGTGTTCACCAAGGTGCTCGTCGTGGTCGCGGCTTCTCTTCGTCGGCAGGGGGTACTTGTGCACCCTTACCTCGACGATTGGCTCATCAGAGCAAAGTCGCACGCGGCTTGCAAACGGGCGGTTTCCCTGGTAGTGACTCAACTTCAGTCGTTGGGTTGGGTAGTCAACTTCGCGAAAAGCAGACTCGAACCGACACAACAACTGGAGTTTTTGGGCGCGCGCTTCGATACCTCGGTGGGCAAGGTTTTTCTTCCTCGTCAGCGCATGTTCAATCTCATGACCCTGGTCCGACGTTTGCGGGATCTCCCATCTCCCACGGTGTGGGATCATTTACAGCTTATTGGTCATATGGTATCTACTATGGAGATGGTACAATGGGCCTTCGCGCATATGCGGCCCTTACAGAGATCTCTGCTTTCTCGATAGGATCCCAGATCAGAGGATTTCGGTCTGGAACTCCCTCTACTGGAGGAGGCCCGCTCCAGTTTCGCCTGGTGGCTCAATCCGAACAACCTGCTCCAAGGAGTGACCCTAGAACCCCCATCTTGGCTGGTGGTGACTACGGATGCCAGTCTGTCTGGTTGGGGGGTGGTCTGCCAATCCCGAGCTGTTCAGGGCACCTGGACAGCACGCCAGTCCACGTGGTCCATCAACCGCCTGGAAACCAGAGCGGTGCGTCTAGCCTTGCGTCGCCTCCTTCCACTGGTAAGCGGCCGGGCGGTCCGAATTCTGTCAGACAACGCGACTACAGTGGCGTACATAAATCGGCAGGGGGGCACGAAAAGTCGTGCGGTAGCGATAGAGGCTGCGCTGCTGATGACTTGGGCGGAACGCCACCTTTCGCGTCTAGCGGCCTCCCACATTGCCGGCGTAGACAACGTGCAGGCAGACTACCTCAGTCGACGACATCTGGATCCCGGCGAATGGGAGCTTTCGCCGGAGGCAATGATGCTCATCGTGCAGCGCTGGGGGATTCCGCACCTCGATCTCATGGCGACTCGAGCAAATGCGAAGGCGGCGCGGTTTTTCAGTCGAAGAAGAGAGCACGCGTCGGAAGGAGTGGATGCGCTGGTACTGCCGTGGCCCCGTCACATCCTTCTGTACGTGTTTCCACCGTGGCCCCTGGTGGGGAAGGTGTTACGCCGCATAGAGTCCCATCAAGGTCCGGTGATTCTCGTGGCTCCGGAATGGCCACGTCGTCCATGGTTCGCGGATCTAGTCAACCTGGCGGTGGACGGCCCTCTAAGGTTAGGTCATCTTCCCAACCTTCTGAGTCAGGGTCCAGTGGTTTTCGAGCTGGCGGATCGATTTTGTCTGGCGGCCTGGCTTATGAGCGGAAACAGTTGAGGAAACGTGGTTACTCGGACGCGGTGGTGTCTACCCTGCTTCGAGCGCGTCTGTCTTCTACTACTCTTGCTTACGCTAGGGTTTGGAAGGTCTTCCATGCTTGGTGCGCCGGATTGGGTATCACACCTAAGCGTTCGACGGTCCCTCAGATCCTCATGTTCTTGCAGGAGGGCCTGACGAAAAGGTTGGCCTATAATTCGCTTCGTGTCCAGGTGGCGGCTCTGGGATGCTTAAGAGGTCGGTTGGACGGGTCTTCCCTTGCGTGTCATCCCGATGTAGCTCGGTTCTTGCGAGAGGTTAGGAACTTACGTCCTCCTCTTCGGCTTCCCTGTCCTTCCTGGAACTTGAATTTGGTTCTACGTGGTTTGTGTGTGGCTCCGTTTGAGCCTCTACACTCGGCTTCGTTGAAGGATCTGACCCTCAAGACGGTTTTTCTTGTGGCTATTTCCTCGGCTCGGAGAGTGTCGGAGCTCCAGGCTCTTTCTTGCAGGGAACCGTTCTTGCGTATTTCTGATTCGGGTGTTTCCTTGTGAACCGTGCCGTCCTTTTTACCTAAGGTGGTCTCGGCGTTTCAGGTCAACCAGACGGTTGAGCTACCCTCCTTCTCGGCGGAGGACTTGCGGTCTCCTCCAGGTAAGGACTTGCGACGTCTGGACGTCCGGCGAGTTCTCCTGCGATATTTGGAGGTTACCAACGAATTTCGAAAGTCGGATCATCTCTTCGTGTTGTGGAATGGGCCCAAGAAGGGGCTGCCGGCATCTAAGGCTACGATTGCTCGGTGGTTGAAGGGGGCCATTGCGTCCACATACATTGGCTGCGGTAAAACTGTTCCGGATGGGCTCAAGGCTCATTCGTTGCGTGCTCAGGCGACTTCGTGGGCGGAGAATCGATTGGTCTCTTCCCAAGAGATATGTAGGGCGGCCACTTGGAAATCTTGGCATACGTTTGCCAAGCACTATCGCCTGGATGTCAGGGGGCCGTCCTCACAGTCGTTTGGTAGCAGCGTGATTCGAGCGGGACTCTCAGGGTCCCACCCCAGTTAAGGCGGCTTGGGTACATCCCAGCTGTCTGGACTGATCCTGGTACGTACAGGGAAAGGAAAATTAGGTTCTTACCTTTGCTAATTTTCGTTCCTGTAGTACCATGGATCAGTCCAGACGCCCGCCCTCTTCTTCTGGGAGTCCGCTCGTGTTTTCTTTCCGGTTCGTGTCCACGCCACAGATGACGCGTGTTTTCGCGGTACCCTGTTCGGTTATTGCATGTTACCTGTACATTTTTGATGTTCTATTTGTTTGTCTGTGTTTCTGGAGGTTCCTGTTTGATCTGGCCTCTAGGTTGGCATACACTCTGAGTTTTTGGAAAATTTTGGGGGTGGCATTTATCATAGTTGGATTCCTGTCTGCTTTGATATCACATATACTGAAGGACCGCAGGTGGCACACCAGTATATCTAGGGGGTGCTTTCAGTTTTCTCTCTGACTCCATCTGCTGGAGGGGAGGCATAACCCAGCTGTCTGGACTGATCCATGGTACTACAGGAACGAAAATTAGCAAAGGTAAGAACCTAATTTTCCTTTCTTTGTCCTGTGCTTACTGCTTTTTGACCTTTTCTCAGACCTAGTCAGAAAACTATTTGAATTGGAATAGTGTCTTATTTAGCAACTTTTTTGTTAAAATGTCATCTGTCAAAGGTTCTTGTTTGGTTTCATTCTAGATCATCATCATCCATCCATCTTTTCCTAGATCTACTCTGATCTATTTCCTGGTAGGTTTATATTGAAGATCATCTTGTTTAGGTATCTCCCATATTACTTTTTTTTAATGTATTTTTCATCATTCTTAGTTATATTTGAGTTTCTCACTCACAGAATAAATATTTAGTTCTTAGATCTTCATTTCCTAATTCTATCTTGTCTCTTATCTTTGTTGAAATCTTTAAAATTTCATTTTTAATTTTTGGAAGCCAGAGAACTCCATTTATCCAAATTAAAACATATTCTCATGTTTTTGGAAGGGAAAATTATAGGACCCCATAAAGAAAAATTGGAAGCCAATTATTTCCACTCAGATTGAGGTTAATGGAAGTCATAATTGGAAATGGAAGGTCAAAGCATTTTTAAAAAGATCCTTTTTTTAATTAACTTTTTAAAATTAAGATATGGGGCTAGTGGTCCTTCTTAGCTGGAAACAATCTTGGCTGCATAACATTTGTTTTCAGTTTGATATTAACTTCCATGATCAATGTGTAGAGTGGGTGTGGTGTATGTAAAGAAGATACCTGTTGGATTACTTTTGATTACAAATAAATGTCTGAGACTGAGAGCTGAAGTTATTTGGGTGAGGTTTAATATGACACTTGTAGCAACTGGGTGCAGATTAGTAATGTGGGTTACCTCCTGTAAATAGATTTGTTGCATTTCCACTTTCTTTCAGACAGTATTTATTTTGACTCTCATGCATCCCAAGCTATTTTTGACCCACTTCATTCTGGCTTCTTCCCTCTACATTTCATGGAGACAGCCCTTGCTAAAGTATCCAGCAATCCTTCCTGGATTTTCTTCTCTTCTGTTCTTTCACTATACTTGTTCCTTTGGTGCTCTCAACTATTTTCGTAGTTTTCATTACCATATTTACGCTGGTAACTGCCAGATCTAACCATTGGCATCAGAACTTTCAACAAAAGTGCAATCTTAAATCTCAGCCTACTTGTCTGGCATCACCTGGATTTCCAGCTGCCAACTCAAACTTACTATGGCCAAAGAACTTATTCCCTCTTTCTCTCTCTCTCTCTGTGGGTAATGCCAGTCATCTAGTCCCTTTAGTTTGCAACCTTGGGGTAATCTTCACTTCACTTCTCTGCATACTGTCATTTTCTTCTCTATAACATCACTAAAATCCATCCTTTACTTTTTGAACATTACCAAAGCCCTTATGTAGTCTCTCTCTTCACTTCCAGCTTAGGCTATTGTAACTTGTTCCTCACTTGTATTAGTAGTATTACTATTTATTACAACTTATTATCCATACAAATCACAAATAGTAGTTCATGGCAGATTACAAAGTAGGGTTACATACATAAGGATAGACAAATTAAAAACAAAACATAAGCAAAATGACAAAAAGCAGTTAAAAGCAATTACTATGGTACAGCAATTCATACTGTCCTACAAAGATGACTGACATTTCCTGATCATATGCCCGCCACTGTACAATCCACTTCTATCACAATCTGTCTAAAATTTAGTTGTCCCACTTATCTTCCTTCACTGCCATTTTAAGCATGTAATCCTTTCTATCAGGTCACGACATTAGCTCCCCACATACAGTTCAAGCTTCTCCTACTCATCTGTAAGTCCCTTTACTCTCAGCTCCTCATCCCTTCTTGTGACCCCCATTCATTAGGAAAGCTGCTATTAACTATTCCCTTCTCTATTGCCACCTGCTGATTCTGCTTCATATGCCTAAAACAGTCTTCTGAGTGAGTGTGTCATGCCCCTTTGGCCATATTCAAATTCTGGCTTTTAAACTTTAAACGCTGGCTCTTCCCAATCATGCTCTTGATTTTAATGATGATTGCTCTAATAAAAATATATTACCTGAAACCTTCTGTTTGTTGTAGATTGTAAGTCCCACAAAGCAGGGACTGTCTTATATACATCTATACAGCACTGCATTCATCTAGTAGCCCTATAGAAATGAGTAGTAGTAGTTTGCCTGTCCTACTAGAAGCTTGTAATTTAAAGTCTGGTTATCAAAACCAAGATGCTAACAAAGGCAGAAAGTAATAGTACTGTTAGATCATGTGTGGGTTTGTTTGTTTTGTTTTTTTTGCTTAAGCATGGAATTACTACTGATTTGAGTTCAGGCTGATTGTAGAATTTTTACAGAAAATTTGTTATTTTATTTTAGGTTGCAAATGCTATGAAAAACTCATTACCATTTGATGCCCCAGATACTTCTCAGCAAGGCCAGAAGGTGCTGAAAGTAGAGGTGACGCCCACAGTACAAAGGATTTCTCGTACCGCCATCACTACAGCATCAATCCGCCGCCATCGCTGGAAGAGAGAAGGTAAACATGCCTGCTCTAGTGCATTCCAAAAGCTCGCCTCCATGCTGCTTTTTCATTGCTGTGTGAAATGGCTTCTGGCTTGTGTGTTTAGAAAATGGAGTTCAGAAAAAACTTGTCAAATTTGTCCTGAGATTCTTAAAAAAAAAAAAAAAAAAAAAAAAAAAATCCCTATTGTATATCTCTTTCACCTCAAGAAACTGTAGCCTCTTACCAGTTAGTTTGGATGGGACTGAGGGAAGGAGGAACACGGTGCTTGCTGGAACTGCTAGTGTGAAAGACACAATAGAAGGTTAAGAGGATAAGGTTTGAAAATCTCAAGTATTTGTGGCAGTGTAATTGGAGGAGACTCCATTCTGCAAGAAATTTTATGATGCCTCTAACACCAGATTCCAAGAATAAGTAGAGGTTAATAAAAGAGACTGAAATTTGCATTGCATAGGTGGGGAAATAATGTGAACTATGCTTGGCCTGGTACTTGGTGTGCCCAGTTGGTGAGGTACAAGCATACTTCTTTTGAAAAAAACCTATAACTTGAGTTTACTAATCTAATATTATATAACTGAATCAAATCTCATTGTACCAAACTGTTCATATTGCTGAATATCCACTTACTGAAAAATACTTTGAGATGGGACTGTCTGATTTTTGGCTGGATAACACTAGGAAATTGTTCTAATTCTTACAGATGCCATAGACTGATTAGTGTCTTTCTCTACTTTTCTCCACTGAACTAATATCTTCATTTATTGCAGTTTATTCTGCAGAATTGTCCAAAACTAATAGGAATAAAGAAATGTAATATTTAATACCCATTTTAGTATACAAATAAACTTTAAGAATTTTCTTCAAAGACCAGTGGAATCACCATTCACTGACTGTGATATCCTTGCTGCCTCAGCACAAATTGTAGGATTTCCAGAGCATTCTTAGAAAGTGTTTACAAACACTAAAGAACATGCATGACAGTTTTCATGCTTCTATATACCTCCAGCATTCCTTGGTCCATTTTGTTTCCACTGGCAAGATGTACATTTTTCCTGAGTGCAGCTAACCCCAGTTGGGGTCAGCTGTATTATGAAAAAATGTCCTGGCAGCACAGAAGCATGAGAATTGGCACAGAAGCATGAGAATTGGCATGCATGTGAAGACTCTATTTGGCAGTTTTTTGCTTTAGAACATTTTTTTTCTAACAACGTGCTTCAGAAAGTAGTTTTTCCCTGTGCAGTAAGTTTTCTTGCTTTTTTGACAATCCTGTTAATGAGCTTTTCATTTTAGGCTAGAGTTGCCTGTTCATGTTTTTCCCAAAGTGCACACAGAAGATGTTCCTCACAAACCATAGTCTGCTTCATGTGCTTCAGAAGCGAACATGACTTGACTCTTTGTAGCATCTGCTTAAGGATTTTACCAAAGGCAATTAAGTATTACTAGTTTGGATTGGACTCCTATCTTGCAGAATTGAAGAAGACCAGATCCACTGAACTAGCATCAAAGATGAAAATGAAGGCCTGTGGAACTGCAGTGGTGGTATGGATGTGCCAAAGGGAAGCATCCACACTTTTGGTACCAAAGGAAGAAGCCCTAGTGAGGAGAGAAACCTCATTCTTCCACTGTTTCAGGATAGAGCCAAGAAGACACAGCACCAAGTGTTCACAGGTGTAGAAGAACTGGCACTAATAAACTTTGACATGATTCTAAGAACAAGGATATTCTAGAGGCTGCACACCAAAACCCAAATTGGCCGTGACTGGAGGATAGCTTTATCTACTTCCAAAGCATTTACTATCATGGTCCCCAAAGGCCTAGCTTCATACCTTCAGGGCCTCTCCAAACCTGTGGAGAGAACCATTCAATCTGCTGGTTACCCTCATAGCTTCAATTCTATAGTCTTTGAGGAACAGTTCCAAAGACAAATAAGAGGCAGTGGTTCCACATGTGAAGAATACAGAACTGCAAGCATTGACTGGCTCCACCCCACTTGGAGTGTCCAACACACCTGCAGTTGCCTCCCCTTTTGGTATCAAGTGCACCAAGTCAGAGCCAAACAGGCTTAGAGAGGAAAGATTTTCCAGCTCCTTGGTGCTGACTTGCCCCAAGGCCCCAGGAGTTATATTCAGTGCTGAAAGGCAGTTAATTCAAGAGTTGGCCACCCTCCAAGACATTACCTATTATTCTGAGAGTAAATCTGAAGAGTTCCCCATGCAATATGAAGGAACCCTTAACTCCAGAGGTAACACATGTCCCCACTTGAGGAACTTTTTCTTTACAAATATTGTACAGGTGATGACCAAATACATCCCAGTTAATTTAAAGCTCAAAGGAGAACCCAGAGCATAGCTTTTTCATTGTCTCAAATACCTGGATGCCCCAGAGGAATTGGTAGTACTGTCCGTCCATCTTCCTAGTAGGATATGTGTAGGAGGTTGTGGAAGAGCCCACATGCCAAGCTCCTAGTTAGAAAGAAGGAGGTACTTTTATGTTTAAAGGTACCTTGAAGAGTAGAACAATAATAATAATAATGTAACATATGAAACTGTGTCCCTACTTATCTGTGACAACAACAACATTTGTCAGAATCAATCCAGTTTTTGCTAGTTTCAAGAGGTCCAAAGTACACATTAATATATAAACATATATATTGAATAAACTGGCAAAAACTGGTTTAATTGATTCTGACAAATGTTGGTGTTGTCACAGATAAGTAGGGACACAGTTTCATATGTTACATTATTGTTTATTTTTGGAACAAGCTAGCAGATAAGGAAACTCTATCAATTTAAACCACCAAAACAATAAGACCAAGGAATAAGAGTACCCAGTACCATGTCAAGACAGCTGAGGGGTTTGATTGGTCCCAGTTGCCAAACCAATCTTTAGCCCTGAAAAATGCAAAGAAACTTAAGATACATGCCTCTATGCTCTCTGGACATTAAGACCTTGGACTGTTTTGGGAAGAAGCATTACCAGAATGCTATCCTATAGTTCTACATAGCATCCTACCAGTTTGACATTATAAAGCTTGTTCCTACTATTCTAGAAAGGGCACAAAAATTCACTGATTCTTTTCAAGAGGAACAGAAGGAATTTCATTCACGTTTGGAAGACCATGAAGAATGTGAAAAACATCTAGTATACTCAGCCTATATTGTCAAAATTCCATAAAAAACCATCACTGTTGATGAGCACAGACTCATGGCTTCAAGCTTTTGGTCTTGTGAAAATGTATGGGAAAGGCTCACAAACGTGCCTTGCACTGGAAAGAATCTACTGGAGGCAGTAGATCACTGAAAGACCACCATACAACTCTTCAAGTTCAAAGCCTCTCTTCCACCACCCACCTGCAAATCACTTTGTATTCTGGAAGTACAGGAGTTATTAACCCAGCAAACAGTTTTTTAAAAAAGAAAATGCTTCCAGGGTTCAGCTTGCCACAGGAATTATCGAGGCTTCATGCTGTGCATCATTAAGATAGAAGCTCTAAGCCCCAGTCTGCTGCCCAGTCGAATGATGATAGCCAGTACTCCAGCCTTTGTTCAAAAGGTCTCCCTGTAGGAGGGAGGCTAAGATTTTATACAGCCTTTAGCAGCAGGGGTCCTTCAGATAGTGAAAGTGAAAAGATTACACCTATTAAAATGTCCTCCTAAGAAATTACTGATGCTTGTCAAATACCAGGATCCACTTAAGTTGGAAGTCTCTTCTGTCTTGCCGGCCAGAGGGTTGAACATGTACTACTACTGCAGGTGAAAGAGTAGGAATTTTACTTCAGGTACATTGTTTCCCAATAAAATTGGAGGATTTTATCCAATCCTATACCTGAGCACCTAGAACTAATACCTCATATGGAAAAAATTCAAGATGGTTATGCTAGACTCTAATTTCCCTTTTAAACAGGGAAAACCGGCTATGTGCTCTACATTTTAAAAGCTTATACTCACATAGATCTTTTTTAGTACAAGAGTATTTTATTTGAAGCCAAAAATACAGAGAAATGAATACAAACCATAAACTAAACATACTACAATAAATTGAATCTAAATATTAAAACTCCAAAAAGAAAACAGATCTAGAGGGGATTGTGGATAAGCTAGAATATTTTTCAACAGGCTGCCAAACCAAATGTATCTTTTTCAGCCTATTAGTTTTCAAAAAGACAACCACTTCATGTTTAAAGGTTTTGCAAAGTGTTCTACCAAAAAAGAACATTTTAACAAACTCATCTTTCCAATTACTCAGTCAATTTTAAAGCAATTGAAAGCAAAATATATAACTGGGGTTTTTTTTTGCCAGATATAAAAAAACCCTTCATCATAACAAGAAAATTACAATTTGAAATATTCTCAATGCCCAAAATTCTCTAATTACCCACATTCATGACAGACTGAAGAATAGAACAGTAATGCAACATATGAAACCGTGTTCCTACTAACCCGTGACAATACTAACATTTGCATTCATTAATTATAACCAGTTTTTGCCAGTTTACAAGGGGGTCCTAAACATATATTGAGCTCTATCAAGCTATCAAAAGATTAGAACAAACTAGCAGATAAGGAAACTATAATTGATTTTGACCACCAAAACAGTAAGACCAAGGAATAGGTCATATGCTAGATCTTTCCCAGCTTCTCTCTAAACCTTTGCAGTGCTTTTTTTTTTTTTTTTTGCAGGTCTTTTTTAGCAATATATAAAACTAGGGAGCAATGTCATTAGAAGTAGCATTTGGTACAGATCATTAAAAGATTTTGCATATCAGATGTTGTGAAGGTAATTTTCATTTAAACAATGCTACAGTTGTATCTGTTTAAATTTGTGAAACTTACACAACCTGTGTTTAGCAGATACCTGTTGAATAGCAAAATGTTTTCCATACATAGAGATGCATCTGAGGCACCAGAAATATTTCTGATTCATTATGGAAAGTCACCATATTGCCTTTTGTTTTTATTACATGTCTAATTGTCATTGCAGCGCTTCTGTACAAACTGGAGGTTTCTCCTCTTGGATAATTGGCTGGTGAAGAACATATCTCAGACATGAGTGGAAGAATACATGTGCAACACCATACATATGCTAGTTATTAGAGTTCGCCATCAATTTCCTCAAAAGCCCCTCATTTTTAATTGAAGTTCATAGGAGCTCTACGAGACATGATTCCTATAGTTTTTCTTCCTGCTGGCAAGACCACAGACATAATGCTTGCAGTGGAGTGCATGATGCAATTTCAGTAGATGGGCTGGACCATATTGAGAATGAGTGTTGTAGCCTCAGCAGATCACTGCTTGTCTCCATATGAGATGTCCAATAGCCCTTGAATTTCAAGCAGAATCAAGCCAGTCAAGGACTGTATCAGCATACTAGAGAAGCTCAGACTCCCTATCTCTGTGGCTTTCCCATTCCAGTTTGACCAAGGGCATGCCATTCCAAATTCAATCCCATTTAATTATGTGAACTACAGATGCATTCAGCCTTGATTGGGGAGATCACCTAAATAGTCTCTATGCCTAGAATTCCTGATTCCCCTGGAAGAAAGGACTTCACATCTATGCCATATAGATAATTTCAGTTCCTGGCTCAAAACCTAATGTACAGAAAGTGGTTTTGGATACATTGGAGGCTGGGGTCATGTATGGAGCAGTAAAAGGCTATATGGTAAGGATGGCCTACATTTGTCTACAGCAGGAAGGAGGATGCTAAGTGAGAAAATCAGATCATATATTATCAGACATTTAAACTAAAGAATTGTAAGCAAGTTTGGGGATGCAGGTACCTGTCTGCTAAAGGACACTCCCAGTGCACCTCCCACTTCACTTCACGATCTTAATCTCAGGAAAAAGACAATGTGTTCTCCTCAGAAATAGGCTTTTCCCTGTACGTACCAGGATCAGTCCAGGACACCTGGGTTGTGACTCCGCACCAGTAGATGGAGACAGACTAAAACTTGTGGGCGGAGCATATATGCCCCTGTGCCAGCCACAGCCCCTCAGTCTTACTCTGTCTCCAGTAGGTGGTGCAGGTCCGGTCACAGCCCTGTCGGGCCTGATTCTGGTTGTTAGTCAGGTTCGCTTTTTGGGTTTTATTTTCTATTAGGCCTATTTGGTTTTTTTCTGTAAATTGGGTTTTTTGTTTAATTTGGTTAATTTTAGTCCCGGTTGCCCTGCCTCCCTGGGGAGTTGAGAGGTCCTGAGGGGACTACCCTCCCCAGGTGGAGGCCGCTGCTAGGGTTGAGGACCCGGCTGGACTAGTAGCAGCGTCAGGGGTGACACCGGGGAGCCCGGTTCACTCACCCCTGCAGGACAGAGGGCTTTTTCAGTACCAGGGACAGCGTTTTCTGTAAAAAAAAAAAAAAAAAAAAAAAAAAAAAAAGTGTTTGACTTTTTTTTCTGTCGGCTCTCCGTTGCCTGGCGTTGCGCTCCGTCCCGTCCCGCTCGGGGGGGGGGGGGGGGGGGGCGTCGTCGGCAGGGGGGAGGTCGCCGATTTCGCCGCGGTGATTTTTTTCTTTTTCTTCAGCGCCCCTCAGTGTTTTTCGGTGCGTCCTTTGTTTTCCCGCGATTTTCTCGATGCCGCGCGGCTCGCAGTGCAGGGCCTGCGGCTCGGCGCGCGCGCGTCTCTCCCGGGACGGCCTTTGCTCGGCCTGTGTCCCGGGAGACGAGGGATCATCGGGGGCACCTCGGGGGACCCGTTCCCGGGTGGCACGATCGCCGTCGCAGGGGGGAGGGGCCCCTGACAGGCCTCCTGGTTCTTTCCCGGTTTCCGCGGGAGTGGCGGCCATTTTGTCCACCGGCCGGGTAGTCTCACGCGAAACGGTGGAGGCCTCGGTTTTGCCCCCTGAGCTCTCCCCGCAGTGGGGTGCGGCGGGGGAGGCCCCCTCGGAGGGGCCCCGGTCCCAGGGGACTTCGGAAATCGATTCTTCGGATTCGGGCGAGCTCTCAGAGGATTTAGCGCTTTGCTGCGCAAGGTGCTCCGATATAGGCGAAGCAAGCGCAGTCGGGGGGACGCCTCGCGCGCTCGGGTCCACCGGTCCCCGCCGAAGAAAAAGCCGGCCAGGAGGACGGCGAAGGTCGCCCAGGCCGCGGGCCGGAGCAAGCGGATTCCGCGAGGGGTGCCGCAGGGCTCGGAGTCCGAAGAATCCGCCGAGGCGGACACGGAGGCCTCTGAGGAACCCCTGCCGGGAGCCGGGAAGGCAGCGTCCGATGGCTCCGCGCAGCTCGCTACGGGGAAAAGAGCACAGGCCGTCGATGGGGATGACCCCAAGGTGGTGCGTTTGTTCCTTAGGGAGGAGCTGTCGCCGCTTATCCCGGCCATTCTCCAGGAGCTGCGGATTGATGCCCCTCCGGTGGTGGTCCGCCAGGAGGCAAATATGGATCCTGTCCTGCTCGGGCTCACAGGGCCGGCGGTTGCTTTTCCTTTTCATTTTTTCGTCCACGGATATCCTCTTCAAGGAATGGGATACTCCGGAGTTGGATTTGAAGGTCAGCAAGGCCATGGACAAGCCTTACCCTTTGCCGGAGGACGCGCTGGAGCTCCTCCGGCTCCCAAAAGTGGATTCGGCGGTGTCCGCTGTCACGAAGAGGTCTAACATCCCGGTCACGGGAGCGACAGCCCTCCGGGATATTCAAGACCGGAAGTTGGAGGTTCAACTCAAAAAGATTTTCGAGGTCTCTGTCCTAGGAGTGCGGGCCGCCATGTGCACGAATTTTGCTATGCGGGCTAGTCTGCGCTGGGCTCAAGTCCTTCAGGCGAATGCAGGTCTCTCTGCAGAGGAAGCTTCTCAAGCAGACAGGTTGGAGGCAGCCATTGCCTATGGGGCCGATGCGCTACAGATCATGGAGCGCACCTCGGCTCACTCCATGGTGGCAGCGGTGTCGGTGCGTCGTCTTCTTTGGCTGCGCAACTGGGCAGCAGATGGCTCTTCCAAGGCTCACCTCGGGGCATTGCCATTTAAAGGGAAATTGCTATTTGGCAAGGAGTTAGATGATTTGTTGGTTTCCCTGGGTGAGAATCGAGCGTTTAAGCTGCCGGAGGATAGGGCCCGTCCGCGATCTTCCTTCTCAGGCAGAGCCCGGTTCCGGGGGCCCAGGAAGTCCAGACCGCAAAGATCCTCTGGATCCTCATATAGGTCGTCCTCCTCGCGGAACGCTCAGTGGCAGCAGTCCTTTCGGGGCAAGCGTTTTGGCCGGCAAGGAGGGGCTCCGTCGGGTGCGGGGGCCAAGCCTTCACAATGAAGTCCGGCCGGCCCATCCCTCCTCGTGGCCTCGGCACGTTGTCCCAAACGTGGGGGCGCGTCTCTCCTTCTTTCTCGAGGAATGGGCCAGCATGACGTCGGATCAGTGGGTCCTCCACGTGATAAGACACGGCTACGAGTTAGACCAAGAAAGACGGCTCTTTCCGCCCCATTCTGGATCTGAAGGGAGTCATCAGATGCCTTCGGGTTCCTCATTTCAAGATGGAAACCATTCGTTCCGTGATCGTGTCAGTGCGCCCCGGCGAATTCCTGGCGTCCCTAGACCTCACAGAAGCATACCTTCATGTAGGCATCCATCTAGCTTTTCAGTGGTTCCTGCGGTTTTGCATTCTGCGCAGGCACTTCCAGTTCCGGGCGCTCCCGTTCGGCCTAGCGACAGCGCCTCGGACATTCACGAAAGTGATGGTGGTCGTGGCGGCGCAGTTGCGGCGGGAAGGCCTGCTGGTTCACCCTTACCTCGACGATTGGCTAATCAGAGCGAAGTCTCAGAGTCTGTGTCGGCAGGCGGTGACCAGGGGGTTACAGCTCTTGCAGTCCCTGGGCTGGGTGGTCAACTACAACAGAGTCATCTCGAACCTTCTCAGTCCTTGGAGTATCTTGGAGCCCTTTTCGACACGAAGCGAGGCAAGGTGATTCTCTCTCAGGAACGGATATGCAATCTGCAGTCTCAGGTGCTACGTCTTCTGTCGCTACACCGGCCACGAGTCTGCGATTACCTGACGGTTCTGGGGTCTATGGCATCCACTCTGGCGTTAGCCCCTTGGGCGTTCGCTCATCTACGACCGCTGCAGTCCTCATTGCTTTCCCGCTGGAAACCGGTTTCCAAGGATTTTTATCTACCTCTCCCTCTCGAGGGTCAGGCGCGAGCCAGCCTGAGCTGGTGGCGGGATTCCAAGCATCTCTCCTGTGGAGTGTCCATTCTGCTGCCCGACTGGACGGTGGTGACCACGGATGCCAGTCTTTCCGGCTGGGGGGCAGTGTGCCAAGGGAAGTCGGTTCAGGGTCTGTGGTCAGAGTCGCAGACCCGGTGGTCTATCAACCGGCTGGAGACCAGAACGGTCCGTCTGGCGCTGCATGCTTTTCTACCCCTAGTATGCGGACAGGCGGTCCGGGTATTGTCGGACAACGCTACCACCGTGGCTTACATCAATCGCCAGGGCGGGGCAAGAAGTCCTCTAGTGGCGGAGGAGGCGTGGCTCTTGATGCTCTGGGCAGAGCGGCATCTCAGCCATCTCGCTGCGTCCCACATTGCAGGAGTCGACAACGTCCAGGCGGATTTTCTCAGCCGTCACCGTCTGGATCCCGGAGAGTGGGAGCTGGCGGAAGAGGCGTTTCTCTTCATCTGCAAGACTTGGGGAACGCCCCACATGGATCTGATGGCCACGTGGCACAGCGCAAAGGCTCCGAGATTTTACAGTCGACGTCGCGAAAGGGGCGCAGAGGGAGTCGACGCGTTGGTGCTTCCCTGGCCGGCGGATGTGCTTCTGTATGTGTTCCCACCGTGGCCCATGATCGGCAAGATTCTGCGGCGCATAGACTTGCACCCGTCCAACGTGATCATGGTGGCGCCGGAGTGGCCGCGCCGTCCCTGGTTTGCGGACTTAGTCCAGTTGTCGGTGGCCGCCCCCCTTCGCCTTCAGGGGTTCGCGGGGCTTTCTTCGGCAGGGCCCCGTCTGTTTGGAGGATGCGGATCACTTCTGTCTCGCGGCATGGCTTTGAGAGGTACCGGTTGAAAAGAAAAGGCTACTCGGATGCGGTCGTTACTACGTTGCTGAGATCCCGAAAACAGTCTACTTCCCTGGCTTATGTTCGGGTCTGGGTAGTGTTTGAGGAATGGTGCGTGGAGCGGGGTCTGAATCCCACTTCCGCTTCTATTTCTGATATTTTGGCGTTTCTCCAGGCGGGGCTCGCCAAAGGTTTAGCGTGCAATTCCCTTCGGGTCCAAGTGGCGGCGCTTGGGTGCTTGCGAGGTGAGGTCCGGGGAGTCTCTCTGGCTCTCCACCCAGATATCTCCCGCTTTCTTAGGGGGGCTAAGCACCTCCGTCCTCCGTTGCGGCCCCTTGCCCGTCTTGGAACCTCAACTGGGTACTCTCAGCCTTATGCTCAGCGCCGTTTGAGCCCCTGAAACGTTATACGCTCAAGGATCTCACGTTGAAGACCGTATTCCTGGTGGCGATTGCATCAGCCAGTCGTGTTTCAGAATTACAGGCGTTGTTCTGTAGGGAGCCCTTCTTGCGCATCTCCGATTCGGGGGTTTCCTTGCGGACGGTTCCCTCCTTCCTTCCTAAGGTCGTGTCGTCGTTCCGTTTGAATCAGTCGATTGAACTTCCCGCTTTCATGTTTGGGGAGTCTTCGGACCCGAAAACGAAAGACTTGGGAAAACTAGATGTGCGGAGGTCCCTTCTTCGCTATCTAGAGGTTACTAATCCGTATCGGGTGACGGATCATCTGTTTGTGTTGACTTCGGGTCCAAAGAAAGGTGCTGCGGTGTCCCGCACGACAATTGCCCGTTGGCTCAAGGAAGCCATTGGTTCTGCGTATCTTCTGCATGGAAAATCGCCGCCAGTGGGTCTTCGGGCTCATTCGACGCGGTCTCACGCTGCGTCTTGGGCGGAATCTTCTCAGGTGTCGCCTCAAGAGATTTGCAGGGCGGCTACCTGGAAGTCGTTGCATACCTTCTTTAAACATTACCGGTTGGATGTTCAGGCTACTGAAGCTGGGGGTTTTGGAGAGAGGGTACTCCGAGCGGGACTCTCTGCTTCCCACCCTCGGTAAGTTGGCTCTGGTACATCCCAGGTGTCCTGGACTGATCCTGGTACGTACAGGGAAAGGAAAATTAGTTTCTTACCTGATAATTTTCGTTCCTGTAGTACCAAGGATCAGTCCAGGATCCCGCCCACAGTGCTGCGCTATAGTAATGGAGAGTCCGCTCTTTATTGTTTCTTTCACTACGCTGACCCTTCTTGAGTTGCTCTCCCGGTTTGGGAGTCTACGCTGACCCTTCTTGAGTTGCTCTCCCGGTTTGGGAGTCTGGTTTCGGTAGGGGTGTTGGATTTCTTTCGTTTCCCTACCAAGTTTGTATGGTTAGTTATGGTTGCCTTTTTGGCTTTTGTCTACTTTGACATTACGTATGACTGAGGGGCTGTGACTGGCACAGGGGCATATATGCTCCGCCCACAAGTTTTAGTCTGTCTCCATCTACTGGTGCGGAGTCACAACCCAGGTGTCCTGGACTGATCCTTGGTACTACAGGAACGAAAATTATCAGGTAAGAAACTAATTTTCCTTTATTTTTCAGATTTGGTAAGACATAGCATTTAGAAAATAACAATTCCTGTCTCTAACATCCTGGCCACTAAGCACCAGTTTTCCCTGGAGATAGTTTTGTACCATGGGTGGCTACCAACATGCCATAAACCTTAGCCTGCTTTTATATATTAATACTTATGGCTAACTTACCCCTGGTCCTAACTTCAAGTGCTACCCCTCTGTTCACCTCTGAAGCAGATGCTGGCTGGAGGTCTGGGGAATGTATGCAGGGAAGGACTTGCTTCCTGGATTTGGTACTGGCAGAGCTGGCAGCGATCCGGGAAGGAGACTGGCTTCTGCCTCTGGTACTTACCGGGCTGTTTGGGGCTTGCTCTCGCCCCTCATCGTCTCAGACTCCATCTCACTCTCTGCACCTGAGCAGGGCATCTCCTCTCTTTGGTCTCCTACCCCAGTCTCTTGGCCACACCTAGTCTTCTCCCTTCTCGATAGCAAGCGGTGCTGGTGTGCTTAGGGCTCCCCTTTTGCTTGTCTAGTTCCTTTTCTTTCATGGGTCCCTTCTCAGGGTCTCGCTCCCAGGGTCCTTTTCTGTTTTTGCCCCCAGGGTTTGCTCTCAGGGTTTCCTTTTTCAGGGTCTCACTCCTAGGGTCAATTCCTTCTCTCTATTTGCGCCCCCCCCCCCCCCCCCCCACTTTCTTTTACTTTCTCGCTGATAAATATGCATATGCTCATGCATAATCACATGGTGGGTGGAGGGTCTTTGCTGCATTGCACATCTTTTCCCACCTCCCCATTACTTTGGGGAGGTCCTGCCACATTGCAGGTCTCTTTCCCCTTACCCATTTCTTCAGGAGGGGTACTGACACATCCTGTATGCCAAGATATTATGCCAAAGTGTTTTTCTCAGTCTGACTGCCCCCCTTCTCCCAAGGGTGGGGGTCTTTCTGAGCTCTGGACTCTGCTTATGGGCTTAGCTGCTGTAATGTCCTTCTGCCTTGGTCCTATTTACACAGGCACAGGCAGATCTAGATAAAGTATCCTTCAATGTAAAGTTCTTATCAGGGCAAGGTCTCTTGTTTTTCAACTGAGACAGTGTTTTGGGGGCCTGTTAGTATTTGACTGCATGCTTCTTTGGCTATTATGATTCATATTTGGTGCTTTCAGTGGTAAAACATGGGATATCTCCCTACAGAATAGGAGCGGCAGGAGATGGCCAATGAAATTTATGTCACCCTCAAGCAATACAGGAAGTAGGAGGAAAAAATAAAATCAATCAGCTCAAAAAAGCAGACAAGGTGTCTAGGAAATGCAACAAATCAAGGAAGAATTGGAAATCTATGACTACAAATGCTCAGTTTGGGCAATAAAATCCCAGACCTGCCGGCCCTAATGATGGAGGCGTCTTGGACTTTGTAGCGGTTAGACATGGCTCATGGATTCTCATGATTGGGATATGGTCATACCAGGCTACAACTTGTTAAGGAAGGACAGAGGGGTCAGAAAAGGGGGAGGAGTAGCTCTTTATGTCAAAAACAATATCCAAGCAATTGAACAGCAAGGAATGAGGGGTAAAGAAGAAGCATTATGGGCCAGCCTAAAAAAAAAATGATGGTGCATCCATTGTTACTGGAGTGGTTTACAGGTCTCCAACTCAAACAGAAGAGCTAGAAAGAGATCTGGTCAAAGACATCCAAAAGGTGGGAAAAAAGGGAGAAGTGTTGATGGTTGGAGATTTTAATCTGCCAGTCGTACAATGAAGAATCCCTTATGCGGAATCTACCAGAAGTAGAGAGATAGTGGATGCCCTGCAAGGGGCTGTGTTCAAACAAATGGTAATGGAACCCATGAAGCAGAATGAGATACTTGACTTAGTGCTCACTAATGGGTTTATGTCTCTAATGTCCCAGTGGGTGCCCACCTCAACATCAGTGATCCTTGAATGGTTTGGTTTGATAAAACAAATAGAATACGGAGAAATCACACGATGAGCCAGGTTTTGAATTTCAAAAATATGGACTTTATTGAAAAGGGAACGTACCTGGAGGTAGAACTATTGGCATCTATTCCTTTGTTCAACCTAAACTAAAAGAAGCAATTGCAAAACCAACAAATCTGTTAGAAAAGTCAACAAAAGTAAGAGAAATAAGAAACCGATCTGGTTCTCAAAGGAGGTGGCTTATAAAATAAAAGCAAAAAGAACAGCATTCAAGAAATATAAAGGATCCCAAAAAGAGGAACAGAAGGAAGAATATCTGGTGAAACTGAGGGGAGGCAAAGAAAGAAATCAAGAAAGCTAAAAGTCGGATGGAAGAAAAGATTGTCAAAGAGGTAAAGAGAGGTGACAAAACATTTTTCAGATAGAGAAAGATCCAAAGTGGTATAATAAAATTGAAAGGTGACAAAGGTCAAAGTGTAGAGAGAGACGAAGAAATGGCCAAAATATTAAACAAATACTTCAGTTCGGTTTTCACTAAAGAAGACCCTGGAGAAGGACCGTTGCTAGTTAACAAGACTGTGGATGGGGGTGCAGTAGTTGAAACTCTGTATGGGAAGAGCTAGGAAAAGTGAAAGAGAACAAGGCCATGGGGGCCGGATGAGGTACATTCCAGGATATTGAGAGAGCTCAGAGATGTGCTGGCAAGTCCACTTAAGGACCTGTTCAATAGATCCATAGAAATGGGGAGTGGTGCCGACAGATTGGAGAAGAGTGGTGGTGGTCCCGCTTCACAAGAGTGGGAGCAGAGAGGAGGCTAGAAACTACAGTCTGGTTAGCCTCACCTTGGTGGTGGGAAAGTTAATGGAGACTCTGCTGAAGGAAAGAATAGTTAACTATCTTCAATCTGGTGGGTTGCTGGATCCAAGGCAGCATGGAATTTCTAGGGGAAGGTCCAGTCGGACCAATCTGATTGATTTTTTTGATTGGGTCACTAGAGAATTGGATCAGGGAAGAGTACTCGATGTGATTTACTTGGACTTTAGTAAAGCTTTTGATATGGTCCCACATAGAAGCTCATGAATAAAATGAGAAGCTAGGGAGTGAGCGTCAAATTGGTTGACGGATAGAAGACAGCATGTAATGGTAAATGGAACCTATGCTGAAGAGACAATGGTGTTAAGTGGCGTGCCACAGGGATCGTTGTTGGGACTGGTTCTGCTCAGTGTCTTTGTGAGCTAAATTGCAGAAAGGATAGAAGGTAGTTTGTCTATTTGCGATTGATACTAAGATCTGCAACAGAGTGGACACACCATAAGGAGTAGAGAGAATGAAATATGATTTAAGGAAGCTTGAACAGTAGTCAAAGATATGGCAGCTGGGATTCAATACCAAGAATTATAGAGTCAATCATCTGGGGTGCAGTAATCCAAAAGAGCTGTATGTGATGGGGGGTGAAGGGCTATTGTGCATGGAGCAAGAGAGAGACCTTGGGGTGATAGTGTCTTACGATCTGAAGATGGCGAAGCAATGTGACAAGGTGATAGCTAAAGCCAGAAGAATGCTGGGCTGCATAGAAAGAGGAATAACCAGTAAGAAAAAGGAGGAGGTGATCCCCTTGTACAGGTCCTTGGTGAGGCCTCACCTGGAGTACTGTGTTCAGTTCTGGAGACTGTATCTCAAAAGGGACAGAGACAGTATGGAAGCGATCCAGGGAAAGGAAACCAAAATGATGTGTGGTCTCCATCAAATGACTTATGAGGAGAGGTTGAAGGACATAAATATGTTTACCCTGGAGGAGAGGAGGTGCAGGGGAGATATGATACAGACCTTCAGATACCTGAAAATTTTTTAATGATACATAATCAACAACAAATCTTTTCCGTTGGAAAGAAATCAGTAGAACTAAGGGTCACAAAATGAAACCCCAGGGAGGATGATTCAGGATCAGTGTCAGGAAATTTCTTCACAGAGAGAATGGTGGATGCTTGGAATACCCTTCCGGAAGAAGTGGTGAAGACAAAAACAGTAAAAGATTTCAAAGGGGGCATGGGATAAACACTGTGGATCCCTAAAGGCTAGAGCAGGGGTGGGCAATTAATTTTCCCATGGGGCCGCATGAGAAATTGGGATGATTTTAGAGGGCCGGACTAATATAATTAACTCAGTTCTACCCAATACTATATAAAGATATATACTATCCCTTCATAAACAAACAGTAAGTTAAATACAAAGATTCAATGAAAATATGGAGGACCTAATTACATCATTCCCCCCCAGCACATCTCTGGCCCCCTCCACACTCATTCCCCCCTCCAAGTACATCTCTAGCTCCCCCACACTCTCATTTCCCCCCCCCCCTCCCAGCACATCTCTGGCTCCCCCACACTCTCATTCCCTCCTCCCAGCACATCTCTGGCCCCCCACACACTCTCATTCCCCCCTCCCAGCACATCTCTGGCCCCCCACACACTCTCATTCCCCCCTCCCAGCACATCTCTGGCCCCCCCACACACTCTCATTCCCCTCTCCCAGCACATCTCTGGCCCCCCACACACTCTCATTCCCCCCTCCCAGCACATCTCTGGCCCCGCACAGACTCATTCCCCCCTCCAAGTACATCTCTGGCCCCCCACACACTCTCATTCCCCCCTCCCAGCACATCTCTGGCCCCGCACAGACTCATTCCCCCCTCCAAGTACATCTCTGGCCCCCCACACACTCTCATTCCCCCCTCCCAGCACATCTCTGGCCCCGCACAGACTCATTCCCCCCTCCCAGCACATCTCTGGCCCCGCACAGACTCATTCCCCCCTCCCAGCACATCTCTGGCCCCCCACACACACACACACTCCCCCCTCCCAGCACATCTCTGGCCCCCCCCACACACACACTCCCCCCTCCCAGCACATCTCTGGCCCCCCACACACTCATTCCCCCCACACACTCATTCCCCCCTCCCAGGACATCTCTGGCCCCCCCCCCCCACACACTCATTCCCCCCTCCAAGTACATCTCTGGCCCCCCACATACCCATTCCCCCCTCCCAGCACATCTCTGGCCCCGCACAGACTCATTCCCCCCTCCAAGTACATCTCTGGCCCCCCACATACCCATTCCCCCCTCCCAGCACATCTCTGGCCCCGCACAGACTCATTCCCCCCTCCAAGCACATCTCTGGCCCCCCACACGCTCATTCCCCCCTCCCAGCACATCTCTGGCCCCCCACACACTCTCATTCCCCCCTCCCAGCACATCTCTGGCCCCCCACACACACTCATCCCCCCTCCCAGCACATCTCTGGCCCCCCACACACACACACTCCCCCCTCCCAGCACATCTCTGGCCCCCCACACACTCATTCCCCCCTCCAAGTACATCTCTGGCCCCCCACACACTCATTCCCCCCTCCAAGTACATCTCTGGCCCCCCACACACTCATTCCCCTCTCCCCAGCCCCCTCCAAGCACATCTCTAGCCCCCACATACTCATTTCCCCTCCCAACATACTAATTCCTCCCCTCCTGATACCTGGCTGTGGCTGCACACTCTGGATTCCTTTGCTGTTGCGCTCCAATGCCGTGCTCCTGGCCTTCGCGTTCCGCCCACGTGCGATACTGTGCAGTGCTGGCTAGGTCTGCCCACAAAATATGCTCCTGACGTGTGCATCAACAAGGCTTGCAGCTCCTGCTCTGATTGGCTTACTGCTGCAATTATAGGGATAGGGTGCGCCTGCTATGGACAGGCTTCATCGCAGCAGCCAATCACTGTAACATCAGAGCACATGTCCCGCCCAACAAGCCCAAAAAAATGCGACTGGCAGAAGAAATAGCCCAATTAAAAGCAACCCGCGAATCAGAAAAAAAACCCGCGAATGACTACAAAAAGAAGCCCAATCTCGCGGTAAATAAGCGAGGTTGGCAACACTGGAAGGCAGCGTGCCTTGGCTCGAGTCACTCCCTCCCCCCCACCGGACGCTGTAAAAAAAAAAAAAAAGTTCATTCTCCGTCTGCTCTCAGCAGTGTAGATCAGCCAACTCTGAGTTAAGACGGGCGGGCCGGTCACAGACAGTAGGCGGGCCGGATGCAGCCCGCGGGCCGCCCCTTGCCCAGGTCTGGGCTAGAGGATGAGAATGAAGAAAAAAGTGAATGGAGGTAACTTGCTAGTGTGGCCGTTACTAGTCTAAACCAATAAGCCTTCATAGTGTTGATGCAACTCCGTCATTGCTCTCTGCTTCAACGACAGAGGGAAAGGGGGATTAGATTCAGATAGCAAACAACAAAGACATTGAATTTTACAGCCTGGTAAAACAAATAAGAAGAGGAGTAATTTGCTGATGTGGCTGTTAATACCCTTAACCAATAAGCCTGATACTTTTTTATGCACCTCCAACATTGCTCTCTGCTTCAACGGCAAGAGGTAATGGGGAATTGGACCCAAACAGCAACCAACAAGGTCCTTGACTTTGGTCTGGGAAACTAAGTATAGGGGTGACTTTATGGCACAGCAGATACTACCATGTTTGCTGGGCAGACTGTGGTCCTTTCCTGTTATTTCTATGTTTCTGGGTTTTCAGAAATCAGATGGTTAGTTAAATTGAGGTAGTCATATTCTTCTTCAACAAGTAAGAAGGAGCTAGATATCTGCTTCTGTGTTATAAAGGTGTTAGGTTGTGAGGTTGGGCCATTTCAAACATAACAACCCTGGAAGACATTTACCTGGCAAAGATAGAAAAGACCCTGGAAAACAAGCTGAATCACCAGCTGGACTTTGAGTGATCCTTGAGTCCACATGTAGGGAATAGCATCTTTCTTTGTTGGGGAACTCCTAGGATAGATCCATTCATAACAACTCAGAAGAAAAAAACTACCTGCATTCTGTTCCAGGAGAAGGTTAGAAAACAGATGCTTTCTTTCTAAATTGGGGAAATGAACTTCTGTACATATATCCTCTGTACCACGAATGCAAAAATCTTAATAGATAAAACAGAAGACTGTGATTTTTGTTGCTTTCTTTTGACTGAAACAAATTTGGTTTCCAAATCTTTGGGCTTTATCTATCAATTATGTTGGACCCCTTTTCCATCTCTTATAGTGCAGAATCAGGACATGTTACGTCATCCATCTCACTTTTCCGGCTTAGATGTTGACTTTCGCACGTTCGATGTTGAAGAATTAGTGGTATGCTCTTGTTATCTCACTGATAGTGTCTCAAGTATTTCTGGCTTCTAAGAAGACCACCAGAAGATCATATGATTGCAAATGGAGGAGTTCTGCTGTCTGGTATAACAGCAAGTCCCTAGATTCCTTTCTTCTGTCCCACATAAAAACTTCTTGAATAATTTCTGCACATCTAAGCCTGGGCTCAAAACCAACTCTGTTAGGAAACATTTCAATGCAGTTGGTGCATATGGTCATATAGCAGAAAGACCAATTTGTGTGCAACTCTTACTTGTTAGATTTGTGCAGGATGCATTTCATTTGAAGCCTTTCATCAGCAAATAGTAAGTTTGCTGATGTCATGTAGGCTATATTTAGCTCTAAGATTTTGAAAAGTCTGCATGATATGTTTGTTAATTTTATTTTATGCTTGTTCTTGTGCAACTCGTGTAGGTTTGTAGATGGGTGGGTAAGAAACTCTTTTAAGAAAGTAAATCTGCCCATAATGTGTTATGATCTCAATGCAATTTTAACACAGCTGATAGCCCTGTTTTAGCCTCTGAACTTTTGTAGACTAAAACACCTTTCCTGAAAGGTCAGTTTTTTGGTAGTCACTTCAGTCTAGAGTTGGTGAGCTCCAGGCCCAGGTAACGTATGCACCGTATACTAAATTTCATCATAATAGTGCAGTACCACTCATGCATCCTGTGTTCCCACTGAGGTTGTGACAGATTTCTACTTTAGTTGACCATCTTTCTAATCTCTCTTCAAGGCCATATTCCAGTCAAAGTGAATGAGCTCTGCACATTTTTGATCGCAAAAGATCCATTGTCTTCTGTCTGAAGTGGACTTAATAAAGCTAAGTGGGCTTTCTTGGGTTTTGGGGGGGGGGTTTGCCCCATCAAGCCTGGGATCGCAGAATCAGAAAGCTTTGTAAGATTACAGGTTTGACTTTAGGCAGATGGCACATCAAGGCTCATATCATGGGTTTTATGGCTACATCAGTAGCCCATCTCAGACTAACATCAATAGAAGAGATTTACAGGGCTGTGATATGGATTTAGTCCACACATTCACATCCTATTATTGCCTAGACACACCCTTCTAGTGTGATAGCAGTTTTGGAAGTCTGTTCTTAAACATCTTTTTGAGAGTTAGAAAAATTTTGTAGTTTGCAAAAAATACACTGCCCCACTGAATTGTTTTTACTCCCCCCCCTCCCTTTTATTTTTATTTTTTTTAAGACAACCCTTAATTAGGGAGTCCCATATATGTGACTAGTGATTCCATTTGTTTTCAGAGAAAACATAATGAAAGAAAGTGAAAGCTTTCCTGTTTGAACAAGCTTTCTCTTCTTGTCTTATTTTTTAAATAGTTGCTTTGCAAAGAGGCACTTTGAAGACAGAGGAATCACAAGACACTCCCTTCTACCTTCCATTCTGGAGTGAAACTATTAAGCTAATAATTGAACTGAGGCATGCTGTGGGGCTGCAGGAATTGCTGTGCATGCTCACAAACATTTGCAAATATTTTCTAAAAAAGTTCTGGAAATTGTCTGATCAGTGCTCAGGTGGCAGTGATGTCACGCATTTCTGTAAATGGTGATTCCTGTCTTCAGAGAACATCTGCTATAGGCAAGCGTGTTTATCCATATACTGATAAACACAATTAACTACTGTTCACTGTTCGATTTGAATCTGTTTAGCCTACCAGCACCATTGGAAAGCTCTGATTTGTGGCTTCCTTTTGGAACATAACATTGTGGTTCTCAATAGGTAATATTAGAGAGATTATTTACAAAAACTGCCTGAGATAACTTGGGAACTCTATTGCTTTAGATATTTGTATTTCTATTTTAAAAAAATTGATGCCTTGAGGACAGAGAAAATGACTGTGTGAAAAAAAAAAAAAAAATTCTCCCTCCCATCTCTCACATTGACCTACTTGACACCTCTCTTCCCTTCCACTCATTCTGTGATACCTTCCAAATCCATCCCATTCCTAATTCCTCCATTGATCCTTTTACCTCTTTCCGTGGCAATATATATATCCCTTCACTCTCTCTCCCTGGTTCCCTATCCTTCCAGCGTTTGTTCAGCGTTTCTCACTGCACTCCCTCTTCCCCACTGATGCCTCGCCATCTACTTTCTCTACTGCACTTCATGCTTTCATTCTCAGTGCAGCGACCTTCCCCACTTCCTGCTTCCTTGTCTACCCTAATCTGATGTAGATGCTCTTCTCCACCCACATCCTCATCCCTCTTCCTCCTCCTCCTCCTTCCCCTGCCCAATACTCCTCACCATGGGGTACGGTGTCTTTTAGGATCCTGAAGGTGGGAGTCTGAAGAAGCATCAATGCTGGGGAGAGGGGAAAGGCTATGTCACTAGATGGGGGGAACATGAAACGTGAGGGCTTCAATGGGAAGGGCTGCCACTGGAATTGGAGAGCATATGAGCACCAGGAGATGATTTGGGGGACAACACTGGGGAAGAGAGATGGTTGTAAAAGCAGGGGTGCCAGGGGATAATAAGCATCAGAAGTGAGGGAAGAGGCACACTTCCACTTCAAGAGGCCTAACATATGCCACACCCATGGTGAGCAAACTTATTGTTTGTTTTTAATACAAAGTTTCATTTCTTTGTTCTGCATACCCTTCAGCATTGTACAGCTACCTTATCTCAGTTTTTCTAAGCAGCGAACAAAGCTTTAAACCTGAAACTCTTGCTCCACACCTTGCTCTGTATCACTGTGCTAAAGGTGCAATTTCCCTGGTTCAAATATGTAAGTCCTATTAACTCATTGAAAATCAGAATAAGTGTGACATCATTTTGATATTTTTCCATTTCTAACCAGGTTTGGTAGGAAGGCTATTTTAGATTAACAGACCAATAATTGATCCTTTTCAGATTTTTCTTTTTATATAATTTGTTGGTTTGTTTTTAATTCATCAACTACGTGAACATCTCATCTTGATTTTCTTGAACTAGAAAAATTATTGCCATATTTCTCTTATTTCTTTATTTTTAAAGTTGTCATCTGTTTCATTTGTGAGACTTTCAACCTCTAGTATATCTGTATATGGCTTTGTGGCTGTAGCTGTGAATAAGAGGTTATTTCTGTATGCAGCACAGTCACATAAAGTTTGTCTTTAACTGGTTCATGTTGGAACGAATTGGGATAGCACAGAAGCACTAAAATATTGTATGTTGAATCCCAGATGGCTTTGACTTCTCAAATGAGGCTGACTCCAGCACTCCTGATTCCCCGATCCAACTCGGCTCCACAGACCTAGGGATCAAACATGAGCGGGAGGTGCTGTTGCGCAGGACCCTTGAGCACGGCTCACCGGAGCCCACCTCTGCAGCGTCCACGACAGAGGGTAGGCCAGAGAAGAGGAGGGAGAAGTCAGTAAGGCAGTTGCTGGAGGAAGAACCCAGTTATCTGTCCCCAAGCAGAATTCCTGCCCGTTCTAGAGTGGTTTTCTACTAGCCCAAGGTGTATTAGCTTCTTCTTGCAATACACACAACCCCTATTTTCCTTGCACCAGGATAGGTATCATATTTTGTTATAATGTGCACAGGCCTGGATTTTGCATCTTTTTTTGCTAAAAAGAACAGCTTGGCATGGCTAAAGATCTTAAGGCCGAGGATTTTGTCTAGAAGCTATGGAATTGCTTGGAGATTTCTCATTACTGAGCATGTTTATGCTTATATTTATGAATAAACACGGAATATATATATGGGTACCATTCACTATAGTTTAGATACGGGATTCTTCTGTCCTTCTTTGAGCAGTGACATGCTACCATAGATCTAAAATTTTAAAATCTGTTGCTTAAATAATTATAGGTCTTCATAACAGTCAGAAACTTTCATGAGCATGTTTTAGCTTGGTTTGAACAGATGTATCATGATTTCAAAATGTAGCAGTCCTTTATAGACAGCTTAATCATACCTGAACCATCTTATTTATCTGTGGTTATCACACCTGGGAAGAAAAGAACATACGTTTTTCTCCCAGATTGTGAGTATTGTTCCTCTGGAACCAATTGGAATTGCCAAATTTGTGGTTGGTGTTTGAGTAGTGCCCCACAAAATCCACATTCTTAGAGCAGTATTTTGGGAGGACAAACTACATTCTGTATTACAAAGTGAGTGTTGTCATGCTCAGTACATAAGAAAGCCCTATTCTACAATGGCTTTACCAAATGTTGCCCTGAATTGCATGTGCATGATCTGAGGGATACGGAGAAGTCTTTGCTGCATTGTGAAATAAACCCTCAAGAATGTATGCCACATTTCCTTTTTCTCCAATTCAGTTATTTTTAGCATCCATGTTATTTTGTTTTGATCTTAGGTGCATTTTTAGTAGTTGGAGTCATCAGATGAGAGCATTCTCAGTATAGAAACTTAGAAGTCACTTGTCATGTATGATCTAGATGGAATTCTGCCCGGAAGTATTTAAAGTTCCCCTTAAGTGCTGAGTTCTTGTGAAGAAATGAGAATTCCAGGTTGCTTGTGAGATTTCTCTTTGACTTCCATGTCATGGTTTCCCTTTATATTAATGAAAATTATTCTATTTTCAAGTTAATGAACAATGAATTTGGAATTTAAAGCTCAAAAGATGTAATTTGTGCAGCTTTTAATGAGAAAACTTAGCTGACATTTCTACATGTAAGGCCAAAGCATTCAAGCACTGTTTCTTTCTTTCCATTATATTCCAGTATACATAGTGACAACACCCCTTCCACTCCCCCTTATTTTCTGATAATATTAAATATGTAAAGAACATTTCCTTAGCTTGGTATTCCATTTGCTCTGTGCCATAATGGCATGTGCAAAAATAGTGATTTATTTTTTTTTTATTACTAGTAAGTAGAGCAGACGTGATCTAGATGGAAGCTAGCTCTCAGTTTTACAGTATGAAGTAAATAGCCGAGTGTTTAGTCCAATCATGCAGTAGAAAACTAAAATATTAGAATTTTTACATTGAGAATAAAAATGAAATTAGCAAAAAAAACCTATTACCTGGAAATATTTGAGACTTGCACACAAGCCCAGAATGTCCAATCGCCAACTTTATTTCCATCTCAAATATAGGCATCATTTTTGCCCTGTGTACTCGTAATATAAGTTTTGAGAAAGGAGTCTCAGAAACCTTCATCCATATTTAACTTCAGCATTTCTTACTGCTTTTCATACAACGAACTTGTTTTGATATCTAAGACTTTAAAAAGTATTGCTAGCTTGTAAAGTCTCCAAAATCTATTAATTCTTGCCATCTTAAACTCCCCTCACCCTCATTTTGTGGCAATCTCCATGTTTCTTATAACAATATCTTATAGAAATGGAAACTATATATGCAAATCTATGCTTCAACTGTGCAATATTCCCTATGGATAGTATGGCGACCCATTAAAATAAAGCTGTCAAGTTGTTGTTTTTTTATGCTAATGTAAGGAGGGTTTTTTTTTCCTCCTCTGGCTTTAGCACTTCATATCAAAACACAAAGCTGTAAACTATAGAAGGATAATTTTATTATAAATGAAGCTGTCCCAGGGAGAATAGGTCATTTTGATTTGTTATTGGCATATTCCAAGGCACAATTGCATTATAATGCAAAAGTGAAAGGCATTGTCTGTAAGTAGTGCGTCGTCATTTTCCCTTTCTTGTTCTGAATTTTGATTTCTCTTCAGTAAAAAAAAAAAAAAAAAATTTAGAAAATGAAATGCATGGATTGGAATAAATGTAGAGTTTAGTCTCATGGAAATGGATGGGAAGCTTGCAAAACTTCCAAAGTTGTTCTTGAAATTTCTAGAATCTGAGATTCGTCTGCCTGTCTTGTCTGTCTTATTTTTCTTCTAATTTTTTTAGCACTCATTTTGAGCAGCCTGGGTATATGCATGGTAACAGCAGCTAAAAACTGGCAGAAAACCTCTTCACCCCTTCCAAACTGATGCTTAATCATTGAAGCAGTATGCACAGAAAGAGCATTTACTGGCAGTTAGTCTCTATGATGTCACCAAAGTAGTTTGCAAAAAATGCCCTAAGTGAAAAGCATAATTGGCATTATATAACAGAATGTAAATGTTAAAATAAAACACCCCTTTTTTCTCTAGAGATGAGCCAAAGAATCACAAATGCCACCAATCTGGAGAATCACCTATAGGTAGGGTTAGTATATTGCTATCACCTATCATAAGCACCAAGAAATTGTGGAATAAATTACAACAGAGTATAATATATCCCACCTGTGGGTGTATATATATATATATATATATCTGAATTGTAGATGGGGTTTGTAAATATTTTATCTTCTCATTTTTTTTGTAAATAGATAATGTCCTTGGGAGGAGGGAGGGGGGACAAGCATTTGCTGGCACATAACTCACTATGTGCAATGTAACAAAGAACCTATTGGAGGTTGTACTTATCTTTCTGCTGTACTTCATATTTATACCTATAATTTATTTTGGTAAGTAAAATGATCATTTCAGCATCAAATTGGCAATTGCTTCACAAAGCACATGTTCTCATTAAGAAAAAGGGAGTGTATAGCTATTGCTTAGAGAGAATCCTACTTTTTGCATGGAGTGTTATGCAGTCCATTTGAATAAGGAGCCTTGAGAGGGGAGATGTTGGCTGCTGTTATTGCTTGTGAAGTGCCTTGTCATATAGCTTTGCATGATGCTATCAAAAATGTAAATGTGGATTTGGGAAAAGAGGTAATTTTGCTCTTAATAGATTCTATGCTCTTCCTCCTTTAACTAGCATCTTTACATCATTAATTTGTGGTAAAAGTTTGTGTATAACCTTTTGTGTGATGGGAAAAATGCATGCATAATTAAGGGACCAAGTTCATTGTTAATCTGAAAAAGACCTGACTCCTATAACAAAATCGTCAATATTTGTATTACTTTAAGAAATAGTTTTATCCGTGGACCAGCAGGACAGTCAGCCACATAAGTGAAGTGACATCATCCAATGGCACCAAGACAAACAAAGCTTTCTCAGACCTCAGAAAAACTGAGGAAGTCTTTCTAAACATGCACTGAGTTCTTGTACTGTTGCTGCCACATGCGTTTCCTTAGTCTTTTTTTTTTCTTCCATTGCTCTCTCTCCTTGAGCCATCCATAGTTTTTAGCCATAAGGTTTTTTGTTTTTTTTTTTTTCATTTTAGAAGTTTTATCGTGTGTGTTTTTTTATTCACCAGTCTCCTTAAAAAAAAAATTTATTATTATTATTTTTGTTCAAATTTTCCAGTCAGAATTGAATTTTACTTAGCCTCAGAACTTTTCACAATGTTAGACATCAAACCCAGCTTCAAACAGCATCCCTGTTGTTTCTGCAAAATGACTTTGTCGGACTACCACGAGCAATGCATCTGCTGTTTAGGCCGTCCCATGATGTTGCTAATTGTACTGCCTTGCTCAAAGGTCTCCAAGAGCCATTAAATCCAGATGTTATAAACTGAGAGAATTCTTAAGTTCTCCATAACCATTTGATTAAATGAAAAGGGAAGCCATCATGGATGGAGGTACCAGCACCTAAATCAAAAAAAAGGCAGCATACTCTCAAGTTGTGCACCATGACTTATGTAAGTCTTGGTGCAGATGCCATTTCCTGTCTGCTAAAGAGGGAAAGGAAATGCACGTTTCAGTGTTGAAACTTTTGGCTCAAGAATACTGCTTACTGTTGCTAAAAAATCATTGACACATAAGCAAATACTATTGGCGCTAACACTGTTTGGCACAGAGCCACTGGCACTGTCAGTAAGCAAAAACCCTATATCCTTGTCTAGTCTTATACCTGTCAGTCAACAAAGTAAGTATTATACTAAGTCTACTTCCACTAAATAAACTATGCCAGTTATCATTCCAGAATCTTAGTTTATTTACTGGAATACCTCCTTACAAAGAGGAGCATCCCTATGTAAGAAAAATATGGCTTGACTTTGCAGGAAGTTTTTCTCTAATATACCAGATTCTCCACGTCCTCCATACAACCTAGAGCCAGTGTCACTAGTACTAGAATCTGTGGTGCCATATCAATTTAAGTAAGAGATTATATCACATGGATCACAAATTAAATCTCTTGGCTCACTTTCATCTAAGGATAAAACAGTAACTGCCTGTAGTGCTTTCTGATTCTGAAGAGGGATCTCTGTCGTCATAAAATGTGCTCGTATACCATTCTGAAAATGAGGAATCCTCTGGTCTACCTTCAGACTCCTCTCCAACATTACAGAAGAATATCTCTGCCAGAAAACATGACATATCTCACTTTTGTCCCAAAAATGACACACACAATATCTTACTGTGCAGGAGGAGACAGAACCAAGAGAAGATATTTTTGATGCATTTAAAGCACATTCAAGCCCCAAATAAGTTGTGACTGTACCACTACTTTGAGTTTTTCAAGAGCTGTGTCCCAGAATGTGGCAGATTCCCTTAAGTTCATTACTAGTGGCTAGAAATTTTCATCTCAAATATAAAATTCAGCCATGTCCCAGGTACCAAAATGTTCAATTTCCTCATGATTCTGCAACTGTAGAATCAGCTATGAAAAGGGCAATAAAGTCTAAGGCACTTTCAGTCACTCGTCTGAGGAAAGATGCTGAGTTATTGGATTTAATAGCAAAGAAGATTTTTCAATCAGTTATACTACTTCTTGGATAATTGTACATTAACTTTATAGGGTTCAGTAAATGTATAGCTTCTCACAGAAGTTTCAAGATATTACCCAACAGCTCCCTTTGGATGCCAGAAATAGCTTCACGCTTGTGCTAGAAGAAGCTGAGAAATGTGGAAAATATCTAATCTGATCAGTTCAGGATGCATATGATACTTACTGTAGAACATCTGCAGTGGCAATTGGATTTAGAAGGTTAGCATGGTTGAGGGCTTCAGATCTTTGTGAATATGTTAAAAGAAAAGGTGCACATAGGATTTTTCTCCAATGATATTATCCCATGCACATGGGATAATATCATTGGAGAAAAAGTTAAACAGTGGATCTTATTAAAGAATACTGTTACTCTCCTTACCCTGTTAGCAGCTACACCTAAGCAACCATCTACACCCAGGAAAGGTCAACCTTAGCAATACAGAAGACTATACCAAGCCTATTTCTTTCAAAGTTGTCAGCCACAACAGTAACACCACCAGCAGCAACCAAGCAGGCCACAGCCTAAGCCAATTCAGCAGACAAGCAAAAGTCTACCCCTACTGTTTGTCTACAGTATCACAAAGATGACCCAATTAGATTTGAACAGCTTTCCAGTGGGGGGAAGGCTTCAGCATTTCGTCCTTATGGTCCTTAATAACCACAGACTGTTGGGTGCTGAAGATCATGCAACAGGGATATTGCTTAAATTTCAAGAACTATTCACTGGGCAGGAATCCAAGATGACACTATCAGAAGACATGTTTTCTACATTTGCCTTTTATGTGATTTCCTAATGGTGAAGTGGAAGGGAAAGCTGCAGATCTTTCCCCCTTCACACCTGTAGTCGACTCCACTTCGGCAGGCAGTGGTTCCTCAGCTTTGATGTCAGGGGCTGCTCTTGTTGCTGTGGATCCTGGGGGAGCAGTATCATGGCCTGAGACTGACAAGATGTAATTGAGCCCCGACGATAGGATTCCTCCTTCACCAGTGGTTGTAGCGACAATGTCATCGCTTGGTGCATCGGACCCAGCAGGTTGTGTTCCAGGAGGAGTCACAAAGGGCAAGTTGGCGCAAGAGGAAAGAGTGAGCGAATTGGCTGATGGAGAAGTGGGGAGAACGGTCAGAGTTCTGGGGCTGCTGTTCTGTCCTCTACTGTGGCGAGTGTTTCTCCCGAGCCATCGGTTCCCTCCATTTCTTTTGGAGGATTGAGTCCCATTTCCCGGCTATTAGATCTTGTACTCCCGAAACTTCTCCCATAATGCTAGATAGTATTTGGACTATTCTATCTTTGGTGGCATCTTCTCTTGTAATGCTTACTGGTACCATTAATAACATGTACAATCGGTCTCAGTCCCAGGAGGAAATATTGGTGGCCCATATAGACCAGATTGAGAAGCTGGAACAAAGCTCTAAAAAATTTGCCTCTGTCCAAGCTACCATTGTTCAAGATAAGAATGTGATACATCGGAGGATTGAAAACTTGGAGAACTCTGTTAGAAATCATAATTTGCAAGTTTTAAATTTTCCTATGATTGCCATGACTTCTCCAGTTGCATAATATGCTGGGCATTTCATCTGGGGCCATGTCTAAATTAACTAACACTTTTTATCTGCCTGTGTCACACACCAGGAATAGAAACAGTGAAGCTGCTCAGGAGATACCTGAGGCTTTAGATGTTTCAGCATTGTTGGAGTCTACAACTGTAGATGAGGCTCACCAGGCTACTTTGTTAGTAACATTTGCCTTGTTACAGGACCGGGACCTTGTACTACGATTATTTTTTCGTTCTTCTAATCTGTTGTTCATGGGTTATAGAGTTCATATATTTCCTGGTTTCTGTCTGGCAACACAAGATCAAAGGAAGAAATTTCTGGCAATGCAGCAAGAGGTGGCTTCTTTGGGGAGCCAAATTTCTGCTTTGATTTCCATGCAATTTTTTTATTTAGAACATAAGATTTATTTTCCTGTTTAGAAGTTTCTTTTTTTGAGCCTTCAAAATTGTATTGCTTTATTGATTCTAGAAGCACCTGAGATAGGGTGCTTGACAAGTTTTGGGTATGAAGGTGTAACATGGGATATCCTTGGATTATATACTTAGTTTAATTAGTTCTCCAGGAACAGTTTTTCTTTTTTGTATTTTTCCTGATTGTTCTCCCTTTATTTTCTCTTGGGATCCTCCCCTTAAATATATTGTGGACTTAAATTGCATTAATTTAGTTTTCTTGTATAATTTGTATTTCATTTATTGTATATTTCTGCATTATTGCTGTGCAAGTTTAATGCTTGTGTTATAATTTGAAAATATTTAAATAGAGTTGGGAAAAAGAGCTATTCATTGAACAAACCACTGAAGAAATACTTAATTATGTTGGAGCAATTTCCACATCTTCAGCAAGAGCTGTCCGCTTTCATCGGAGCAAATGCGGTAGAGCTAGGTCCAATAACACAAAGGAACATAAGGTTTAATTCCAAATATTTACTCATTCCAAAGAAAACAGGTGGTCTTCAGCCCATTCTGGACTTTGGAAACCTCAAAAAACACCTCAAGAAGGAAACATTCAAAATGAATTTGAGTACAATCCTACCTTAATTAGCCACCAGGCATTGATCTCTAATTACTATAGATCTCGAGAATGGCTATACTTATACAGTATTATGATCCACAAGAATCGCAGGAGATTTTTCTTTCATCATATCCAGAAATGAAGGAAAATGCAATCAAATAATATCAATATCCACAAAGGAATTTAAAAGCAAAGTGCTTTATTTAAAAAGGACTGCCTGTCTGTAGTTGTGGTTTCTCAATGGCTGTTCCCTTTTGTCCTTGCTGATTTGAATTGGCTAATCATGTGACTTTTTGGCACCCTTCTCTGACATTTATTTTCCTGATTGAATTGGATATTGGTTATTTCTACACCTTACTAACAGGCCAATACAGTAAAGTGCGGCCGCGGTTACCCTGCTTCTAACCTGCTTTCTACTCACAATTTGGCCGCATTAGTCCAACCTGCGATTCAATATCCCTTTTAACCCATCCTTACCGCCTCTTTAAATCAACGGGTAATCCTTTCCGCCCGCGGCATGTATATGAGATGTAAACGATCAGATTAGCTATTCCCTCCCATACAGTAACGCGCGCCCCGATTATAATTTTTTAAACCTACAGTTTTGCCGCGCGTTTAACCTGCTAATTTACCGCCTACCCCTACACCTGCGTTAGTGTGGAGCGTCAGGCAAGCCGAGACAAAATTTCACGGGCCATGGAGCAGCCCCAGCCAGCCCCGCTTCACTGCCTGATCCCCTAACTCCCCGGGACAAGACCGAAGTGAATCGGGCAAACTTTCTGCCAGCCCCCGCTCACCTGCCCTGGCCGCGTGCATCTCCTGCGCTGACAGCTCCGGAGCTGCCCCAGCCAGCCCCGCTTCACTGCCTGACCCCCTAACTCCCCGGGACAAGACCGAAGTGAATCGGGCAAACTTTCCGCCAGCCCCCGCTCACCTGCCCTGGCCGCGTCCATCTCCCGCGCTGACAGCTCCGGAGCAGCCCCAGTCCTCTCTCCCCTCCTCCCGGGGACAGCCGGCGGCGAGAGCGGCTTCAGCAGCCCGAGGCGGATCGGGCGCTCCCCATAGCTCCCTATTTTCTAAAAGGTAATGAGCGCATGCCGTGACCTCGGACGTCGCATGCCGTGACCTCAGACAGCGACGTCAGAGGTCACGGCAGGCGCTCATTACCTTTTAGAGAATACGGAGCCATGGGGAGCGCCCGATCCACCCCGGGCTGCTGAAGCCGCCCTCGCCGCCTGTCCCCGGGAGGAGGGGAGAGAGGACTGGGGCTGCTCCGGAGCTGTCAGCGAGGGAGATGGACGCGGCCAGGGCAGGTGAGCGGGGGCTGGCGGAAAGTTTGGGGGGAGTTAGGGGGTCAGTCAGCCCTTCGCCTCCTGTATCCACTTCCTGGTACCTGTCAGGTACCAGTGCACCCAGGATACTGTATAGGCGCTGTATAGCGCCTATACAGTAAAATGGATTGCGCTTCATGGACGCGGCTTGCATTTGCAAGCCATTTAAATACAGTATCGAGCGGTATGTGATCCAGACTGTGCGTGCGGCAAACGCGGGTGCGCCCGGCACTAACGTACCTCTCTCTACCGCGCCTTACTGTATCGACCTGTAAGAAATTTTGTCTAGCTGATGTGATTCTTGCCTTGTAAGTATTCTTAAGGTGAATTTTAAAAGCCTGGCACGCGCATCAATTAGGGGATGCCTGAAGAAGTTGAGCTCACAGGTGCTGACCATATTTTTAAAAAGTGCCCAGATAAGCATGTAAATGCTGCTGTGTGCATATCTCAAAAGTTTCCAAAAAGGGGCTGGGCATGGGCATTTGAAGGCCTAGCCAAGAAATGTGTGCATAAGTACTTAGGAGCTCTGGCGCATGCCAAGGTCCTCTGCCGCGTAACTTTACTTCTGTTATGAATGTCCTGTAGGTTATAAAATAAAAGGATTGAGCCATTTCTGAGGGGTTTAAAGGGTCTGGGATAACTGGAGGGGGGAATAGGCTATCAAACCAGGAGGGGTTGGAGGACTTAGCTGTTAACGGGGCAAACTGGTGGATGAACTTGGAACGGCGTAGGCACGTGCCCTTTTAAATTCTGACTTACACAGTAGAAGCAGGATTTGCATACATCCATTTAAAATTAGATGCATATGTGCATGTGGAACATGCATGCAAATATGGACTCAAGTTATAAATTAGCCACATCCTGGGTGCAGGCCGAGGCACATGCACAAATGTGCGACTGCACGCCGGTTTAAAAGTTGATTTATAAAATTTATAAATCACTTTCTAGGTTTTACCATAAAATCTTCCAAAGCGATGTGCAACAGAGTTTAAAGCAAAACACAAAGTAAAAACTATAAAATAATGCATAGAATATATTACAGAAAAACAGAAGTTACCGTTCAATTGTATGTATATATATATATATTGTTTTTTCTATAACTTTGATGCCTAAATGTTTTGTCCACTTGTTTTCTTGTAAGATCTTTTGAATGTGTTCTCTGTTTTGTTTATTGCCAGATGTTTGCCTCCCCTTGAGAGAGCTTCTCGGCAAAACAGGTCTTGTGTCAGTGCTGGGATCTGTTTTCCCATGGCATCAGGCAATACCTGTCTATCAGCATTACTTTGAAAGACTTATCCTTTTTGAATAAAACACTTTGCTTTTACTTTCCTTTATGGACTTTGATTATATTTGATCGCACCTTCCTTTGTTCCTGGATACATTTTCGTTGGTGTGTTTGCTACTCCTGTTTGCTGTCTGTGTTTCACCATAGCAATTACCAGTATCGAGTCCTCTCCTTCAGCATTCTCCATAGTAGCACCCAGATTTACAAAATGTTTTGCTATGGTTGCTGAAAACAACCAAGTGGCATTGTTCTTCATCAACAAATAATGAGGAGCAGGCTCTTAAATGTTCTGTCATGAAGCATGCAAAATCTGGAAATGGACAATTTCCCAAGAAATCTACCTAATAGCTATCCCTTTCTCAGGAAACCAAAACCGGATAGCAGACGAGCTAGGTCGATAATTAAAACCACACAAATGGTTACTGGATAATCAAATAGCACAGGAAATGTTTCATCTATATGGCATTCCACAGATGGACCTCTTCATAACACCATTAAACAACAAAGTTCCCATCTACTGCTCCAAGAGATCAGCAAAGAACAGTCTGGTGGCAGATGCCTTCTCAATTCCATGCAATCAAGAGGGTTTTTTTATACATTCCCTCCAATTCTGTTTTATAGCCAAGACATTTGAAAAGTTAAGACAAAGGTCTAATGATTTCGATAGCCCCTTTTTGGCCTTGTCAATTTTGGTTTCCATAACTTCAGCAGCCAGTAAGATTAAGGCTATCCCTAGCTCTAATGTGACAAGAATAATCTTCCCAGCACTGACTGTATGGATGTTGAATGCCAACTAGTTTTTTCTATGCAGTTGCCTGTAAAAGTAACTAAGATTATGTTTATTATGAAAATGCTTTACAAGAAAATCTTACAACTTTGAAATGGAAAATATTTTTGATTTGGTGTTCCTGAATAAATCAAGACCCTTCTAAATGGCCTGTTTCTCTCTTAACTTCAATATCTCCTAAATTATCAGACTTAAGTTTGAAAATTAGTTCAGTCAGTTCATCTCACTGCTATAGCAACATACCATAATGGTTCACTAGGAATTCTTATCCCACAGTGACCTACATTTGTCAGATTCATGAAAGATATAAAACCTCCAATTAGAGATCCTTCTACTCCTTGGAGAAAAGTTAATAGTGGAGTGCCCCAGGGATCTATTCTGGAACCAGAACTTTTTAACATATTTATAAATGACCTGGAAATGAGAACAACGAATGAGGTGATCAGATTTGTAAATGATACTAAATTTTTCAAAGTTGTGAAATCACTAGAGGATTATGAGAAATTGTAAGAAGGCCTTGTGAGCCTGGGAGACTGGGCATACAAATGGCAAATGATATTTAATGTGAGACTGGGAAGAGAAATCTAAATTATAGCTATATAATGCAAAGTTCCACATTAGGAGTTACCACTCAGGAAAATGCACCAATGAAGATAATATATTGAAATCGTCTGCTCGGTGTGTGGCAGTGGCCAAAAAATCAAATAGAATGCTAGGAATTATTAGGAAAGGAATGGAGAATAAAATAGAATATCATAATGCCTCTGTATCGCTCTATGGTGCGACCACATCTTGGCTATTATATGCAATTCTGGTCTCGTATCTCAAAAAATATATAGCAGAATTAGAAAAGGTACAGAGAAGGGTGACCACAATGATAAAAAGGATGGAATGATTCCCCTATAAGGAAAGGCTAAAGAGGTTAGGGCTTTTCAGCTTGGAGAAAAGACGGCTGAAGGGAGATATGATAAGAGATTTATAAAATAATTAATAGAATGGGTGAGCGCAAATCGGTTATTTACTCTTTCAAAAGGTACAAAGATTAGGGGACATGCAATGAAGTTACTAAGTAGTACATTTAAAACAAATAGGTGAAAATATATATTTTTTTACTCAACGCATTAATCTCTGGAATTTGTTACCAGAGGATGTGGTGAAACACAGATAGCTGTGTTTGGACAAGTTCCCGGGGGAAAAAAAGTCCATAAACCATTATTACAGTGGACTTTAGGAAATCCACTACTTTTCCCTGAGATAAGCAGCATGGGATCCTGAATTTGCCACTGTTGGAAACAGGATATGGGGCTTGATAGACCAATGATCTGACCCAGTATTGCAAATCTTATGTTCTTGTAGTTCTCACTGAGTTTATGAAATTGCCATTTGAGCCTCTAGCGACAGCAAAATTAAAATTCCTTTCTTGGAAAGTTTTGTTTTGAATAACAGTCACTTCTGCATGAAGAATAGTCTCTCACGCTCCTTATACTTAGATTTACAACAGAGTAGATTTGAAAACATCCCAAGTTTCTACCAAAAGTGGTCTTCCAGTTTCATCTCAGTCGAACCATCACATTTGCCAGTGTTTTTTCCAAAGTCAATAAATGTGAGCTAACATTATTTTATTTGGTAAGAACAAAGTCTTTTAGGTTATGAAAAGAGCTCTGTCCACACAGATTTAAGATTGCATTTCTTATTGCTGTGCTCAGGCAGGGCAAACATGTTAAAATAAGGCAAAAGCCCATCAAGTCAGGGCTAAGGCAGCTTCCTTAGCTCATCTTCACTCTGCTTCCATAGAAGAAATCTGCAAAGCTGCCACCTAGTCTTCCATCCACACCTTGACAAACAGTTACTAACTTGAATGCTTCACGTCAAACAACAGTTTCACATCAAGCAGTTCTTAAAAGCTTATTTAATCCATTCAACTCTCCCTCTGACCACTAGCATAACACGGGTTATGTATTCTTTATTGATAAAAGAAAACAAACAATTACAGCTTGGGAGTCCCAACTGATGTGACTGATTATAGTCCTGCTTGTCCACAAAGAAAGCAAAGTTGTTCTCCATAGACAGCAGACAAATCAGCCACACAATTACTCCCTCCTCCAATTGAAATTGAAGGTGAGCTTGGTACAAAACTCAGGTGACTTGTACAGTGGCGACTGCCCAGGAACCTGTGTCCCTCAAAGTTGTTCTCGGTCGTTCTGGGCTGTAAGAGCTTTTTTCGTCTTGGTGCCATCTGATGATGTCCTCACTTATACTGCTGATCTGCCCTGCTGTCTATGGTGCACATCTGTTACAGGTAAGTAACTTTGTTTTACTGTACCCTTTCTTGTTTAGAATTAATTGATGCAGAAAATCCCTCAGGACTTGAATTGCTTAAAAGTAAATTTTCAGTGCCACAGTTGGCCCAGTACTATTGGATTCTATACTATTGTGCTGAAATCTGAACAAAACCATTTGCAGTCTAATCTTGTTTTATGAATGGATACACAGAAGCAATGTAGTGTTATTTTCTCTGAGAATTGATAGCGCCTTTTGCAGATGTGTGCACATAGTTATATAAAAGTGATGAGTCATTCTATAATGCCTAGAGCTCAGATTGCAACAAAAGTTAAAAATAAATAACATCTGATGAGCAAGTTCCTGTTTTCTGTTGTCACCATTTTGAAGTCTAACAAAAAAAAAAGCCTGTTTTGATTAGAAAGCAATATTGACAATTTTCCTTAAACTAATCCATGTTATCTAAAAGATTATAACAGTACTAGTACAGGTTAATATCCTACTGTATAGCTGAGGTGTCATTAAATGGGTTGGGAGGAAATAATGTTGCAGATTATAGATGGTGGTCACAAGAGCACTTCCAAAGCTGATGAATGAAAAGGGCAATTGTGTCCATTTGAAAGGAGAAACCATTGTGGTTCTATGAACAGGAGGGTAAGGCGCAGCAGCCAGAAAGGAGATTTGGGTATTTAAAAACAGAGCAAGCAAAGATTTCACTAAAGGATAGATAAGGCAGGTATGTCTTTTCTTTTTTTTCTTTTTTCTTTTTTCTTTTTTTAAATGAGCAAAGAAAGATTGGATGGGGAGGATGGAAGAAAGAAAGGAACAAATGACAGATGTATATATTGTGAGCATGTATCTTAAGTGGTTTAAAATAAACTGAAGATGGGATGAAACTAAATGTGAGGGAAGGATATGGAGTAAAATGTCAAGTGTGTTGAGGGCCAGCCCAGTGGTTCAGTAGCAGAGCTATGCAGAGGATCTGGTTTTGATTCCTGAGTCATATCTTTCTGCTTTCTGGGCCAACTGGCGCCAAGAATACTGTGGAGGCAGCACTCACAGCCCTTGAAGGTGGGGGGTGGGGGTGGAAGAGGAGGAGAAGAGTGGGAGGGAGTCTCTCGTCATGGAACAGTGACACTCGGTAGCCAGACATAGGGTACATAGTAGCTGGGTTCTGGAAAGACCTGCGATTTGTGGTCCCTTCCAAGGACCATCATGGTGATGGCCCGGCTGAATTTGGGAAGGTGAGAGCTAAAATAGTCAAAAATTCCTGGCTAGTTGTAAATGAATACATTAAGTATATCCAAAATTCCCCAAGAGAAACTGCTGAAAACTCTAGGTTTTCAAAGAGTGACCACCATATAAATGCTAAACACAACAAACAATGACTGTTGTAATTCATGTGGCGTGAGCAATTATAATCATTAGTCAGTGCACAGTCTTTTTTTTTTTTAAGCATATATTTTAAAAACTTGCAAAAATAATTGTTTCAGTGTAAATAATCTCCCTTGTATCCAAGGGTAAACTTAGCCAGGTAACGTATTCTGATTTTGCCGATATTTGGAGTTAGCTGAATAAGTTATTCAACCAAGTCTGTACATGCCTGTCAGTAGGGATTAATTATCTGGGAATGTGTCCCTGAATAACTTTAACTGTTATATTCAAAAATATAGGTGGCTAAGCATTTACCTAAAATAAATAAATCAAGGTGGGCTTGCTGGCTTGGTTTCTCCCCCAAAGATACAAAAAAATGTTGCAGGCCTATAGGCTGCATACTTGTACTGAGCTCCCGATGGCTAAAGGGGGTTGCAGGGTGCCAGGTTGGGTTTATGAGGAGAGGGTCTGGATTCAAAATGTATTTTATGAATTTGGGAGGGGGAACCTTGGGATAGGGAGGTTTCTTGGGTCTATAGCCCTGCAATGTGTTTTGTATCTCTGAAGTGCTTGGGAGGAGGAGGGGTGTCAGGCACTATGGCCCACGTGACTTATTCTTTGTCAGCAGTGTGGGGAGTGGATCAAGCTGGCAGGACCACAATGATTTGTTTTTTTGGGAGAGTAGGGGAGTCTGCATGTAACTGGCTATATAATTTGAATAAAGTGGTTAATAGTTAACTAGATAACTTTTTAAATTTAACCAGTTATATTCAAACCTAGCCAGTTAGGTTTGAAAGTTATTTGATAGATATATCCAGATAACTTTCAGTATATTCAGCAGGACGTTTATCCACCTGAATATCCCTGATAACATATCTGGCTAACTTTAGCCAGAAAGTTATCTTTTCTCTGCTTTTCTGAATATTGGCCTCATTATTTGTAGGAATTTTATGGCATGACAGTTGGTAGCGTTCTTGGAAAGTAAGATTTGGTTGAAAGTCTGAAATGTTAATCTTTTATAATGAAGATGCCCATATATTCTCTGGTTTCACCAACACCTTGTTGCTGAGTCTGTCTAATTTTTGTTTTGCTTTTACAGATGCTGAGGGCATAAATGGAAGAGAGGACTCCATTAACCTTAATGATGCTGATGAGGGATTTTCTTCAGGTGTTTCTATCAGCATTCAGCCAACTGGAACAAAACCACTATCCTCATCAACTCAGAGGGGCAGTTTTAGGAAAGGAATAAGTGGACATTCAGTCAAAGATAAGGAATCATCTTCTCTTGCAAAACCCAGTGAGAGTCCTCGAGATGCCATTCCTTGCAAGCAGTACCTGCAGCCTACAAATGAATCCTCTATTGACGTGATGGAGCTAATACCCATGAAAAAGCACCTGAGCCTCCCGGCTGGCCAGGTGGTGTCAAAAGCCAGTAGCTTGAATCTGATCCAGAATGCCAGCACATCTGCCAGCAAGTCTTTTGATTATGTGAATAATAGCCAAGCAAGTTCCAGTGTTGCCACTGGCATTGAAAGTGTTACTTCTCTGGCAACTGGCAATACTAACAGATTCTCAACCATTAGCCTACAGGAAGATCATCTGGGCCTAGCTGGAGAAGGCAAAGATCTCCTTTCTCCAGGGACCCCTTTGTCCAAGCAGTCTCGATCTCCCAGTTTTAATATGCAGCTGATCTCCCAAGTGTAGCGTTCTGTCCCCAGGTTTTTCTTCCTTCTCCTGATAACCAAACTGTGCATTCTTGCACAAAAGAAATTTCTCACAGTGTGAAAATACTGTTGTGACTTGATTTGTCTCAATCTTAGTTATCATTACTGTGTTTTGTATTGAAACAGCAATAAGAAGCTCCCTCAACTCCTTTTAAACATGGTTGTGAAACAGTATAAAATTTAATGCCTTTGTATGCCTTCCTTTCTTCTTGGGTGATGTGCAATCCATCATAGGTTGATCAATCCCATTTCAACACTGTGAGACTGTGTAGAAGTTATAGGAAATGGTGAATTTGATCACTATGAAAATTGAGGCTTTGCTAAGAAATAGAAACGGGTTCGTGATGTCAGTCTGCAGTACAAAGAAGACTACTGGATCAGAACTTTTTCTTCATAGAATCAGGAGTGCCTCAGAGATATTTGTAAGAAACTGGATCTCTCTGAATCTGTGCAATCTGTTTTTGACAATGTATGAAGGGTCATTGTGATTCCTGGTTGTCTGGTGCACAATTTCTTCAAAACTTCTTCTTTAGTAGTTCTTTATTTTTCCCTCTTCTAAATGAAACATTCCTCATTCATCAACTGAGACATTCGTATTCCTGCACTGTGAGCATGTCTCCTACAGTCCTCTCTCCTGTTGAGGTTAAAAACAAAAATTTTAAAGTGGGTTACAATGCCCACCGAATGGCATTGCAGCCATATTACCACATTACATGTCTTCCCTCCTCTAGGGCATGGATTCATTCTACTTTTAAACTTAAATTAGAGCAATCATCTTGAAACAGAACTGAGACTTAGCAGGAAGCAGGGGCACTGTCCTTCCTACCAATGATCAGAGCTCCTCCTGGTCCTTGTTAGGAAGTCGATTTTTTTGTGGTGTATCAGGTGAAGTAGAGGGGCTCTCTATATGCCTTATGTATTGTGGAGCCCTGTCAGCTGCTTTTCTCCGGTCTGAGTTCAAGGAAACAAAGTGCAGCCAGAAAATCTTCAGTGTTGTCTGGTTATTCTAGAAGGAAATACATCAGGGATGGGTAAATTACTTGCTGAAAACTCTGAAGTATAATTCTGACTTTCTACACCAAAAGATATCAATAGTGGATTTTTTTTCTCCATGAAGGACCATTCTACCTTTTTATTAACTGATCATTTCATTTTATGGAACATTTCCAGAGTTTACCTGTAAGTGGAAAGGGGTTGGTCATCCACACTTTTATAACCTTTAGGACCCTCTAGAGCAGGGCTTCCCAAAATAAATATGCATGAGATAAATTTGCATTCTGTTGAGACCCAGTGGGCCGGATTTTAAGACGTACGCGCGGGCGTACATTTGTGCGCGCAACCCGGCGCGCACTAATGTACACCCGATTTTATAACATGCACACGCAGTCGCGCACATGTTATAAAATCCGGGGTCGGCGTGCGCAAGAGGGTGCACAATAGTGCACCTTGCGTGTGCCGAGCCCTAGGGGAGCCCCAGTGGCTTTCCCCATTCCCTTCCCCTACCTAACCCGCGCCCCAGCCCTACCTAAGACCCCCCCCTAACCTTTATTTTACAAGTTGCGCCTGCTTCCGGGCAGGCATAGGTTGCGTGCGCAGGCCAAGCGGCATTATGGAGGCCTCTGGCCACGCCCCGGACTGCCCCGCCCTTTTTTCAAGCCACGGGACATGCGCGTCCTGGGGCTTTGCGCGCGTTGCCGGGCCTATGCAAAATAGGCTCGGCGTGTGTAACCCCCCTATGCACTTAAGGCTTTTAAAATCTGCCCCAGCATATGCAAATTTACCTCATGCATATTCATTGTGGATATCCTGAGAGCCCAACTGACTGGGGGGGTCCCCAGGACAGGTTTGGGAAACCCTGATGTTGAACTAGGCTTGATGTATGGGCATCACTGGGTCTATATTGTAAAGGCTATAAAAAATACCTGCTCAAGACTCCATTCTGAATGTTATAAATTGTATTGTCTCTTTGTACAGTTGATGGAGAAGATCCTGACCTCTTTTGTTTGATACTGGATTTGACCTGGCCTTTTGACACATCTGCTGAGATGACTGCCGAAACTTAATAAGGCACTGTTTCCCAATAGTTTACTATGAAAAATAGCCTATGAGGAAATCTTTAGTTTTGCAGATCTTTTTCAAAACCTTTTTTGACTCAAAAGAAGGCAGACAATTCATGACATAGTAAAGTGTTTTTGAGCTGGTCAGATGAGGTCTTGATTATTTTGTAATACTTTAATATATGCATAGATTCACTGCTGCTGGGATTTCGCCTTCTCTCGTTGTTATTTTCTTTCACAAACTCAGAATATATCACGTTGTAGTTTACTCTTACCTCTAAGCACTCATACAGATAGAGGAATGTCATGATAGAAAATATTTCAGAACTGTTTTATGCCAAAAAGAATGAGTAAGCTGGGGGGTGGTTTCTGTTTACATTTTGGATTACTATTTAAGATTATACTGTGTTTTTGTTTTAGGTTTATGGGTTGTTTTTAAATTTTGTGGAGAGGCAGTGGTTGCAGTTATTGTGTGGTAATGGCCATCTTACCCAGGGCATAAGCTTATGTAACTTTGCGATGCTTGGGAATAAGACACCAGAGATCATTATGGACCAAATTCTCGCATTTAGTTTCAGAACCAGGCCATCATAGTATTGCTGGTAATATTCTAGGTGTTAGCAGTTGAGGATTACTAAGAATAGAGGAAAACTGATGGAAGCAAAATCTGGAACAGTTTTGTAGGAAAGTTAACTTTTGCAGTCAGTCTTAAGTAGATGGGGTCAATAGTACATAGTGGATAAATGTCTTTTTTCTGATATCTCATAGGACATATGTATTGAGCATTCCTCTTATATGCACATACCTGATAGCTTGAAAAAATATACATTCATCCAGAATTTGCTTATTTAAAGTATGTCTTTAATGAGATGATCCAAACTGAGATCAAATACTTCAGCTTCGCTTTGCAGTTTATCATGAGTATATATAGAGGTGAATTGTAGTTTAAGAGCAATAAATTCAGTCCAACTAGTGTTTGAATTGATACTGTATTAGAGTAATGTCATTGCATTTTAACAGCTACCTGGCATTCATTTTATGTTACAGGCCATGGCTGGGTTTGGTGCATGCAGTCAAATTAAAAAATCATCAAGGATATAGGAAACTGATATTGAAAATATGTGCATGTATCTATGAGAGACAAGTAGACCTGATGCTTTTTCTCCCCACATGTAGAAAATAGTAACAACATTATATGCCTGTTTCCCATCCATTCCATTTTCTTCCCATCTTATCCCGTCTTCTCTGGTGCAGAAAAAGTTTTGTATTTAGTACAAGACTGTGCAACCTGGCTCTTGCACCAATCACTGTTTTTGTCTTACTTTGGACTATAGTAGTTATATTTCAAAGGAAAACAATTCAAATAGAAAAGAAAAGCTAAATGGACAAGTACAGAATTTATAGCCTGAGACTAATAACTCATAAGCTCATTCATCATTTACCTCCAGATACAAAGGAAGTGAAGGGGTCGTAAATATTCCAATCATATTACACTTCTGCATTTCAAATGCAAAGAACCTAAAAGGTTACTCTGGCAGAGAAACAGAGTTCCTAAATATGGACAATCTTATAAGAATGTGGCATCTCTAACAATCTATAGCCATTCCTGTTATGTTTTAGGACTTTTCTTTGTGATTCAGTATTGCAAATTAGAAACTGTGCTGTGTTAATGTATTAGTGGTGGTTATATATTACCTTTTTGTATTTCTTGTTTGTGCAGATAAGAGGAGAAGGTATGGTAAGAATTGAGCTGTTAGATACATCTACCTCCTTAAGTACAGTATTATATATTTTTTCTATCTGTCTGTACTTTATATCTTTAAGCTAATCTAATCCGTGAAACGAGAACTTTATCAATGGAAATTCTGAAATGACTAGGAAAAGAAAACTTGGCAATTTGTTGTGAGCTCTTGCAAAAGCTGTGTGAACTCTTGCAGATGAAACTAAGGCAAGGTGGAAAGATAGAACTTATCTTTTAATATGTTCTGTTAAAATCCAGTGATGAGGCATAAACAAACAGGCAGGTAGAGAGGGATACATGCTAAAGATTTGGGTCCTACATAAAAATTACAGTATTCAACCTTGCTTTGTTTCATCTTTTAGAATAATTACCTCTTACCTGCACTTCAGAAGTAATATGGATTTTTTTCAATATGAGAAAAAAACATAAATAGCTGTCAAAACATTTATCAACCAGTTGCCCTGTATTAGATTCCTTTTGAATACATTTATTTAGGTTACCACATTATTTGTTGGTCTGCTGTTCCATAACCAAACTCTTAAGTGCATGATACTTAAAAATTGAACAACTAATCACATTAGTACAGCAGTGGCATCATTCCAGAAACATTCCATAGAGAACTTTTCAGGCATAAAGAAAAATTATTTTGGTTCAATATTATGAGTAACTAGATGAAATCAGCACTTTAGGCACATCTTTGTTTTAAATGGCTTGTAAAGCAGAGATGCATTTTTAAGCAGATTGACATGCTTTGCTGCTATTAACTTAGATATTGCTGTTCAGGTTTGTTACCATCATTGATACTGGTAGAAAATAAACATTTTGTCCAAGGCACCAGAGTGGTGTTTGACATACTATACATGCCAAGCTGAAAAATTCAATTTCTTAGGACTAGCATGTTCCATATTATCTGGCCCTACATAATACTGTAGTTTCTCCTTATAATAAACCCCCTTTATAGCAAATCTTTCTTATGCTCAACAGAAATATTTTCCTGCACCCAAATAATTCTTCCAAAATATTTATTCTAGTTGTCAGATTTTGCCTTAATAAAGTACTCTTTTTAGATTGATTCCATACTCTTTATAAGAAACACGTGTTGGCTCTGCATCCATTATAAAGAGGGGTTGTGCACTTCCAACAGTTATCCTTTTTTTTTCTATTCCAGAGCAGTGGTCTTTAAAATCACCATGAGATGTGTGTCAAGTTTTGAGATGGTTGATGGATGAATCTTCCAATGAAACTGATGCAGGATTAGAAAGGTGCCCAGGAGAATAGGGAAAATGTAAACTAACGCATTCAGTTTGAGAAAAATGGTATAGTTTGAAAGCTGAACCTTGATATTTTAACTACATAGGTTCATTCTTTTTCTCAAATTGTACTTTATGGGACCAAGAAGAATTAAAAATAGATCGATAGTTACTAATTTTTATGGAGTCAATAATGAAAGCAATTTGTTTGGCCAAATCCCAGTCTTTTAGCTGAACAAACAGCAGGATTTAAAATCCTGCTTGTCTGACTGCTTCAGACTTAGCTAACCAACTTTTTGCTGGCCAAAAAGTTAGCCAGCTGTGTCAGGGGTGGGAGTGTTCTGGGGCAGGACAGACTATCTTCCTAAATTAAGCCAGAAAATGCTGGTTTATTTTCAGCTTTATCTAGCTAGATAGTCCTAAACTTAGCCAAGTAACTTTATACAACTAACTTTGACATAGTTAGATATATTCAGCAACGCAACCAATGCCACCGAATAACCAAGATAATTTAGCCAAATAAGTTTGTGCAGCTAACTTTGCTAGTTTGGTTGGTGGTTAAAATGGACCCCCTGTAATTTTTGTTTTGTAATTAGAAATTTTTATTGGATAGTTGCAAAAGACTCCTGTAATTTTATGTTAAGGATTGTTTTGCTTTTTCCAAGGAGGAATAAAATTAATAACTAATCCTTGACTTGAACACTAACTATTGCGTAATGGTTTTATAACATGAAGCTCCATACTTTTAGCTAAGAGCTGTAAATTCTGATTTATTTGCCTTAAAATCTCTAGTTCAAGTTTAGTTACCCATTTCCTACATAGTAGATACTGGCTGATGAGACTTTGCGACCCATGTAGTCTGCCCTGTTCCTCCTGCTTAAATAATGTATCAGAGCCTTACTCAGTTCATACTGACAATTGCCTCCCCTTCTTGGAAACTTGATGCAGCCATGTTGCCGCATTGTGCGGATTGGCTTTTTCTTCTGTTTAGCCATCTCTTCTATATAATTGAGCAATCCATATCCTCCCCCATTTGCCCTTACCACTGCACCCTATATCTGTCTCATGTATTTTAATTCTGTCATGTTTTTGATAGCTAATACCTCTGCTGCAACTTGGAAAGTTATTCCAGACATCTGTCATCCTGACAGTAAAAAAAAAAAAAAAAATCCTCCTATTTCCTTGGCACCTTCCTCCTTCCAATTTCATAGCATGATTTCTTGTCCTTGAATTGTCAGACAGTGATTCCTAGTTACTATGTGAGTAAGAGTTGGCTGCAACTGACCCAGTATAAAGGCCTCCTGATGCTCCCTGAGTAGGAGACATTGTAATATGCAAACAGGATGCATGCTTTCCACAACTATTCCAATATTAGAGTGGGATTTTGTGGTGTTTGCTATGCTTCCTAAAAACGATAGCAGCCTGTAGCTGAATATCTCCACATTACTTCCAACAAGAATTATTTTGTTACTGTATTGATTATTTGAAAATAGTGTGCTTTTATGTAATGTAGATCATTAGAGATGTAGTCTTGTTGGATGCCAGTACTGGATAAGAGAAAGAAAGAACAAAGTAACCCTGCTCGATAATCAGAAAGGTTTTTGCTCCTTCAAATAACCATGGGTTGAAAAAGCAGGACAAAGATACTGAAGAGTTTTCTTCCACATTCAGTAAACACATTCGGCTCTATTAGTTAAGACTTGTTTATTTATGGAAATTTTAAGTAGCTATAACTGTGCATGGGTCCAAATTTGCAACCACTGAGATGTAACAGTCATTCAGTGTTTTTGTGTTTTGCCTTTTTTTTTTTTTTTTTTTAAACAAATCCTATTTTGGATAGCAGTGAATCTGGAAAGAATGGAACATGTCATCGTTATCAACCCATCTCGTGACTGCTGCTCCTTGCAAGGTATTTGTCTTGCCATATTTGTTTTTTTTTAAACTGCAAAACTTTTTTTTTTTTTTTTTTGTTTGGTCGTTGCAACAAAATCTTATAAAAATAATTTTTAGAAATGTGACCACACAGCAAGCATTCCTTATGGAATTTTTAAAGTTAATCTGTTGTTCTTAATTAAACAATGGAGGAGAAGCCTTTTGTTTTCTAGAGGAATGTAATCTGACTTTCAAAACAGCGTATTTTGGAACCTAAATGGTAGTGTTTTTAGTTACATTTTTCTTTTACTTTGAACTGACTGTCAAGTGTACCCCCATGATGTCTATTTAATGTTTGTAATAGACTGGTTATTTAACGCATTCTTTACTATTCTTGAAATTGTACTAGATTCACATTGATTGATTTGAAAATGAATGGGTTGAATGGTTATTTTGCTGATAGTGGCTCTTTAGAGCTACAGTTGTTATTGGACTTATTCACTTTGGTATCATGAAGTCATAAAATGCATAGCAATTATCTAATTTGCCACAGACAATTTTGTTGGGTAGAATTCAGTTAGAAAATGCCCTTTTCCCACCAGTGTCACCCTGCATGTTGGTAAGAAACACCAACCATTCAGGAATATTTTACTAGTGAAAGGCTGAACAGGCCAGTTTGTAATCAATACAAATCTCTGCTGTGTTGTGTGCTGGAACCTGGGACCAGTAAAACTCATCCTTTCCAAGCTGAAATACACACATAGTGAAGATCATGTTATTGGTGCATGTAAGCCATTATCTTTATAACTGTTTTACTGAAAATAGTAAATGCTGTTGACTTGTTGAAATGTGAAATGTAGTTACTGTCAACTATGTAAATATCTGCCAGAAATGGGAGAAAATAAAAAGTAAAGAATATTTTAAATTGCTGTAAATAAGGATGTATAAAATTTCAAATCTGTCTGCAATGCAGAAAAGAGTATCTATAATATGTTAAATAAATATTGTGCTGTTTCTTGGCAAACGTAGACTCTTTCTTGATGTGGCTTGATTTTGTAAGTATGTGATATTTGTCTGTGAAAACAGATGCACTTTACTAAAAATAAATAAATAAATAAAAAGTAAGGATAAAGACCAAAATGTTTTTTCCTAGATGTATATATTCAAACTATACATAGCTCTGAATCAGTTTTGCCCTAAAATGAAAAATGTTGAAACCATCAAGAAACCATGAAAAATGTAACAAAGCTGTTCTTTTATATTTCTTGTGTAGAGGGTTTCCCAACCTTGTCCTCTTAATGCCCCAGCTAGTCAGATTTTCAGTTCTTTCACAATAAATATGTATGTGATATATTTTCATAGACAGGTGTCTAATATATGCACATTTACTTATTCATCGCATTTATAAATTACATTCCTTTACAGACCCAAAGGGATGTACAATAAAACAAAACAATTTAGAAAGAAATCACATTTCATAAAGTCATATTTCAGCGTGCTATAACAATGAAAAGACATTCTACAATATATTCACGCCTACCCACAACTAAAAACAAAGCTAATAATTGCCCCACAGAATAGCCATTTCTTAACTTTCCTTTGAAAAAGCAAGTAATCCTCAATCTGTTTTGTCCCTAAAGAAAAGCTATTCTAAATTCTTGAAATTACAACTCAAAACATACAATGCCTAGATTTTGGATACATGGTCTTCAGTAATCCATTGACTCCCCTGTCAAAAAGGAGCTCTGACTCTGCCTACCCCCCACCACTGTCATCTGTGCCAGGGGTCAGGAGCCAGCAGTGGATGCTTGTGTGACTCATTGCCTCTGTCTTTGCATCCTTCAACACACCAGACCAATGGGCCTTATCCTATCTTTGGCCCCAACAGCAGAAGCATGGTCTTCAGCCATCTGCTGGCTCCCTTGTCAACCAGGAGCTCTGATTCATTCACACGAGGGATCATGAGGTGGCAGCAGATGTTTGTGCAGCTCATTGCCTGTGTATTTGCAGCATTCAACCTGCTGGACCATTGGGCCTCATTCCATCCTTGGCCCCAACAGTGGAGAAAACAATCTTCAGCCATCAGCTCTCCAGTCAACTTGGAGCTCTGACTCTGTTCCCCTGCTGTCATCCACATGGGGGAGGGAAATAGCCAGAGGCTCTTTGTACTCCAAGGTGCTCCTTTAAGCATTCCAAGTGTAGCCAATGGCTCAGAGGTTTCTTTTTCCTCTTCATGACTCTTGTGTTCCATCTCCTACCTCTATTGAATCAGCTCTGTCTGTTCCAATTATTCTTGGCCAAGGAAGGTATGGTGAACTTGCTGTTAGTGCCAAAGAAGCAGATTCACGCTTCCTCTTGTTTAGTATTGTCTGTCAATCTGTTCAATGTTCCTCTGTTATATCACAGTTAAAGATTATACTAATCAATGCACAATCTCTTAGGAAAAAGATTCCAGTATTGCATGACTTATTACTTTGGCAATACCTGGTTTTCTATGCATGACAGAAACCTGGCTTTTAGATTCTCATATCGCTTTAATAAATCTGTCCTGCAGAATACTCGGCTGTTTGCTAATCATAAGAGAACTAGTGGGAGATAGTCTTCTGATAGTTTATATGAAATGCTTTGTGATATTGGTTGAGAGCCTGGGCCTCGGTTCAAAAAACAAGATACTCATCATATCCACATCTGTTTAATTTATTGCTCACCAAGTGTAACTATCCAATTGTAAGCCCTCTGGGGATAGGGAAATACCTACAGTACCTGAATGTAATCCACTTTGAAGCGCTGAAAAAAGTGCAAAAAGCAGAATATAAATCTAAATAAATAACATAAAATAAAATTTTGAAATGTTCAACATGGGGTAGATTTTCAAAGGGGTACACACGTACCCCCCGAAAACCTATCCCAAACCCCCCCCTGCGCGTGCCGAGCCTATTTTGCCTGCTTTCCGCAGGCGTAAATCTGCCAACAAAGGTAGGGGGGGTTTAGATAGGGCCGGGGGGGTGGGTTAGGTAGGGGAAGGTGAGGGGAGGCAGAAGGAAAGTTCCCTCTGAGGCCGCTCCGATTTCGGAGCGGCCTCGGAGGGAACAGGCAGCGCGTGCTGGGCTCGGCGCGCACAGGTTGCACAAATGTGCACCCCCTTGTGCGCGCCGACCCCGGATTTTATAAGATACGTGCGGCTACGCGCGTATCTTATAAAATCCAGCGTACTTTTGTTCGCGCCTGGTGCATGAACAAAAGTACGCCCGTGCGTACATTTATAAAATCTACCCCAGCGTGGGCCTGTCTCCCCATTGCCGGAGCCCACCCGTAACCGCGCGGGACTCTAGCCTTGCCGTGGCCCAGCTGCAGGGCAGATCCCCGCCCAGCTCTGACATGGCAATGGCGCGGCCAAGGAGGGGGAGGAGTCATCACTTCCTATGATATCGCTGACCCTTTAAAGGGCTGCAACCAAGGCACAGGCGGCCTCTTTTCTTCCCGGCCGGCTTTCTGCTCCCTTTGCCTGGCCAGAGTCACAGTGGCAGAAACTGCATCAGGCCGGGCAGCTTCTTTGTCGCGGGGGGGGGGCATGGCCAGCACAGTGAAACAGCAATCATGCTCCCCCAACCAGCGATCTTGGTAGGAGAGGCAGGAGTTGGACTGGGCGGCTGGTTCACCAAAGGGGAGTGGGGCTGGAGCAAGCAGGAGCATACAGTTGGGCTGCAGCCGTGAAAAGGTGGGGGGGGGAAAGCAGATCATAAGTGTTGGGTAGAGGCAGCAAGGTGTAAGGCCCGGGACTGCAAAATTTAAAAAAAAAAAAAAAAAGTGTGTGTGTGTGTATATATGTAATAAAAGCATAACTAAATAGTGCAGTTCAGCACCGGGCCCACCTCCCTACTCCTCACGGTGGTCATTACTCCGTGAGCAGCATGACCAAACCAGTGCAGGGCCTCAATTTACGTTTGGGCGTTACCTAGGAAATGGCTCATGTGGCGACTGCAGCGACCGAGGTACAGACGTTATTGCGGTGAGGCAAACGGTTGAGATCGGCAGGGAAGCAGGGACCATGGTAACCGGAGAAGGGACAGAGGAGCATCAGCGATACACAAGCCTACTAACGTATCTATCCAGGGAGAGCGTATGCTCAGCACCTCATTGGATGAGACACGGACAGACCGAGGGAGCCCTCCTACCAGTCAAGCAGCGAAAGATGCGGAGATAACAGCGAGGTCCACAGAGCTTGACTCGCAGCAGGACACCCCCAGGGAGGCAGTGGTTCCTTCCTCCTCACACCAGAGCCCTCACAGAAGCGCACAGCCACAAACCAGATGGACCGCGTATCAATAAGAGCATCCACATGGCGGGGGGGTGTACGCATATCCCACGAACACAGTTGGCGCATTAATGGAAAAGTCATATATAGCGTCGTCATTCAGGCTACTGCTGGTTCATTCAAGGAGCTTCCCATTGTTGGGCTTTTGCTTCAGAAACCAATTCTACTTTAATAAATACATGCCAATGGGATGCTCTGTCATGTGCCTACTTTGAGCTATTTAGCTCCTTCCTTCATTGGGTAACATCACAGCGGACAGGATCAAGTGACATTCATCATTATCTAGATGATTTTTTATTCATTGGGCCTAGGGAATTGGATGCTTATGCCACGCCTATTGCAGGAATTCCAATCAGTTGCCGAGGACTTCAGCGATCCCCTGGCCCACAACAAAATCAAAGGTCCTTCAACTGTCATTTCCTTTCTGGCATTGAGCTGGATTCGATCAACATGGTGTCTAGGTTCCCAGATGATAAAGTGAAGAAACTGTGCACAATGTTGTTCCAGGCATCGACGGCAAAGAAGCTCATGCGATCAGTCCAAGCCATCTTGGGAACTCTGAACTTCACCTGTCGAGTAATTCCTATGGTGCCAGTTTTTCTGAGGAGGCTGGCTGCTGCCACAGTGGGCATCAGTAAGCATCAGTAAGTTTTGCGCGTGCTGGCCAAGCAGCAAATGGCCTCTGGCCCCACCCCTGTACCGCCCCTTTTTGCAAGCCCCGGGACTTACGCACATCACCGGGCCTTTTGAAAATAGGCCTGGTGCACGTAATCTTTTGAAAATCGGCCCTTATGCTTTTGAAAATCTGCTCTATTATTTTTTAGCCAACTTACTTAATTTCTGTAAAATATCATTTTAGTAAAATAAATCTGTTTATTTGAAGAAGATAATTGCTTATGCCATCTGTGTGTTCATACCTTTGCAACTCCTGCTTACTCGGTTTTGTTCTCTGCTCCCTTCCAAATAATTCCTAACATTCTATTTGCCTTTTTGACCACTGCTGCATACTTCGCTGAGGATTTCCAGGGATTGGCCACGAGGACACTGAGGTCCTTTTCTTTGGTGGTGACTCCTAACATGGAACCTAGCATTACGCATATATAGTTGGGATTATTTTTCCCTATGTGCATTATAATGAACTTATCCACATTAAATTGCATCTTCCATTTAGATACCCAGCCTCACAAGGCCCTTCTGCAGTTCCTCACAATCTGCTGCTGTATTAACAATTCAAAACAATTTTGTGTCATCTGCAAATCTGGTCATCTCATGTGCTTTCCCCTCTTCCAGATCATTTGTAAATTTGCTAAATAGTACAGGATCCAGTACAGACTCCTGGGGCACTCCACTAATGATCTTTCTCCATTCGGAAAACTGACCATTTAGTCCTACCCTGTTTCCTGTCTTTTATCCAGTTACCAGTCCACAATAAGACACTGCCTCCCAATTTCTTGGAGTCTCTCATGAGGGACTTTTTCAAATGCCTTCTGAAAATCCAAATGGACTATAATCAGCTGGTTCACTTTTATTCCCAAGTAATAAATGTAGTAAATTGGTAAGGCAAGATTTCCCTTTTGTAAGAACCATGTTGAGACTTTCCCATTAAGCCATGTCCCTATATGTGATTAGCAATTTTGTTTTTAGGAATAGCTTCTACCCTTTTGCCCAGCATCAGAAACAGGCTTACTATTTTTTTTAAAACTGGGGTCACAATGGCCACCCTCCACTCTTCAGGTACTATGGCTATTTTAAATGAAAAGTTGCAGATCACCAGAAACGGTTCCTTCACCACTCTGGGGTGAATACCATCCTGTCCTGGAGATTTGTTATTCTTTAGTCTGCCAATCTGATTTATTACATGATTCAGTTTCACAGAGATTTAATTTATTCACTCAGAGTAATTATTAAAAATGTTTCTTATGTGAGTAGGAGCCCAACATACTAATTAGTAAAGACAGAAGCAAAGAACAAATTTAATGTTTCTATTTCCTTGTTCTGAGTACCCCTTTGTCTCCTAGCAGCCCAACTAATTCCCTTAAGGTTTTTTGCTTCAAATGTACTTGAAAACAGTTTTTATTACTTATTTCTACCTCCATGGCAAGCTTCTTATCCTGCTTAATTATTTTTTTACATCTAACTTGCCAGTGTTTATGCTGTTCCCTATTTTCCTCATTTGAGTCTTTCCATTTTTTGAAAGATACTCATTTGGCTTTAATTTCCTCTTTTAACTCTCTATTAAATCCAGGGCCGGCGGAGCCATTAGGCAAACTTAGGCCTGGGACTAGAGCGCCGACCATTAGGGGCGCGAGCAGGGGCGATTCTATAATGAGGCAGGGTGAGGCGGATGCTTCAGGCGGCAGAATTTTGAAGCGGCAAAATGTGCCTCACCTCCATCGTGCCACCCTCCCAACCCCCTCAAGACTCTCAAAAGCCTCTGTGGTCCAGCGGGGGGCCCAGGAGTGATCTGCTGCTCCAAGGCCATCAGCTGCCAGTCACCAAAATGGCACCGGTCATCCATTGCCCCTACCATGTGACAGGGGCTGGCCAATGGCACTGTTAGCCCTTGTCACATCTAGGAGCTAAAGGCCACTGATGCCATTTTGGTAGTTGACAGCCAATGGCTCGGGAGCAGTAGATCACTTCCAGGCCCCCGCTGCTGGACTACCAGGGGATTTCATGAATCTTGAGGGAGCTTATTTTATTTAAATTCGGGGGGGGGGGGGGCAGCATTTGGTTCCTGCTTCAGGTGGCGCATTGCCTTGAGCTGCCCCACATGGCTCATGCCCCCTAATGGGGGGTGGCGGCGCAACTGGGGGGAGGGCGCTTAATCCCCTTTCACCAGCCCTGATTAAACCACACCAGATATTGTCTGGTTTCCTTCTACCATTTTTAATGAATAGAATACAATTTGTCTGGGCCTCAAGGATAGTAATTTTAATATGTCCATGCCTCTTGCAAGCTTTTAACTTTGAGAATAGTTTTCCTTAATATAATTATGATTTTAAGGGCAAATACTATTTAAATCAATTTATATTCTGCTGTTCTAAACATTTCAGCCGATTACAATTCATATACATGTTCAAGCAAATTTTAAATGGGCTACACGCGTAAATTTCAGAGTTTACGTGCATGGCCAGGCCTTGCGTGCACATTTCAACAGGCCTAGCCATGCGCATAAACCCCAGTACATACCAAATTGTCGGGCCTCTCCAAAGGGGCAGGGAGGGGCGGGCTGGGACAGCGCATGCCAGCAACTGAGCTGGCGCATGGAGATTACTTCTGCTCCAGAGGAGCATTAAGTACCAAAATAAAAAAACATTTTAGGATAATTAGATTAGGTTTAGGTGGTGGGGAGGAGAGGGGAAGAGGAAGGAAGGTTAGGTAAGGGGGTAGGGAAGTTCCCTCCCAGTCCTCTCCTTAATTGGAGCGGACTGGGAGGGAACTGGGAAAAAGGCCAATCGCGTTGCTGTGCGTAATTGGAAAATCCCTCGCGCATGCAGCCATCAGATTTTATAACATGCGCGTGCATATTATAAAATCGGCGCGTCTGTGCACACATGGCTCGCGCGCACTGCTTTTAAAATAGACTCCAATCTCAAAATAACATCAAATATAACAGAGTAAAAATGAGTTAACGCATCAATAAAAGAAAATGAAACAAAACATCAAACACAAAAGTTTGCAATAATGAGGAAAACATTAATCAGGAAAGGCAAAGTTGGAAAAAAAAAGTTTCAGGAGCTTTCTAATGCAGAGAAAGTCTTCCTCTGCCCTGATCTTTATGGGAAAGGAATTCTACCATTTGGGGCCAGCCATTTTAAAGATTTGCTCTCTAAACTTAGATCAACAGGCCACCTTAAGGGAAGGAATTTCTAACACATGCAGCTAAGAAGAGCAGAGAGCACAAGAGGGCAGATATCTCATAATGCCTCAAGCAAGCAAGGGGTAGAGTCACAATGAAGTGTTTAAAGATTAGTGCCTTCATCTCTGCAGGACTAGAAATATAGATCTAGTTTTACTTGGCATCTGACAGTTGTGACACATTTAAGTATAAGTGAAACTTGAGAAGCAGCTGCAGGCTCTTCTGTGGTGTTAAATGTGCTATACTGTAAAGGACCAATTCATGTGTGCCCACATGATCACTGTTGCCAAGCAGACCCACCACCTTTATCTCTCGCACCAAGTCCTGTGTTCCACTGAGAACTAGAGCTAATGTAGTAACCCTGCTTCTTTGTTCCATGACCAACTGCTGAATAAAGCAGTCATTGATGGCATCTAGGAACTTTAACTCCCTTGCATGTCCTGATGTAACCTATACCCAATCAATACTTAGACTGTAAAATACTAATAGAGATTAGACTGGTTAATAAATGGGAGACTTCAATTACCTATTTCCTCATCTTGGCCAGGGGGGTGGTAATATATCCCCCCACTATTATACTCTTCCCTTTTACCGTTGGAGTTTCTAGCCATAAGGATTCCAGAATGCAGTTTCTTTCCCCCTGAAAATGTTTTATCCTGCTTGACTATACCATTTTTTTTACTTATAATGTCCTATAATATCGATAAAATTTGTACCCTGGTATATCACAGTGGTCCCATTGATTATCCTCCTTCCACCAGGTCTCTGAGATGCCCAGTATGTCTCTATCTCCCTTTAGCACCAACCATTCTAACTCACCAATTTTATTTTTCAGAATTCTGGTACCTGCATACAAACATTTTAAGTAGGTTTATTTGAATTTCTGTTTTTATATGTACCTACAACCTGTTTATTATGAGATACAGACATTTTGAAAATTTGCATAATCTGCATTTAAATACCTCTGGGCTTTTTCAGCTTTTACAATCGCCTTTCTATCGGGACATTCTAACTTACTTGGTTTGCCAATATCCCTTGACACCTCCCTCCAAAGCATGTGCTGCTGATTGACAGTAGGCTTCCCTCCCCTGTTCCAGTTTAAAAGCTTCTTCTTTTTGAATGTTAGCACCAGCAGCTGAGTTCTACTATGGTTAAAATGGAGCTCATCCTTTTGGGTTATTGCAGCTTAAATTTTATATTTTCTCTTTTTTTTTTTTTTTTTTTTTAACCAAACCTTAAATATTTTGAGAGAGAACTGTTAGCCTTGCTCTTGACCATTAAATATGTGATAAATATGTCTTGAGCAAAATACTATAGTAACTAAGTGTGTGGTAGAATCCATCCTCTTAATCTTGATTTTAAATTTTCATTTTAGATGAGTTGAAAAAGCAATGACTGCCTCAAAATGGGGTATGGGAGGGATAAGAAAAGAAGATGAAGAATGGTGAGATGAGGGTTACGAAAGATCAGAAGAGAAAAGAGAGCAACACTACTATAGAAAAGTGGGCTAAGAGCTAACAAAAGAGAAATCTGATAAATGGCATAAAACGTTTTAGACAAAAAGGTAGGAAAACTCTTGAACTTTGATTCAACCATATACAAAAATACAATGCCCATTCTTACTGCTAGCACTTAAAATCAGTATGATTTTAAGTGCTAGCAGTGTATGATGCATAAGCTTGAAGTGTGGCGCCTGCTTCTTATCCTCTGGCAAATGAGAACTGGAGATATGCCCTACTTACTTGCCAGTTTTTCCAACTCACTCCCAAATAATAGCGCGTCTTTAAAGAGCAACTTGGTAAGGATAGCCTTGGAGGTAACATTGGCTGACCAATTTCTCAGCCATAACTGACACCTGGCCACTACTATAGAAGCTGCCACTCTGGCTGAAGAATGAATGAAATCACAGCCCGCATCCGCCGAAAAAGCAGCAGCTGGCTCCATAACTGCCCTGGAGTTCACCCCAGAGTCATCAACCTCCTGGGAAAGAAGCAAACAGGATCGAACCACCAGGGATCAACAAGAAGTGCTCTGCAAGGTCATTGCCACTGCATCAAATGCTTGCTTAAGAATAGTCTCAATTTTTTTTATTTAGACATTTTATATACAGTCGTTCTATATAAAGATCACAATGGTTTACAAAAGTAACATTCATACTATAAATCAACAAATAGTTTATGGAGTTAGTATTCATAAACAGGGGTTAATATAAATCTAATGAGATGTTCCAATACATATTAACTAAAGATGTAAGACATCAGGCGAGTAGTACAGGAATTATAATTTAGCATTTTTCACATAATATTCAGTACATTGTCTTAAGATACTTACATTCTCATTCATTTATTCCTCACGTTACAATTAATATTTCTTGTCCTTGTTGTAGTTCTCTGCATTCTTTTTTTTTTTTAAAGTTTATTTATTGTGAAGTATAAATTGAACAGGTACAAAAAGAAAAAAGATACAAGAACAGCACTGCAACAAAGAACCAAACAGTAAAGTAAAGAACACTACCATAGAACATTCCCACACAGGTCAAATTCTACTACAGGACCCTTCAGAAGTCAGGTAGGTAGGAGTAGTGCGTGCTACCCTAGACATGGAACAAACTTCACATTTTAAATTTTTGTTACGAAATCCCCATCCCTCTCCCTCCCTACCCCCCCTTCCCTCCCTCCTTTTCCTGCTTTGCTTGTGGTTTAAAATAACAAGGATATCAAGTATATAGGGCAAACATTCCATATACTCCAGCCAAAATACACCAAGCCATTTTAGATAGTTGACCAGGCCTGTATGGACAAGGTACGGGCTCTCTGATCAGTGTGGGCGTTTAACCATGTGATTCTAATAAGCTATGGGTAAGCGTACAGCTATTGGCAAGCTTCCATCTCTGAAACACAATATTCCTAACGTGCTGTACAACAGAGTTGAACACTGTTGAGAACAATAATGGATACCAAAACTGAGAAAACATCTGAGAGCCATTGAGAACTCTGGAGAACTAGCCCCAGCATGGTAGAGGAAAGACACATGCAAGCAGTGACCACACCCCCCGTACAGTGTAAAGAAATATCGGTGTGGATGGGCAATGTACAAAGCTGTGAGTGAACAGATTTCTAATGCAACCTGTTGCATTTACAGTCGCGGAGTGGTCAGGGGTCCCTCCACAGAGTCTCTATGAATTTTGGGTAGGCATGTGAATCCTAGGTCTGAAAGAGGGCGCGCCCCTCCCCCAGCAGGACAGTTACTGGTGTCGGTCAGGGCTGTTCAGCAAAAGAGTCATGAGGGACCAGGCATATAAAGTGATCATCCGGTAGTCGGCCGTAAATAAGAGAAGAACGGGCCCCAGATTTGTTGCATAAGTTCTTTTTTCTTGACTGTGGACTTAGCTGCCATTATTCATGCGAGCTAAGGGTTAACAGGCGATGAAACCAATGGTCTACATGCGGTGCTCGATCTGTTATCCATTCGGATAGGATAACTTTTTTCCCGACCAACGCTGCTCTGGATAAAAAAGCCACTACATTATCATGATTTAGTATATGGTCTGGCCAGACGTCAAACATCCAGCCTTCCGGGGTAAACGGAATCGAACAATCCCATAGCCTCTCACAAAACTGCAAAATATCCCTCCAAAAAGTGGCAACTTTAGGGCATTCCCAGAAGCAATGAGCATATGTACCTATTTGAGACACACATTTTATGCAATACGGAGAGGAACATACATTAAACTTATAAGCCGAAGTCGGGGGAATATAACTTTTCCACAAGAATTTAAATTGAGTCTCTCTTAAGTCTTCATTAGTAGATATGGATCGGATATTCTTAAAAGTGGACTTAAAATCAGGAAGAGTAAGGTGGAAGGCCTGCCAATTTTTCCATGACAAGTAGAGGTTGACCATAGCACCATCGTCCGGTGCCTTCTGCAGCTCACGGTAAAATCGAGAGATGCTGGGTCCCTTCCTTGTACCTGCTGTCATGAGAGTGGGTAAATCAGTCTTTTGAAACCAGCGTTCAAGGTCCTCCCCTAAAGTATTTAAGAAATGACGTAATTGCAAAAACGCAAAAAAGTCCGACGCGGGGAGCGTATAGGTTTTTTGTAAATCTTGAAAACTTAACATAATCCCCGTTTCCGCATTCGCCAGTTGATATAGGTATCTTAACCCTTTCTCCTGCCATCTGGAAAAAATGGAACGTCCCTGACCGGGGATAAACCTCTCATTATGTGTAATACTGAGTAACGGGGTAACTGTAAACTGGAACCCCAATTTCTTACAGACAAATTTCCATGTGGTCCTGCACGTGCGGAGAAATAGGTGTGACCTCAATTGTGATGAGATAGCCCCGGGTGGCGCATGTAGCAGAGCATTCAGAGATGCCACCTCGTACCACTCCAATAAGTATGCCCCTGGGGTAAAGGATTGCGTTCCAAAAAGCCAGTCTTGAAGGAATCGAAGGTTACAGGCGATATTGTAGCGAAAAATATTCGGGCATCCAAGCCCTCCCTCTTGTTCCGCCAGGTGTAACTTGCGCAGAGCTATTCTAGCTCTTTTTCCTCCCCAGAGAAAACCCGACAAGGCCCTATTTAGGGATTGGATATCGGGAAACTGGAGCCATAGGGGGAGCATTTGTAATATATACATCCATCTTGGGAGAATCACCATTTGGAATAGATGAATACGACCTCTCAACGACAGAGGTAATGAGGACCATTTCGTCAGGGTAGCTATCGTCTGTTGGAGCTTCGGTTTTACATTCTTATCATAAATCGAGTGCAGATCCGTTGGAATAATGATCCCCAGATACTTTAACTTGTCCTCTGCCCATCGAAGGGGGAAGTTTACTTTCCATTGCTCTCGAACCATATGGCATATATCTAACGCTTCGGATTTTTCCTTGTTGATCTTCAGACCAGCAAAAGCCCCAAAATAAGACTGGATGTCCAGGAGAAGGGGAAGAGACCCTTGCGGCTGGGTTAGAAAGACTAACACGTCATCTGCGAAAGCCGCAACTTTGAACTCCCTCCGACCTCACAGAAACCCGTAAATCTTGGGGTGCTCGTGTATTTTCCGCAGCAAGGGATCAATAGACAAAATATATAAAAGTGGGGAGAGCGGACATCCCTGTCGGACCCCTCTCTTAAGATAAAATTTCTCCGATGGCTGGCCGTTAACCAATATTCGAGAAGATGGCTGGCGATATAGTAAGGCGATGTAGTCCAGAAAAGCTCCCGAAAAGCCATACTTCTGTAGAACAGAAAACATGTACGCCCAGGAGACTCTGTCAAAAGCCTTCTCCGAGTCGAAGCCTATAACCAGAGAAGGAATGTGATCTTGCTAAGAAAATTGCATAGCCGTTAATAGTTTAAGGATGTGGCTAGTGGCCCTTCTCCCTTGGACAAAGCCAACCTGATGTTCCGAGATTAATGAAGGGAGCAGCGCGTTCAATCTGTCGGCCAACACCTTCGCAAGAATCTTGAGGTCGCTGTTGAGGAGGGATATAGGCCGATAAGATGCCGGGAAACAGGGATCTTTCCCTTCTTTTGGAAGAACTGTGATAGTTGCACTGTTAAATTCCGCCGGAAATGCTTGTTGCTCCAGACCAGTGCGATAATACTCAGTGAGGGGGACGGCTATAAGGTCCTGTAAGATTTTATAAAAGTCGTAAGAGTAGCCATCCGGTCCTGGCGCTTTCCCTTTAGCCATCCCTTTAATAACTCTGAGGACTTCCTGAGTTTGAATCGGTTTATTCAAAAAGTCCCGTTGCGATCCCGATAAACAAGGTAGAGCGATATCTGAAAAAAACAATTGTTCTTGATTCGGTGCAGGCGTTAGGTCATCAGCGTATAGGGTCTCGTAGAATCGTTTAAATATTTCTCCCATCGCGGAGGTATTAGTAACCACTTCACCTGAGCTCGTCATCATTTTATAAATGAAAGATCTTTTTCGGGCTCCTCGGACCAAATTTGCCAAAGGGCGTCCTATCTTGTTGCCGAACCGGAAAAAATTATGATTAGCAGTTTGTAATTCCCTGTAAGACCTGTTATGTAGTTCCGTATTCAATTGTGCTAGTACATGAAAATACTTTTTCTTATTAACTTCAGTTGGAAAGGAACCCCATATCGCTTTGTGAGATTTCAGCTGCGATTCTAGCTTCAAAATAGTAGCATCAATACGCTTCTTTTTAGCACTGAGGTAGGCAATAATATCCCCCCGGATAACCGCTTTTCCAGCATCCCAAAAAAGCAGCGGGGTACTCCGGTGTTGGTCATTTTCCCTTTGATAGTCCCTCCACTTATTCTTTAAATAGGCGTGGAACTCCAGATCATCAGCCAATCCCATGGGGAATCTCCAAGTTGTAGGCCGAGACCCCCTACTTCCCAAGCGTAGGGTTAGAGATACCGGTGAATGGTCAGAAATCACAGGGAGTTCAACTGCAGCCGCCTGTGTGTTGGAAAAAAGTTGCCGCTGAGTAAGAATGTAATCAATTCTGGATCTGGTTCCATGTGGTGCGGAGTAGAAAGAGTAGTCTCTTTCTGTCGTTTGCAAGGTGCGCCAAACATCAATGAGGTCCAAATTGCGGCATAGCAGTTCCACTCCATTCGGCATTTTTGATCTTGAGGCCAAACCTGGGGGGCTTTTATCTAGGGTTGGATCAGAGATGCAATTAAAATCACCGGCTATTATTAACTGGCCTTCTAGGTGAGTGAGAATTGTTGTTAAAATGGACCGAAAAAACTTTGTGGAGTTAACGTTTGGGGCATAAATGTTACATATCGTTACCTTTACCCCTTTCCAACACCCCTTAACAAGAACATATCGGCCATTCTCATCTACAACAGATTGGGAAACATTAAAGTCAGAAGATTTATGTACCAGGATAGCAACACCTGCTTTGCGACCCTGCGCTGGTGCAAAAATACATTCACCCACCCAATCCCTTTTCAATTTAAGGCTTTCCGCTGTACTCAAATGGGTTTCCTGTAGACATGCTATTTCAGTTCCCAATTTTTTGAAATTATTCAGAATTTTTTTTCTTTTGATCGGGGAACCCAGGCCATGAACGTTCCAGGATATCAATTTATTCATGTTACCCCTATGACTTGGGTGCTATCGCAAACAGTAGAAACACAGATACTAAGGGGAAAGGCGCCCAGCCCCCACCTTTCCCCTGATGTCCACATGCTGGCTCCCCTCAAACACTGCCCAATCACCCTACAGATCAGCCCTGCTTGTACCACAAACATTACCCCATACAACCACAAGCCTGCCCCCCTTCCCCCCCCCCTTCCATCCCCATCCCCCCTTCCCTCCCCTCCCTCAACATCCCCCCCAAGTCCAAACAAAACATAGTCCTGCTGCCGCTGCACTAGCGGTAGCGCTGGGGTCAGATCCCGGATGTACGAGCTCCCCGCCATCAAAGCTGATATTCCACTTGCACTTTGAAGCAGAAAAACTTGCTGTGTCCCAAAAATGTCCCGAACTTCTGCAGTTCCTTTTAGAGCTAAACGGTTAAGGCTCTAGTAAACCTCGGCAGAAGATACAGAGAAAAAGTCAGCAATAACTAAACAATAGGAAACACGAGACCTTGCTTCAGGGACAGTGGAGTGAAAATGTTCAGTCGCCATTAGCTATGAATGCTCAGCCCACTCCGGCTGGACGAGCGTGAAATCCTCGCTGTCAAGTCCCTGCAGAGCGACCGGGCCCAAATCGTCCCCTAGGTTGATTTAGGTTGGAGAAAACTTTTAGCTGCATCAGGAGTTTGAAAAGTGTGTACTTTGCCATCTTTCCAAATCTTTAATGTGGCAGGGTATTGAAGCGCAAAACGGGTATCCGAGTCCACTAATTGCGAGCAGATTGGGGAAAACTGCTTCCTTAGCTGGGAAACCCTGACAGAGTAATCCTGCGTGAGTCTGACCGAGATATTATTGTAAGACAGGCTCTTAAGTTTCTGTGACGCAATCCAGATTTTCTGTTTGTGGGCATAATTCAATAATTTAGCAATAGCTATCCTGGGGCGTGGGTCATTATCCCGCTTGGGGCCAACCCTGTGGGCCCGCTCAACCACCAGTGATCCCTTAAGCTCCGGGAGCCCCACCGCATCCGGCAGCCATGACTCCAGAAACTCCGCAAGGCCCTTATCGTCAACCCCTTCCGGCAGACCCAGAAACCGGAGATTTGCCCGTCTGGACCTATTTTCCAGGTCATCAATCTTTTCTTGATATTCTTTTATTAGCGCGTCATGTGTTTTAATCATTTGTGCTGCCGTTACTATTTCTTCCTCTGCAGCGCTTACCCTGGATTCCACGTGGTCGAGTCGGGGCCCCAAAATCGTTAGCGCCTCATTCATTCCTGTCAGCTTTTCATGGATGCCAGCGAGTTTTTCGTCCAGAGCAACCGCGATAACGTCCCTCAGTGTGTCCACAGTGAGCGCTCCTGGTAGGGCCTGATCAGATTCGCCATTTGCCGGTTCCGCCGCCATCTTGCTCGTCCCCGTTTTGCCTTTTTCCTTCTCCTTCTCTTTCCGGACGCTCTTGGAGGCCATGGACTGCGGCGATTTTTTCATATATTGCACTATAGACATGTGCTAGTGTCCCCGCCGCACAGAAAAAACTCAAAAAAAACCAAAACAGTGGTTAAAGCCGGTGAATAGCAAGCGGGGAGCTCGGAGCTGAGGCGGAACGCGTCTTCCTCAGCACATCACCCCACGTGACCCCCCAGTTCTCTGCATTCTGATGTTTTTAAGTTAGGTTATATGCATTTTTTGAATAGCCTTGTTTTTAGCTCAAGTTTAAATCTTTTATCTGGTATCAAACGTAACATCTCAGGTAGAGAATTCCAAAGCTTTGGGCCCACTATGGAAAATACACGATCTCTTACTTGCATCAGATGTATACTCCGTATTAGTAGGAACAGTCAATGGTCCTTTACTTTGAGATCTTAGACCTGGATTTATCAAAATGCACTAAATATCGCATGTGAAAGAAAAAGGGGCGTGTTTTATGGTAATAAGCAGATTCACAATTTGCGCTAATACCTATGCGAAGCACTAAGTTACCGCAAATTGCGATAACTTTTTCGCACTTTGAGATAAGTGCCAGAATTGTGGTATTTCCTACATACAACCGCTGGGGGGGGCCCATGTTTAGTATCAGGGCCACTGAGGGGGGGAGGGAGAGATAGCGAGCGAGCCTAGCCATAATGCCCTAACGCTACATAGGTATTTATATCTCTATGGGAGGCCCACCAAGTAACTCGAGGTGAAGATTAGGTATTAGTGTAGGGGTTAGGGGCCACTTTGACATTCAAAGTGAGATGTACGAACAGAACAGTGCTCTCTTGTGAAGATTTGATGACCGTCTGAGTGAGGAAACTCAAATATGATATTTGTGCAATGTCCTCTCAACCTAGCTTGATGTTACCCTGGTAGAGAGTCCATCAAGCGCTCGCTCTCTCTCTCACCCTCCCTCCCCCGGATAGCTAGGCTAGTGCTCTAGAAGCGTCAAAACTACTAAACAGGCCTTTGAGAACACATCACAAAATGCGATAAAGCCTTAACGCAACCTATCGCACGGCTTAACACTACTGAAAAAGGTGTAGCTAAAATCGGCATTACAGCCGTGCGATAGGGCTTCGCAAAATGGTAAACTCAGCCCACTCCCGCCCCTAACTCCTCCTCTTTTTCGGATTTACATCGCACCATACATTATGGTGCTATTGCATGCGTTAAAGGCATTTTCACATGCGTTAAGGGGTTTTCGCATGCGTTAAAGGTGTTTAATGCATGCAAAAACGCCTTATAGCATTTTGATAAATGACCCTATTAGTGTTCACTGAAGTGTGTGTGGTTGCAGTGTCACGCCTATCAGACCAGTGTTACTGGAGTGAATGATTTTGAATATTAATGTTAATATTTTATAATAGATTCAGGATTGTCCTGGCAGCCAGTGCAGTGAAATCAGTGTGGGTGTGATGTGATCAAATTTATTTGTCCCTAATAAGTCTTGCTGAAGCATTTTGTAGTAATTGTAATGATTTTAAGAGACATGCGGGAAGGCCGAGTAATAGGGAGTTACAGTAGCCTATGTCTGAGAAAATTAGTTTGTAACACACTAAGGAAGTCCTCGAAAGTTAGTAAAGGTTTCAACCGATGTAATATATGCAGCTTGGCGTAGCTTGCATTAATTAATTTATTGATATGCTTTTTCATAGTAAGGTTTTCAGCTAGCTGGATACTTAAATCCCGTACTTGATCTGAGGGAGGAATTTGAAAATTACCCAGGTCTAGAGGCGGAGATTTAACTATAGAAGCATTTCTACTTAATGGAACAACTCCCCTATGAGGAAAGACTAAAGAGGTTAGGACTTTTCAGCTTGGAGAAGAGACAACTGAGGGGGATATGATAGAGGTGTTTAAAATCATGAGAGGTCTAGAACGGGTAGATGTGAATCGGTTATTTACTCTTTCGGATAGTAGAAAGACTAGGGGGCACTCCATGAAGTTAGCATGGGGCACATTTAAAACTAATTGGAGAAAGTTCTTTTTTACTCAACGCACAATTAAACTCTGGAATTTGTTGCCAGAGGATGTGGTTCGTGCAGTTAGTATAGCTGTGTTTAAAAAAGGATTGGATAAGTTCTTGGAGGAGAAGTCCATTACCTGCTATTAAGTTCACTTAGAGAATAGCCACTGCCATTAGCAATGGTTACATGGAATAGACTTAGTTTTTGGGTACTTGCCAGGTTCTTATGGCCTGGATTGGCCACTGTTGGAAACAGGATGCTGGGCTTGATGGACCCTTGGTCTGACCCAGTATGGCATTTTCTTATGTTCTTATGTAACCAAATGATTTCAGTTTTTTAGTGTTTAATGTTAGTCGAAGTTGTGATAGCTCTTGCTGTATTGCTTTCATATAGGCTGAGAGTATCGATGCAATATTTTCAAGTGATTTGGAGAATGGGATGTAAAACTGTATGTCGTCAGCATACAAAAAAAGTAATTCCTAAATCTGCCAGTAATTTACACAATGGGAGCATATACATATTGAATAGTATTGCTGAGAGTGCTGAACCTTGAGGGGCACCTGTATCAATATGGAAGTTATCAGATATGCGATTGTCCAATTTGACTTGGAATGTCCTATTACACAGAAAGGAAGAGAAGCATCTGAGAACATTACAGTCAGTCTCAATATTGCTCAGCTGATGGCATAACAAGGTATAGTCCACAGTGTTGAAGGTGGCTGTTAAATTGATTTAGCACAAGAAAATAAGATTCATCAGTATCAAACCCTCATTGAACAGAGTCCATTAATTAGAGGAGTAAAATCTGTTAAGCAATGTTTCCTAAATCCAAATCGGTTTGGGTAGAGAATATCTTGGTCTTCTAAATGATTTACATGTTGAGATAACACTGCTTTTTCAAGTACTTTTGAGAGAAAAGACATATTAGATATTGGACGATAGCTGTCCCAATCGTCTATTCTACCAGTTTTATATTTTTTAGGATTGGTTTTATCAGCTTGTTTTGCTCCATCTGGAACAAAACCTTCTGAGAGAGAATGATTAATTAATGATGTGATTGCTGAAGTGATAACACTGAGTACTTGTTTCAAGGTACTGGCTGGAATTGGGTCACAGTGGGTGAATAGCAGGATTAATTTTAGTAATGATTTTACTAATTTTAAGATTACTTACTTTGTCGAATGTGGTCCATTTAGCCAGACTTTGATTCTTCAGGTGCTTTTGTGGGCGAGCAGATAAGGAATTGAGTTTTTAACCTGTTGATTTAATCTAATAAAGGTGTAGCATATTCATTGCAAGCATCCTTTGAGAAGTTATATTTTCTTGAGATGGAAGATGACTGGTCCTTGATTAAATGGTTAACAACTTCAAAGAGCAGTTTAGAATTGAATATTACCCCATCAGTCTATTTAGCATAGTGATTTTTTTTTTTTTTTTGCTTTATTAGTACATGGTATTTTGTTAGGTGAAATCTATATTTTCCTAGGGATTCAGAGACAGGCATGACTGCCATTGTTTCTCAGATTTTCTAAGGGTCTGTTTAGTGTTTTAAAGCATTGTACCATTGCTTCTTCTGTTTAGAGGTATTCCTTGTTTTATTAATAGCTTTCATCTGGGCTGGATTTAGGTTTTCAGTTATGTCATTGACAATCTGATCCCAGGAATAAAATGCCGAGGAGGCATTAGCTTGATTTAATTCAAGGAGCTTTTTTTTTTTTTATTGATTCTGCAAGTACCTCAGTATCTGTTTTTTCTGAAGGTAAAAGTTTGATTATTATCTATATTTTTATGAGTTGGACTGAGGAAGGTTATTTCTGCCTTTATTAATTGGTGATCGGACCAGACCAATATAGTTTGGGAAGTTATTGATGAGACAGTTACTGTTATTGGCAAATATTAAATCTAGAGTATGTCCTGCTTTGAGTAGCTTTAGACAAATTGTGTTCATCCCAAAGCATCCATTGTCTCTAAAACATTTCACAGGCTGCAGTTCTAGGTATTCTATCTACATGAAGGTTAAACTCTCCTACAATTAAGGTAGACTCTGGTGATGGAAACACCTTAAAAAATAATTCAGTCAGAGGTGAGCAGTCTTTCTGTAGTATTCCTGGGGGACAATAGACCAGTCCTATGTTTAGTTGAGGTGATTTCAGAATTGCCACCTCATAGGGAGGGTTAATCTCTACTTTGTAAGGTACTAGCTTAAGTTTTTTTTTTTTGTTTTTTTTTTTTTACTACCATCTTTTTGTTTAAGTCTAGGAAAATTAGATACATCATAGTTGGGATGTGAAATTTGGTTTAAGAGCACATTATTTTTGTCATTCAGCCAGGTTTCAGAAATGCAAAAAATAGGATTTAAATCCTCTAACATGTCATTGATGAGAGGGATTTTTTTTGACAGACTTTACATTTAATAAGAGCAAGATCAACATTAAGCAGGAAGAGATATCAGAAGAGTTGTTACTCTTACGATCAGCCAACAAAGGACTGTTAACAGTACCTACAATCAAATCGGCTAAACTTGGTCAAGTTCGCGAATGAGCAATATCTAAGCAGGCCCAAAACTGTGGAACACTCTGCCTGAAGAAATAAGAATGCAAGCTGATATTAACAAATTTAAAGCAGAACTCAAAACATGGCTATTTAAATGCGCCTATATCGAATCACAGTGACAGAAGAACTCAGCCTAATGCAGCACATTGTTATTTTGTACTTTTACTATTTAATCTTCCTGTACTTTATTAATGGTAATGTTTAATTTTAAGTATTTATGACTTTACGATGCTTTATTGATTATCTTATTTTATTACTTGTTTTATGTATCGATCATTTTACTATTGTATTTTTCATGCTTTAATTTATTGTTCACAGTTATGATGGTTTTACCGATATAACGGTATACAAATAAACAAACCTTAAAACTTATCATAGGGAAGACCAGCTTTGCGATCCTTCTTTGCTTCTTTCTTGGGATACTCTTTGGATCTCCATATAAGCGATGTACTAGAATAGGTTTGAATCAGTGCATCTGATCCATGACTGTAGCAATGATGACCAGGGCGCAATTGAATAAGTACTTCGGCTCTACACTTCAGGTCCTCACTAAGGAGCGCACAAAGGGGCAATCCTATCATGAGCATCCTTCAAGGCTGCTCCTCCTTCCTAGGAAATAGTGGTCTACTTGGAGACTGCACAGACAGGCCTTCCAAAACCCAACCTCCTTAGAAATTAGCCTCTGGGGCGCCCCACTCAAGATCAATTAATTCTTGAATGGCTTCCATCACAGGGAAAAAAACAAGAGGTCTTACTCAAAGAAACCAAAATGGGATTTTTCTCTGGCTCAGTCACAGTGTCTGCTCTAGGAACTCCGAGCATTGTCAAGGTCTGGAAAATCTGAGCTGGCAGTTCATCTTTATGAAAGAACAGTAGCATAGTTCTATACAGTTCTAATTCTGGAGGAATTTCACCATCCTCAAGGGAGTCAGGATCAGCGTCATCATCCATGCCATGGACCTCCATTGGAAAGTCCCACTAACGCTCTAGCAGTACTCCGGCGATTAATAGTAAATTCTAGCAAGGTTCCTATCTGTGACTCTCTCTGGGAGTATTAGAGAGGGCTGAAGATTGTGCCTGGAAAAATTCTACCCATGAAAAGGTAGAAGCATCCAATCCAGGAGGTACTTAAGGCATACTCACCAAGCTAGTCGCCTGCTGAGGAACCAGTTAGGGGAGTTCCAAAATAAGGTGCCCCACCTGAGCCATCTGCACCCAAACCTAGATCCGGCTGGGATGAGCTAGGCTTAGTGAAATCGGAGGAAGGCAATTCTCCCTGAGACTCCAACCAGTGCTGACACAAGCTAGCAGGCACCCCTGGCTGAGATGCCCGAATATGACAGGCAGCGCAAACAGAAAGGCACTTAGGCTTCTTAGGCATAGGTGCCATCATAGCAGACAGAGCTCTTGAGTGGTGGCCGGAGGTGTACGCCTAGTTTCTTTTTTTTTTTTTTTTTTGTGTACGTCCAAAAATACTAGGCATCCAACACTTAGGCTTCCCAATGCCTACACGTCCAACACTTAGGAGTCCCAAAAAATAAGTGCCGTAAAACTATTTAAGCGCATAATACAGCTTGTGTGCATAGGTTAAGCATGCGACCGCTTAACTTAGCGCACATAATACAAGGCCCGACTAAGCGTCCAAAAACTGGAAGCACAGCTAAATGCCCATGCCGAGCAGACAATCTTCTAGAGGGCAGCCGTAATGCCATTGAGGCCTACCATGCGGCGTGCAGCGAAAAAGCCTCAGAGCGGGGCCTAGCCTACAGAGGCTGCTCAACCTGCCAAGCTGCTCACATTCCTCAACCTTGCATGGAGCGGGACGAATGTTGGAATGGCGCACCAAGCACAGAGACCCGGGAAAAAGGAGGAAGTCCTACACTACAAAAGCCTCCTTTTATGTCTCTGTAATATAAATAAATATATATATATTTTTTTTAAACTTATCTGGGCTCAGCCTTACCTAGCTAAGAACAGAGTCTGTCTCCAGCCATGGGGGGAGAGGGCATATGCTGTCATCGCTGCGCTCGGCTTCCTGCATCCGCTGCCTTTCAGCCGCTTATGCAGCTAAGACCATGCCAGCTGAAAAACCAGCTACTAGACCAAGGCATTCATCTGAGGGACCACGGAAATCACCTCAGGAACTCTCAACTGTCGGCGGGACCTTTTGGTATCACTGCAGGACAGCGGGGCAAATGTAATATCCTTAATTCTCCTTTTTCAAAATGAAGCAATTCCCAGTAGGGAGATGCATGTCCACCATCTGCTGGAGACAGCGAATACTGGCAGGCTGATGTCACTGCAGGTGTATATGTACTGTAACATCAGTTTGCTCTTTCTCCATCTGCATAACCCACTTGTCCAGTCAGATGAATACAGAACGCTAAGAAAATGTTTGTTTTTTAATGCATAGACATTGTTTTGTATTTTTTTTAACTGATTGCTTTATATATTTTTGTTGCACTGCATTTTTGTTTGCAAGTGTGTACTTGTATATATCTTTAAAGCATAAATAAAACGTTTAAAAAAAAAATATGAAAATTAAGGGACCGATATTCAGTACCAATTAGCCAGATAAACTGGGACTTAGCCACTCCAGTGGCAGCATTTCAATATTTGGCTGTGTTAATGGGCCCTTACTTAGCTGGACAAATATTTATTGTAGGAGGGACAGAGATGTAAAATGGAGGGGCTACTTATGGCTAACTTAGCCAGATAAATGCTGATATTCAGACTTAGCCAGTTCAGTTAGACTTGTTATTGAGCTGGTCTAAAGTTAGCAGCTAACTTTAAACTCTTCCAGGTATATTCAGCAGTGTGGTCATACTGCTGAATATTCCAGCTAAGTTTATCTGGCTAACTTAAGTAGCTGGCTACATTTTGAATATGGACCCTTCAGTTATAGACACACAAACACAAGCATGATGACAAATTTATTTTACCTCAACCTACTTCTGCCATATTGAATTAGTAAAGCCTATAAGACTAGGGCAAAGCTACTACTTATCCCTGGCAGCAGGCAAGAAGAAATGGATTTACTCTTTGGAATCTGCCAGCTTCTTCCTTGAGATCTGGCATGTGCCCGTTTGGAGACCGTATGCTGAGGTCAATGGACCCTTGCTCTGACCCAGCATGGTACTTATTTTCTTAAGACAGATGCTATAATCTACCCTGAACATTATTTGGAAAGGCAGACTAATTGTTTCAGTTCTGTAATATTTTGTTTTAGTTTGGAGTTTTGTAATTATTGTGTATGTTATATGTATTGCTTAGGGCCTAGGCATAAGCAATTAATTGTTAATAAAAAATAAAATCTAATTATATAAAATTATAGTGAAGGCAGAGGATCATAGCTGGGCTTTCTCGCTCATAGAGACAGCCTCAGTAGTAGATGCAGCGGGTGCGATGAAAAGGAATGTCTTTCAAAGCTTCCCTGTGATCACGGGCATAGTCCCAAAAATAATGATCAAGAAGAACTGGATTGATATTTTTGCTTTTCCATCCTTTCTTCTCCAACAGTTCTGCTAGATGTTTGCAAATTAATTCAACACACCAAATGGAACATCCTCTGATCTCCATCTCTTGCTGATCTCGATTCTGGAACATCCCTCCTAAATGAATATAAGAATTCTGTTAGAGTACTCTTGTGGAAAAGTAGTAGGATTAACCATGATTCAAAGTTAGGGTTCTCTTAATAAATGAACACAGGCAAGCATAAGTTACCCAAAGCATATATGCTTTTAAATGGTTTACAGAAGACAGGCCTTTGGCAATCTCAGTTTAGAAATTAGTTACTCAAAAAACTTCAGAAGCACTGATTTTGTAAAAGTTTAGTACTAAATGGAATCCAGCCATCTAAAAATTTGAAAATATAATCCAATTAGCTAACGCCTAACGAAATTCAGCAAGGGATATTTTTACCCCTGCAAATCAATCCACCCCACCAAGAGTCCATTCTGCTCCCACTTCCCTCCAGGCAGTATAGGTCACAGTCTTCACATCTGTCCATCCCACCTGGGTGGCCTCTGCCACTTTCTGAATGTCAAATCCTGCATGGCTAAACATCAGCTACCCATGGCCAAAAATGCATGTGTTCCTTCTGAAGTATGTGCACCAATCTGTCCTGCTGAAAGCTATTGCAGACTAGTTGTAGGGCAGCCAATGCATCTTGTGACTGACAGCTTTCTAGTAGCCACTAACAGGAAAACACTGATAACCTGCTAAAGTAAAAGATAGAAACTTGTGGTAAAATTCGCACTCAGCTGAGCATTTGCATAGAATATACCCAAATGTGGATGATATATGTTGGAGGAGATATGGGAAGGTTGGCACTTTTTTTCACATTTGGTGGGAATGTTTGGGGGCTCATAACTGTTGGACTATGATTCTTAAGTTTATTACTGATGATATAGGCATATCTTTTTGTTTAGATTCTCATTTTTTCTTTTGAATCTTCCTGGTCCTAATACCTCCAGCATAGAGCAATCTCTGATTCATGAGCTTATCATTGCAGCTCGATGTGAATTGGCTCTGTGGTGAAAGACGTCATCCTTACCTCCTTTAACTACGGTATGAAGACGCCTCAAGAAAGTCTACTATATGGAAAAAAATTAACAACTTTGATTTGTTTTGAAAAGATTTGGAACCCTTTTGGATGCTTGGTTGAGCATTTGATTTAATCACTTTTAGATTTACTGCCACCTCTCGTGTAGAGACAAGATTCCTTTTTCTATTTTTTTTTCCCAGATAGGAAGGGAACTCTTTTTTTCAGCTGCTCAAAAGCCTGAATAGCATCCAAGGTTCAATTCATGGTGCCACAGCCCAACCTAATAAGGCCTGTAGGTGGGACTACCAAGGAGTAATCATGGATCAACTGCCTGTAGTAATTTGAGAATCCCAGGAAGTATTGTAGCACCTTGAGACCTACAAGCTGGGGCCACTACAGTACGGTTTTTCATTTCTTTGGATCCATCCGAAGGCCTTGACGTGAGACAATATATCCCAGAAAGGGAAGGTCTTCTTGTTTAAAGGTACATTTCTCTAAATTGGCATAGAGAAGGTGCTCACAGAGTCTTTGAAGGACCTGTTTCACATGATGTAGGTGCTTGAACAATGACTTCAAGAAGATTAGGATGTTGTCCAGGTAAACCACCACGTGGGAGTAGAGGTCTTGGAAGATCTCGTTTACCATAAATTGAAAGACTGTGGAGGCACTGCACAACCCAAAGACATTACTAGGAACTCCTAGTGTCTGACATGGGTATTAAAGGTGGTCTTCCACTCATTGAGCTCTCAGATTCTGATCAGGTTGTATGCCTCCTGAAGGTCCAGCTTGGTGAATACTTGTGCACCCTGGAGATGGTCAAAGAGCTTGGAGATCAAGGGAAGAGGATATCTATTCTTCTTAGTAATAAAGACTTGATAATCAATGCAGGGACATAATGTACCGTTTTTCTTCCCAACGAAAAAGAATCCTGCCCCTGCAGGTGAAGAGGGAGAATAAAGCCTGTTCATTTTCTCTTTAATATATTTAGTCATAGCCTCTGTTTTTGGAGCAGAAAGTGGGTATACGCTGCCTCTGAATGGAACCTTGTCAGGGATCAAGTCTACGGCACAATCATAGGAGTGATGAGGTGGCAGGACCTCTGCCTGCTATTTACTGAAAACATCAATGAAGTCTGTATACTGTGGTCACAGGCCTGAGAGTTCTGAACTGATTGTATGGACCACAGATATCACAGAAGAGAATTTGGTGAGTCATTGTTCATGACAATTAGGATCCCATCTGCCGATCTGCATCGTGGCCAATTTGTATCATGTGGCTGATGTAACAGGAACCATGGCAGGCCCCGAATAATTGCATTGATTGTCTTGGGCAAAATAAAAAGGCTGACTTGTTCTGCATGCAGGATCCCAGTTTGCATGATCAGTGGTACTGTGATTTCTGTAATTTGTCCAGCCAGGGGTTCTCTGTAAATGGAGGATAGCGAGAGTGAGGTGTTCAAGGGAACAATGGATATGTTATAGTGTTGGACTAGAGCCTCATGGATCAAGCTGCCTTCAGAGCTGGTATCCAGGATGGCAAGAGCATAGACAAGAATATCCCCATGAGACAAATGTAGTGGGACTAGTAGTTATGGAGGGTTGCAAGGATAACTTAGGGTAGTTTCTCCTACCAGGCTTAGGTCTTTGAGTTTCCCCATTTGTTCAGGCAGTGACTTGCAAAATGATCAGGTACAGCACAGTATAAGCAATGGTTAAGCATATGGTGCCTCTGCTTCTCGTCGATAGAAAGCTTGAAACGATCCACTTGCATGGCTGCTATTAGCAGTGGTCCTGACTCCAGAGGTGAGTGGTTAGCTACAGGCCACTGGAAATTCAGAGTGAGTGGTATAGAGCAACAAGTCAAGCTTCTCTCTTTGTCCCATTCATGCAGGTCTAGTCGCACGGCTAGGCCTCCAGGGTGGCGGGTAGGTCTTGGGCAGCCAGCTCGTTTTTAATACATTCTGAAAGTCCTTAACGGAAAATTGCAATTAAGCTGTTGCTGTCCCACTGGAGTTCAGAGGCCAAGGTATGGAAATGTACCATACATTCCCCTACAGATCGGGAGCTCTGCCTAATCTGTAGGAGCTCAGAGGCCTTGGAAGTTGTGCGACCTGGCTCATTAAATATTTGTCAGAACTTTTGCAGAAATTGAGCCAGATTCCCCAAGAGTGGGTTAGTCCTTTCCCAAAGGGAGGAGGCCCAAGCCAATGTGGTGCTTCCCAGGAAGGAAAAAATATAGGTTACCTTAACTCAGTCTACAGGAAACAAGGGTGCCTGCAACTCGAACTGTATCCAAATTTGTTAAGAAAACCTCTACAGTTTCTAGGATCCCCATCATGCAGTGGGAGTGGAGGCAAATGGAATTTGGAGTAGTTGGCTGCACCATAGGTGCCAGGGCAAGAGTCAGAGTAGGCCAGGCTGCAATGCCCTGAAGATAACCAGCCATGGTATTCAGCTGGTCCTGCTGCTGTTGAAGCTGGTGTGCTAGGCTGGCAATGGTGGATGCAGGCGGCGAGTCTGCTGAGTAAATGGCCTCAGCAACCTGTAAGGAGTAGCAGGTGTATGAGTCCTTAGTGCTGCGGCGTAGTTGATGCAGCCTTGAGGACGAACTCCCGAGGCCTACACTGGCAGCTGGCAAAAGCACCCTGTAGTGGGAGGGTGGAGTTTCACCGTTACCAGCTGCTTCCTCCACAGATTGAGCCCTTGGATTCTGGTGCCCAGTAGGATTCAGGCAGGTCCCTAGGGCGGAGGTGATAACTAGGGTTCAGAGATTCAGCAGGCTAATCAGAGTCAGAGAAGGACCAAGGTCAGGGCAAGTACTGGGCAAGAATAGTGAGATCCAAGTGGCACGCAATCATGGTCAGGGCCAAGCAAGAGGTCAGGTCTAGGTGACAGGTAATCATGGTCAGCTTCAAGCAAGAGATCAGGTCCATAGGGTCAGAACAAGGGTGGATGAAGACTAGACTGGAAGACAAGGCTGGACGAGACAGAAAGCAAACGCTGTTGCATGCACTGCTAGGCAGAAGAAGCAAGGTAAGGACGTCAGGCAAGTCCTAATATAGGGCCAAGGCATGTGACATCATTAATGGGCATCCCACCATGGGCCCTTTAAATGAAGTGACATTGGGCATGCACACCAATGGAGGGAGTCTGAAGGCGGCAGCTCCCGTGACTTCCTGCTGTGAAGGGAGGACCTGGCAGGGGCTGAGTTAATTGCAGCTGGTTGCAGGGTTATCCCGCAGCAAGCCAAATGTAATATCATGTCACTTTTTTTTCTTCCTCACCTGTTCTCTACCATCCTGGGTCAATATATATTAAGATCCCATATGTAAGCTCTTACCTCCAAGCTTTGTAATCATCTAAATAGCGCAACATCCTTGATTAGTTTTGGCAGCTAACATCCAGCCTTCTAGGTTCCTATTGACTTTCTGGACAGTTTCAGGCCACTGCAAACCTGCCCACCCAGACCCAGTTGGTTTCTGGGAAGTTGTAGTCAGCTGACACTAACCCAGCTGGCCTACAGCTTATTGTATAGTTAGACTGTGCTTCCGTTAGCCACCCTTTGGTTTATCCTTATCACCTCAACTGCTGCCTCAGGAATCAAGGGTAGGTTCCAGATTTGTGTTGACTGGATTGGTGTCATAGGAAGCAGACTAGAAAGGCCACAGGGATCTAAGAGGCTGGTTGTTTGTGTTAGTGGTGGTTTGTATTATTATGGGACCCTGTAGTTGGAAATGGGAGAGGAGGGGTGCTGGCTGTAAACTAAAAAATGGATCATGTAGGCTTGGCTACTTGAAATGGTAGAGTACAAGTGAAGAAATTGGCAAAAACTATCTTGGATAAGGAGTGATATTTTAAGGTAGTCAAGTGTTATGGCAGTTAGAATATACTTTTGGCAGTAAGGACAGAAATAGCCAGATTGGCTAGACCAGTTAGTCTTTTTTTTTTTATGTTCAGTTTGTCTGGTAGAAATGAGTTGTGAGGTTGCAGTCAGACCATTCGTCCTAGCTAACCCACCTCTGGAAGAATACCACAGACCTCTGAAAATCCCTGGCATACCCTTCACTTCATCACTACTACGGCTCCTCTGTACTTAATCCCATACCCTTTAACTCAGTTGCAGTTTTTGTCTCCACCACTTCCACTGGGAGACCACTGTATGCATCCGCCACACTTTCCATGAAGAAATATTTTCCAGTGCCATTCCTGCATCTACCCCACTGGAGCTTCATACTCTGCCCTTGTTCTAGAGCACTTTTTACAAGAAAATTCTACTGAAGCTACAAACCGTCTTTCAGTTTCTTCATTAACTCTTCAGAATATCTCATTGCCCCTAGCTGAACCAGTGCTTGAGGAATCCGATAGTCAGCAAACATGGTCACTGTAGAAATATCACTGAAGCAGCCATCTCCTTTCCCTTCTAACACGCACCATGTATCAGCCACCAGGATCTGGGCCCGTTTGTAAAAAGCTACTCTCTTTCCCTGGAAGAAAAACATACAAAAGGGGCTAGTCAGGTCACCTAACACGTTTGTTCCTTTTCCTTTCTGCAAGAAATGAATTAGCATTCCATGCACAAATAAACAGAGGAGTGGTCTACAGTGCTCCTAGCTTTTAGGAGTCTCACAATTGCATTTTTATTGTATTGGAATCACAGATTAACATCAGAAATGTTTCAATTAAAACTACAACAAATATATTCTTCCTTCTTTCTTCCCACTACCCCAAAAATAACAAGAGACAGCTTTGCTATTGCTAAATTGATGACTAGTTGAGAAGAATCAAATTGTTAAACAAGCAGTGAGTGACTATATTTCAAAACCATTATACTGTCAGTACATGTTGAGGTGATAATTAGGAGATAAGACAGTTTGAAAAGTGATTGATAGCATATTTGAGCCTCAGCCTCAATGACATTTTAAAATGTTAGTTGAACATACATTAATGGAAAACAAAACATGTAGATAAGGGTAAGTAAGTCAATTGTCAAATGCCTTAAGAAAATCTAGATATTTATTTATTGATTTATTTAGCCATTTTATATACTGTCATTCCAAATAAAGATCACAATGGTTTAAACATGACATACATAATATACGACAATTACATTGACTTAATGAAATCAAACAACATACATATTAAAAATTGACACATACTTGGGATAAGATATTTTATTCAGAGGTTAGGTTCTTAATGACTTTGTCCTTGAGGGTGCATGATCTGGGTTCAGGTGTTTTTAAGTTAGGTTAAAGGCATTTTGAAATAACTACGTTTTTAGGTCATGTTTGAATTTCTTTGTTTCTGGGGTTAATCTTAGATTCTCAGGTAGAGAGTTCCATATCACTGGACCAGCTATTGAGAACAGACTGTCTCTTATTTTTGTTAGGTGAGTATTCTGTAATGCTATATTAAGTCACTCATAACAGACCCCTCAGGAAGTTAAAAAGTTATGGGACAGGAGGAAATGTCCTACAGGAAGCAAAGTAGGATTAAATAGTTTTCCCAAAGGAGCACATAGGATATGCCATGATGAGTTAGAACAGAAGTGCTCAAACTGGTCCTACAGGCCCCTCTAGCCCATATGGTTTTCAGGATATCCCTAATAAATATGAATGAGAAATATTTTGCATACAGAGGGTAGGGCATGCAAATAAATCTCATGCATATTCATTAGGGATATCTTGAAAACTTGACTGGCTGTATGGGCCCATAGGACCGGTGAGCACCCCTGAGTTAGAACATAAAAACATAACATAAGAATTGCCTTAGTGGGGCAGACCATGGGTCCATCAAGCCCAGTATCCTGTTTCCAAGAGTAGCCAATCCAAGTCACAATGACCTGACAGGATCCCAAATAGATCACATGCTAACAGCCAGGGATAAGTAGTGGCTTTCCCCTAGTTTACCTAGTTAATAAGTGGCAGCAGTTTCATCTATGTGTCAATTAAAAATGTCAGACAAGATTCTGCAGGCACAGATGCCAGAGTCTCGATTGCGGAGCCAATCTAAGTTGGAATGGAGCACCTCTGAGACCTCCCTTTCGCTGGAACCAAGTACTTCAGTTCTATTACAGCAGATGATCCTATTTGGGCCTCAGAAAAGGATGTTTCTTCTCTAACTCCATGCCAGAAAGCACAACTGCCACTGGACCAACTCATTGAATTGGTGAAGAATGTATTTGGCTCCCTGGTTACTGAGGACAGGAGGAGAGGTGCTTAGAAGCCTCTGAGGTCCAAAATGAGTGAGGTAGTCCCTCAAACATGAGCACCCACCAACTCCATGCAAATACATAGCCCTATACAAGAGTTGCCAGCCATAGGTGTTAGCCCTCAACTGTTGGATAACCTTCTCCTTCAGTTGGGGTGCCCCTCCCTGAGGTGGATGACAATGAGGGAGCTTCAGATAAGTCAGCATCCCTCTGGCACTTCAAGCCAACAGAGGTCTCTGTCCCAATCACTTTCTTCATCATCAGGAGCATGGATCAGTGTCTTCCCACTGCCTAGATCAGAAGAAAGTTCAACAGGAATTCCACCTGACCCCTTGCCAAAATTACCACAGCACTCATCACCACTTGAGGACCTTTGCTATTCCAAGTTCCTAGCCACGTTGGCAAAGGCATTAAACTTTAATGTTAGTAAGGAAGCAAATCTGAGAACAGAGGCTTTCAACCTTTTGCAGCATCTGGTGGTCTCTGTGGCAATCCTATACACAAATTGCTCCAGAACCTCCAGTACATCAGATGGCAGAACCCTCATCATATGCCTGCCTGGAAACAGGATCTAAGCATAGGGTACAATTAGCCTCTGGGTTTGGTATAGTATAGCTCCCACACCATTCAATAGTGGTAGAGTCAACTCTCAAGAGAGCCAAGAAAACTAGGGAGATGTCTAATGCCCTGCTTGGTAAGGACCCAAAGCTTTGAAAAAAAGATTCCATGGAGAGTCCCATAGCGGCACGCAAGCTGTATACGGAGCAGTACCTTACATGAATGTATTAAGATGATGAAGTCTCTCACAAAGTCTTTAGAGCCTGTGCAGGCCACAGTGCATAAAGTAGTTGAGGATACCAATGAATGTGAACAGCATCTGGTCTGCTCCATCAATGAAGCTTTTGAGACCACAGTGAAGACTTCAGCAACCACCACTGGGGCCCATAGGCTGGCTTGGCTACATGCCAGTAGTCTGAGAGAAGACATTCATGATCAAATTGCCGATAACTTTGTCCCCTAAACAATGGATAACGAGACTGTAGCAAAGATTAAGAACATAAGAAATTGCCATGCTGGGTCAGACCAAGGGTCCATCAAGCCCAGCATGCTGTTTCCAACAGAGGCCAAATCAGGCCACAAAAACCTGGCAATTTCCCAAACACTAAGAAGATCCCATGCTACTGATGCAATTAATAGCAGTGGCTATTCCCTAAGTAAACTTAATTAATATCCGTTAATGGACTTCTCCTCCAAGAACTTATCCAAACCTTTTTTGAACCCAGCTACACTAACTGCACTAACCACATCCTCTGGCAACAAATTCCAGAGCTTTATTGTGCGCTGAGTGAAAAAGAATTTTCTCCGATTAGTCTTAAATGTGCTACTTGCTAACTTCATGGAATGCCCCCTAGTCCTATTATTCAAAAGTGTAAATAACCGATTCACATCTACTCATTCAAGACCTCTCATGATCTTAAAGACCTCTATCATATCCCCCCTTAGCTGTCTCTTCTCCAAGCTGAACAGCCCTAACCTCTTCAGCCTTTCCTGATAGGGGAGCTGTTCATCCCTTTATCATTCTGGTTGCCCTTCTCTGTACCTTCTCCATCGCAACTATATCTTTTTTAAGATGTGGCGACCAGAATTGTACACAGTATTCAAGGTGCGGTCTCACCATGGAGTGATATAGAGGCATTATAACATTAATAACCATTCCCTTCCTAATAATTCCTAACATTGTTTGCTTCTTTGACTGCTGCGGCACTCCGAGCCGACGATTTTAAAGTATTATCCACTATGATGCCTAGATCTTTTTCCTGGGTGGTAGCTCCTAATATGGAGCCTAGCATCATGTAACTACAGCAAGGGTTATTTTTCCCTATATGCAACACCTTGCACTTGTCCATATTAAATTTCATCTGCCATTTGGATGCCCAATCTTCCAGTCTTGCAAGGTCCTCCTGTATTGTATCACAATCTGCTTGTGATTTAACTACTCTGAATAATGTTGTAACATCTTGCTACTCAATATCTGTCGACGGGTGAAGATGACCAACTTTCTGCTCCCAGGCACCAATATATCTTATAGGCAAGTTTTCTTCCCGAAATGTCCCTTCTACTCTTACCAGCTTCCTGCCATGGGGCAGCAAAGGGAAAGTTGTTTAAACTAAGTTCTGCAGCAACTGTAGGTGAAACCTGGACCCAGTTTTTGACATATCTCAACCTAGACTCCCTGTGGCCTGCAGTGGGTCCAATCCTTTCTCTAAGAATGGAAAAAGATCTCCAGAGATCAGAGGATCCTGAAAAATGTAGAGTGTGGTTACCACCTAAGTTTTGCTTGCCTGCCATTGACCCAGCAGTTTCAGTCTTCAGTTCAGTCTCAGTTGGCTTCTCTATGTCTGGAGATAGAATCACTCCTTCAACAGAAATTGATAGAGCTTGTTACCTCCCAGGTAAAAGGCCAGGGATTTTACTCCTCATTCCCAAGAAACTTGTGGATTGAGGCTTATTCTGGGTTATGACAAATTAACAAACTTCTGATGTGGGAGAAGTTCAAGATGAACTTCCTTTACATAATCCTTCCATCCATTCAGCAAGGCAGTTTGATGTGTGTCCTGGATCTCAAGGTCACCTGTGCTCTTATCCCAATTTATCATTCGCATTGGAGATACCTCAGGATCATAGTGTAGGGGACTCATTACCAGTTCAAGGTCCTTTCTTTTGGCCTATCTACAGCCCCATGGGTATTCACCAAGTGCCCAATGGTGGTAGTGGTGTACCTATGCTGGATGAGGGGTCTGCATCTTCCCCTACCTGGACAACTGGTAGGTGAATAGGTTCTTCTCAGTCGGGGGTTCTGGATTCTCTGGTCAAAAACATCCAATTCCTTCAGTCCCTAGGTTTTCTGATCAGCTTTGCCAAATTGAGCCTCACTCCTGGTCTAGAGGATTCAGCTCATAGGAACAAAGATAGATTCAGTTTAGGACTGAGCATTCCTCCCAAGCAGCATTAGTGCTAAGGCAGCTAATAAATGCTCTCCTGCAGTGGAATCAAGCTTTAGCAAAATCAGTCTTGCATGGCAGCAGCAGTATATATCATCCCGTTGACTCTGTTGTGTGTGAGAAGCAATGGGCCTTTGTTGTCAGTGTCAGCAGCTATGACAACCACTAAGGGTATCAGCTAGAATAAAGGCAGCTCTTCTTTGGTGGTTGAAACCATTGGCTCTGGATGTGGGTCACCATCTCATGAAGTAACTGTCCACTGACACCTCCATGAGGAGGGTGTGGAGTTCATACAAGTATGGCTCTTACACAAGGGATGTGATCCTTAGCAGAGACTCATCTTCAGATCAACTTCTTGGAGCTACATGCATTGAAAGCTCACTCTCACCACCCAGCATAAAAGAGAATTTGGTTCCAACAAACAATCAAGTTTCCATGTACTATGTAAACAAGCGGGGGCGGGTTATAGGCTTCTTTTTTAAGAAGCTCTCAGGAGCTGGGCATAAGCTATCCACAAAGGAACTCATCTATAACTGACATACCTTCCAAAATACTTTGGCAGATACAGCAGTCAAATATGTACCTCCTTATCTCCAATTCTTCAATATTAAAGGTGGTCTTTTGCATTCATCCTAAGTTCCTGACTAAAGTGATGTTGGCTTTTCACATAAATCAAGCCATTGTTCTTCCTAGTTTTTTTTCCTCAGGGCTGCATGCTCATGAAGGCAAGAAGGATTTTCATTTGTTGGACTGAGACAGCCTTGACCTACTGTCTAAAAAGGACTCAGCCTCATCAAAAGGCTTCTTAGTTATTTCCTTTGATCCTAACAAGCTGGTAGTTGGCAAAAGAATTTTGTCAAATTAGCTAGCTGGTCTACGTATTGCAAGATTTTATCAAAACTCAACGTGGGAGAGTGGTGACTTCAATGGCACACCTAAGGGCTGCCTCGGTTGAAGACATATGCAATGGTGTGACTTGATAGTCTGTGTATACATTCACATCCCACTATTGTCTAGAGTCAGACAACATATTGAGAGATGACAGTTTTTTGCACATGTTCACCAAATAGTGCACTCTACACTGGTGGAAGTGGAGTGCTTTTCTGTATTTGTTCCACTGTACAACTCTTAGTATGGGACTACCAACACGTCATGGCTAATTCAGCTCTGCTTGTCGATAGAGAAAGCAAGTTTGCTTACCTGTAAACAAGTTTCTCTGTAGACAACAGGATGAATTAGCTATGCTTATTTCCCACCTTCATTCCTGAGCAATCAACTACCTAACTAAAGCAAGCCAACCTCCGAAAGAGACTGAGGGGCTCATGAGGCAGCACATGCAGAAGGAACCTCTGAGCTCTAATAGGGGGGATCAGTTCAGCACTGTTGGATGATGTCTTCCACGTGGCTAATTCATACTGCTATCTACAGCAAACCCTGTTTACAGGTAAGCAAACTTGCTCTGTGGCCATTGAGGGGAAGTTTATTTTTATAGTCCAGTTATGTTGCACAAAACAAATAAAAAAAAAACAAAACACCTTACTTGAAAGGCTGGGCAGCAGGTATGGGGGAAAAGCTGTGACAGAGCCACTACTGCCAAAGGAGGCCACTATCAATATGTCGGTCAGGGAGAGTGGGGGTGAAAGACAAAAGGCTGAAAGTTCACCTAAGTTACCAGTACCTTTTTACTGGCCTTGACAATGGTTGCCAATTCTATGGCTTTGCATGGCTGTGAGAAAAACAGGGCACTAGTGCAGGCACTGCACAGCTCTGACACTCAAAACCATAGAAGAGGTAGCAGTTAGACAGGGATAGTACAGTCAGCATGGTCTTACCAGTGGACATTTCTGTGGCTGCAGACAAAGCCACCGGTGGCCATATTTGACAAATGTTACATATTTAAGAAATACTGCATTACAGGCATGCCTGCTTTTACCAGGTGGAAAGCCACAGCTGCCTGTTTAGCTTTTCTACCAAAGAATATTTAAAAAAGCAAGGCATTGAGAGAAAAGATTTGTGAACATGGCTATTCTTTGAAAGGAGATGAGCTATCTACCTTTCTAAACTTGAAAATATCAATTCAACAACGTGCTTTGACAGAAAAAATGAGAATTGATGTGAGGCAATATGTCATGAATCTGGCTGCTAGTCAGTTCCCCCTCCACCCCAGCAGGGGCTCTCACTGAACCATACTCAGACTCACTTTAAGCCACTGCCCTGAAGGCTGCATGACACAGCAAGGCCGGTCCTATAAAAGCCTCTCTCACAGGATAATGCCGGCCTCAACATGGAATCTCCTCTCTGCCTTTGACCACTTGTTCTCTTGACTGTATAACCTTGCCCTTGTTCTTGTACCTTTGCCCGTTTACTTTACCCTTGTTCTGTGTATAGCTCCTGCTTTGTTTAGGCCTTCTAGCCTGTCTACCCTGACTTGTCTATTTGCCTGTGCTCCTTGTTTTGTTTGGACCTATCCTGTCTGTCCAGTCTAGGCCATTCAGTGACCTCCCTTGTCTATTTCCCATTTGTTCCCTGTAGATCTCTGTGGCCTCCCAGTAGCCCTCCTGTTCCTAGTGGGTTCCCAGTGGCCTTTCCTATTCTTTGTGGGTCTCAGTGGCCCTTTCTATTCCCTGTGGATCTCCCTGTGACCCTCCTGTATTCTGTCTAGGTCTCCCAGTGGCCTAGTGCTTCTGTGTGTTCCTTGCACTATACTGTTTTGATCTTGCCTTATCTTTGTTCATTTCTTGTCCTCCCTATCTTGCCGATACACTCCCTGTGCACCACCCTCCAGAAGACCTGCCACCCAGCAGCATGGAGGGCCCAACCCGAAGGGAAGGGAGCTGGTCCGGCAGAAGATCCACACCAGTCTTGCCTGCTCCTGACCCCTGCAGAAGACCTCATGCTTGACCTGCCTGCTCCTGACTCCTAGTCCGTCCCCCCTGCTTGGCGGCATCCCCAAATCAGTCAGTCTAGCCATGACACAATACAATAAAAAGACAAGTACAAATATTTCCTATGTGCACTATTTGGAGAAAACTGAAAACCTCTGAAATAATTGGGTGTTCTTGTTATGCACTATAATTAAGTTATAAGCCCTAGTAATTGGTGTAGAGGATGGAGTATGAAGTCTGCTCATGTAAGATGTATGACTGGTGTTTGAGTGTGTGTGTGAAGTAATTCAGAAATTAACAGGAGAAAAATGTTTTCACAGACTGTATAATATGTAACATCTTATGCAAGATGACCAGCCCAAAACTTTTTTTTTTTTTTGAGTTTAATATTATCCAATTACTGGATTTTATCCATGAGCCTGTGCGGTCAGCTATACCACCTGAAATAAAAAATTACTACTTACCTGATAATTTTCTTTACTTTAGATCAGTCAGATAAATCCAGAACAAGTGGGTTATACACCTCTTCCAGCAGATGGAATCTGAGCAAATTGACGTCACAGGGGTAGATTTTAAATACTTGAGCGATCGCGTACTTTTGTTGGCGCACCAGGTGCGAACAAAAGTACGCTGGATTTTATAAGATACGCGCGTAGCCGCGCGTATCTTATAAAATCTGGGGTCGGCGCGCACGCAAGGGGGTGCACATTTGTGCAACTTGCGCGCACCGAGCCCAGCGCGAGCTGCCTGTTCCCTCCGAGGCCGCTCCGATTTTGGAGCGGCCTCGGAGGGAACTTTCCTTCGCCCTCCCCCCACCTTCCCCTCCCTAACCCACCCCCCCGGCCCTATCTAAAAAACCCCCCCCCCCCACCTTTGTCGGCAAAGTTACGCCTGCTGAAAGCAGGCGTAACTTTGCGCGCGTCGGCCGGCAGCCCTGCTCCGTCCTCCGGTCCCGGGGGCTGGTCCGGAGGCTTCAACCACGCCCCCGGCCCAGCGCCACGCCCCCAGGCCCGCCCCCGAAACGCCGAACGCCCCCGGACACGCCCCCTCCTGCCCCTTTTCGAAAGCCCCGGGACTCACGCGCGCCAGCGGCCTATGCAAAATAGGTGCGCCGGCTCGCACGGGCCTTTGAAAATCCGCCCCACAGTATATATATACCCCTGCAATGACATCAGCCTGCCCGTATTCTCTTCAAAAGCAACTGTGGACAGATTAACAAACCTTGATTAAACAGATAACCATTTCAATACTCAGCTATCAGGCACCACTGAGCTCAGACAAGAATATATTATGACTAGTCTAGGAACTGGACTAACACTTACCAGTAACTCCTGTAACACTTAGCCATAGAGGAGACCATTTGGCAGCCAAGGGAGGGACTCTGGATTCATCTGACTGTCCTAAAGAAAAGGAAAGTATCAGGTAAGTAGTAATTTCTCATTTCTTAGTGTCCAGTCAGATGAATCCAGAACAAATGGGATGTATCCAAGTTATTCCCAAATAGGGCGGGAGGCTGCCCACGGTCCAGTCAAAACAGCATTTGCAAAGGCTGTGTCCTCCTGGGCCTGTACATCCAGATGATAATACCTGGAAAAAGTGTGAAATGATGACCTCGTTGCAGTTTGGCAAATGTTGACAGGAGACAACAATTTCACTTCTGCCCATGTCACTGCCTGAGCCCTGACCTGACTAGGTAATGGCTTCCCAGCTTCAACGTATGCAGCCGTGACTACCTCCTTAATCCAGCAAGCTATGGTATCCCACGAGGCCATCTCTCCCTACCAAGTACTGCTGTGAAGGTCAAACAAGTGATCCATCTTCTGTAAAGGCTTAGTAACCTCCAGATATCAGACTATATGTCTCTTGACATCCAAGGGTCACAACAGATGATACCCCTCAACATCTTTCTCTGTCCAGAGATAGCAGGGAGATAGACTGATTCAAGTGAAAGTCAGTTGCTACCTTCAGTAGAAAGGAATGAACAGTATGCAGCTATAACGCCCCTGGAGGAATGGCTCCCGGAAAGACAAGGCCTGAGGTTCATAAACCCCACGAGCAGAACAAATTGCCACAAGAAACACAGTTTTCAAAGTCAGGTTACATATTGGTCTAAACGTAGGATCTACTAAGAATTCTAATACCAAATTAAGACTCCATAAAGGTACCGGAAACCGCAAAGGACGATTAAGATGTTTCACTCCTTTCAGGAAACGAGCCACAACAGGGTGATCTGACAAGGATCCGCCATTCACCTAACCTCAAACAGGCATACCTTTAAGGAATTAAGTGCCAAGCCTTTATTCAAGCCTTCCTGCAAAAATTTCAAAATGAGTGGGATCTTGACTGAACAAGGAAGAGTACTTTGATCTTCACACCAGGCCTCAAACTCTTGCGAAACCCACACATAGGCCAAGGAAGTGGAGAACTTTCTAGCTCTTAGCAAGGTGAAAATCACTGCTGCAGAGTATCCATGTTTCAGCAAGTGAAAATGCGTCACCCGCAGATGACGGTTGACACCTTTGAGATCCAGGATGGTACGAAAGGATCCCTCTTTCTTGGGCACAACAAAATAAAATGAATATCGCCCCATATTTTCTTCACACGTGGGCACCGGTATCACAGCCCTCAGACTGAGGAACCTGGCCAATGTATCCTCCACTGCTTGCTTCTTCTGTGGGGAGTGGCAAGGAGAGACCATGAACATGCCCTGAGGAATACTGCAAAACTCCAGTGCATTTCCTCCTTGTATCACTTCCAGGACCCTTTGATCCAATGTGATCTCGACCCACCTCTGATGGAAGAGAAAGAGGCGTCCCCCTATCTCCCGTTCTGGTGGGTGGGTTGGAAAATCTTCATTGGGAGGCTTGGGAGGAACCACTTCCTGAATCCGCACCCCTTCTGGGCTGAAAGGTCTGAGGCCTACCAGAAGGCAGAGTCTTCTGAAAGGTCGCTCCTCTATAGGGTCGAAAACACTTGGATCTTCTAGCACAACCCCTCATGCTAAAAGAGCATGGCATCTGCTTCTAATCCTCCAGTAATCAAGGAACTGGTGATTTGCCCCTTACTGGCCAGTTTCTCCAACTTGCTCCCAAACAAGAGCAAGCCTTTAAAGGGCATTTTCGTGAGATTAGCCTTGGAGGTCACATCGGCCGATCAATTCCTCAGCCATATCTGATGCCTGGCTGCTATTACCAAAGCCACCCCTCTGGCTGAGGTGCGGACCAAATTGCAGCCCGAATCTTCCAAGAAAGCGGCCACTGGTTTCATAAGTGCCCTGGAATTCACCCTAGAGTCATCAGCCTCTTGAGAGAGAAGTAAACAAGAGCGAGCCATGAGGGAACAAGAAACTATTTACAAAGTCATTGCTACTGCTTCAAATACCTGCTTTAGGATAGTTTCAATCCTTCTATTGTGTACATCCTTCAAGGCCGCTCCTCCCTCTACGGAGACAGTTATCCACTTGGAGACTACACATACAAGTGCATCCAACTTTGAAAAATATAAACGCTCTCTCACCACTGGATCCAGAGGGTACAGGCCTTCCAAAACCCAACCTCCTTTGAAATTAGCCTCTGGGGTGCCTCACTCAAGATCAATCAATTCTTGAATGGCCTCCATTGCAGGGGAAAAAGCAAGAGGCTTTACTCACAGAAACCAAAATGGGATTTTTCTTTGCTCAAGACATGAAATCTGCCCCAAGTACTCCAAGCATTTTCAAGGTCTGGGAAGTCAGGGCTGGCAGTTCACCTCTATAGAAGAACTGTAGCATAGTCCTATAGGGTTCTAATCCTGGAGGAATTTCCCATCAAGAGAGTCAGGATCGGGGGTCATCATCCATTCCATCTGGATCTCTATCAGGTAGGCCTACTGCTGCTCTAGGAGTACTCTGGCACTTAACAGTGAGTCCCGATAAGGTTTGCACCTGAAACTCTACCCTGAGAGCACTGGATGGGGCCGAGGACTGAGCCTGAAGAAAGGACTGCAATCCCTGGAAAAATTCTACCCATGAAAATGTAGAAGTATCCCGACTAGGAGATATGAGGTGTACTCACTGAGCTGCCTTCCCGTGCTGGAGAACCAGTTAGGGGAGTTCGAAAATCAGTTGCCCCACCTGAAATGTCTTTACCCAGACCTAAGAACTAGGCTTAGTGAAATCAGAGGAGGATAATTCTCCCTGAGCCTCCAAACAGTGCTGGCACAAGTCAGCGGGCACGCCTGGTTAGATGCCCAAAGAGAAAGGCATTTAGGTTTCTTAGATATAGGCACTATTAGACTGGCAGCATGCTGACTGGTGGCAGGAATTGTGCATCTAGCTGTTTTGTTTTTTTTAAGAATGTCCAAAAAATTCTAGGCATCCAAAGATTTTAGGTAGCCAAAGCCTAGGTGTTCCTTGCCGTAAAAAACTTAAGTGCACAGCAATGTTCAACATGTACACACAGGTAAGCAGATGGCCACTTAAGGCACTGCTTAACTTGGACGCACAGATTATAAGGCCTGCCTAAGCGACCAAAAACTGGACTCACAACTTTGACGCATAGCTAGGTGCGCACACCAAACAGACAATCCTGTAGAAGGCAGCCTAAAGAAAGTGCGTGAAATGCTGTTGAGGCCCACCATGCAGCAAAAAAGCCGGGCCTATCCAAAAAAGGCTGCTCTACCCGCCAGGCTGCCCATGTTCCTCAACCTCCCATGGAGTGGGATGAATGTCAGAACTGCGCGCCAAGCACGGAGACCAGGGAAAGGAGGAAGCCTTACACCAAAAAACCCTCCTCCTCTGTCTCTGTATTTTTTTTTTCCAAAACTTACCTGAGTTCAGCCTTACAGAGACAGGCTCTGGAGTCATTTTTTGTTACTTTTGCTGAGAATGTATGTAGAGGTTAGGCTGTATGGATTCAAAGTTTTCAACCAGCTAGACTAGTTTGAAGGCCACAAGCCAACCTCTGAGTGAACTCTTATTTACGGTTTTGTACTGTGAAATGTTTATGAACAGGCAAGTCTGTTTATTTTAGTTATTCCAGTGGGTCTATGAAGAGAAAGCAAACAACTAACTTATACTAAAGCCTGAGAGAAAGTGAAGGCCACACAGCTGTGCCTGAAATTTGATATCAACTTAGAGGGAGAGAACATCACTGCTTTCCCAAGCATTGTAGTGTAACAGCAACAGCGAGATGGAGAGAGCATGTTCCAGACGTGATAGCATAGGCTGATCCTTTGGAAACATGTAAGCTTTTTATATACATGTAGCAATTGTCATTTATCTACCATTACTTCTTTTGTATAATCTTATTTTATTTGTTCTATCCTCCTACTGCTCAAGTAAGCTTACTTTCCTACTTACCTGGAACCATCATGTACTCAGTTTGTATATGGTTATTTGTATAGGGAATAAGCTCCTGGGTTCAAGCCCTCAGGTATAATCCCAGTAATTGTTTGTGTTTATATTGGGTAAGTCCCAGATGTAGCCCTGTGTGCATGCAGGCGCTAAGCTCCTCTGGTAGCTCCTAGTGTAGACCTCAGTGAGATTAGCCCCCCCAGGTCAGAGCCCCTGGGCAGAATGCCAGTGTGCATGGTCTAAAGCCAGAACAGAGGAAAAGGAATATGCATCACTGCCTCTCGTCTTCCTGCATCCACTGCCTTTCAGCTGCTTAACAGCTAAATCCACACCGGCTGAAAAACCAGCTACCTGACCAAGGCACTCATCTGAGAGACCACGGAAATCACCTCAGGAATTATCAACTGGGAGAGGGACCATTTGGTATCACTCCAGAAGAGCGGGCAAATTTATTTTCCTTATTCCTCCTTTTTAAAATCGAAGCAATCCCCAGTGGGGAGATGCATGTCCACCATCTGCTGGAGATGGAGAATACTGGCAGGCTGATGTCACCTCAGGGGTATATATACTGTAATATCAGTTTGCTCCATCTCTATCTGCTGATAGAAGTGCATAACCCACTTGTTCTGGATTCATCTGACTGGATGCTAAGAAATAAACAAATTAAAGAAAAAAAAAAAGAAAAGCAAAGTATCGTGAGAAGTTTGGCACTGGACTCAAAAGATTCTAGGCCCAAATTCACATGTATATAATGGTATAGGGTTTATAACCAACATCTTCAGCCTATATCCAGATTCACTTTCCTTCATACTATAGACCTCATCACTGGAACAAAACCCATTACTATAGCCTCTATTAGCTTAAATATTTAGAGGAAAAAACAGTTTTTCTACACAATTTAATTCATTTTTTCAGCCCTACTGTTTCTTCTTGTGCCTTTTGGCCTTCCAGTTCAAATCAGAACCTGCCTCTGCTGGGCTACAGTGCCACAAACCGTTGTTCACAACTATGGAAGGGTAATTCGTAACCTCCCACTCAGCCCAGCCCTTGCGGTGATTATTCTTCACCAGGTCCCACCCAGTACATGTGCATTCTCAGTCCAGCCAGTAGGTGTCAGCATTATAGAATTGTTGAAACTCCCTCCCAGCCACCCCAGAAGCCCTGAACACTGCCTCTGCAGCAGATGCCAGGCCCTGGAGCTGAGCCATTGGGCCAACATGATTTTACATTTTCTAATTCCTAGTTGTCCTTGATCACAGCACTTATTGCTACAGTCCTCACCTCAGAATCTAGTACACAAATATTAGTAATCTGATGCCTTGTGAGGGAGGCTCCAACATTTTTTTTTTTAATTTTGTACCTATACAGAATAGCCCTAGATACAGATCCTTTGTTCTTTTCCAGCTAAGGAACAATAATGGGCTGGAAGTAGCTACAACCTCAAAGGTCCATGTAAAAGGGGAAAAAAAATCCTCAAACATAAATAATGCAGGAACAGGACCTACCAGAAACGTGGCTTCATCTCTGTAGGAAGGAAAGTTTTCCACTACTACTTGCAATAGTTTCTGTGCACTCTTTTCGCACTTTTTGACACAATTGAGGTAAGAACCTCCGAATTTCTCAAGGAGAATATTTCCGGCTTCCCTGAGGACTTGAAGCCTCTCTTCAATCAGTGGCAGGGGGACATCTGTGTCAGAGCGGAGGACATGCTTCAGCTGATCCAGGGTTATGGTGGCATAGTATGAGGCGTCTGTGATAGGTATACCTGAACCAAAATAAGTAAACTTATGAAAGAGGTCATTAAATTAAACTAACATCCATGAACAAAGCAATATTTCATGACCATGTATGACCAGGACTAATAATCTGTCTGAATGGGCCAGTGAACTTAAATGCCATGCTGGGGTCTGACCAATGATCCATATAGCCCTGCATCCTGTTTCTGACAGTGGCCAGTCTGGGTCGCTTGGAAGTACCCAGCAGATCCCAATAGGAAAGTCCATTCCATAATATTGATCACTCCCATAAGCAAGTGGTATTTATAGATGCTACATCAATACCAAAAATGGTGTTGGGGAAGAGTATGAGTAAAATATTGCTTTCTTCAGAGATGAAAAATAAAGACTTATGGTACTTTTTTGCGAGAACAAAGCAATTACTGGTTAGAAGGTATATTTGGTTACATGAACAAGCAGGTGTTAAAAATTGCCCTTGACCCTTATTGGCTAGCAGTGCGCACACTTTGCAAGCTGACTAGAAGTATAAATGCTTTGCTACATGTAATAGGGGCTCTTGGCTAAAGATACGGAAATAAGAAAAACTGAAATTCAGAAAATATTTTGCTCTGTTTTTTTGTTGTTGGTGTCCATACCCAAGGCTAGAAGTAGAAAAACTGGAAAATTTTTTACACATTTTTCCAGTCCTCCAGATCTCTACTCTTAGTGCCAGATTAGGTACCTGATAAAACCACTTAATCTCTCTCTCTCTCTTAGCAGTGTTGGATTTGTCCTGCTGCTTGTCTGAGCCGAGCCTAGGGACCACCGTGAAAACCCTCCTTACAGATGAGTCCAAGAGAGAAAAAAAGGATATAGATTTCTAGGGAGCTAGAATCCAATTCAGATAGCTAAGATGTCCCAAATGAACCCCATTCTATGTGAGATAATCTAGGATACTGTTCCAACAGGATTGCTCACAAGAACTGTAAGGGAGCAACTCAAAAAGCATTTAAAAAATGATCTCATGGTGCAAACACTGCCATCTGCTGTATGTACTTTTGTAAAGACTGCACAAGAGGCAGTCAGTGTACCTCTTTACCCAAAATGCTAATAAAACCTTGTAGCAATATGCGTATTTATTTATTTATTTAGAGGCTTTTCAATACTGATATTAGTGGGAACATCATATCGGTTTACATCAAACTGAAGGTAGAAATTACATAAAATAGGGAAGGGGAAGGGATTGCAGTGACTAAAAAATTAGAGAACTAACTAAAGGAAGGCAAGAAATAGAAGCTGCAGAAAAATGATAACATCATAACATGAATAAATGTAAAAATAACGTGATAACATCATAACATGAAATTAGTAGTTTATAGGCAAAACGACTGAGGGAATGGGTTTATGAGGGGGGGGGGGGGGGGGTGTCCTAATCTGGGTATGCCTGTTTGACGAGCCAGGTCTTTAACTTTTTCTTGAATTTGGTATATTATCACAATACTATGGAATTCACATCTTGGCCAAAAAAACATCAATCCATAGGAACTTTCGTTATAGTGCATCTGCTGATGGATTTTTTGTTGCAATACAATGCTAAAGGAGTCCATCTGTAGAATTGCTTCAGTACTCCTGGTTCTCAACTGCTCTCCTTTGCCTTTGGTATGGTTTGAGCCTCAATACAATTTTTATTGCAGGATTCAGCATAAATCTATAAAGATGACAACATTTTGAGAGTTTGTATTGTCCTCAGTATTAGGATGGGGATTGGAGTTATCTGCATTGTCCCAGTTGGAAAGCTTCCATTTTTTTATGCCGCCATATTAATGCACAGTGAGTTGCAAGCTCTGTAACTACAGAAACTTTAGAACTGTTTTGTTTGTTTTTTTTAATCCCTACAGCAAGAAGTTCCCTCCCTCTGTAAGCCAGGTACTTCTTCCCAAAGAAAGGGGCAGTTTCTGGTGGAGAGAAAAATGCCTGTGTAACTCCAAGGGGTCACTAGATGGCACAGTTAATGGAGGAAGTTCAAAAGGTTGTCTCATACCTTACACTAGGAAGGTATGAGGTCACCCTAAGGTTATTAGAAAAGGATGGCTAGTAGGCACAGACACATGGGTAGCCCTTCCTCTAGTCTAAGGGGTTGGTCTTGCAGGATTTTTTCTAAAAGGTTAAAAGTTTTAACTTATTGGGTTGTATTGAAAAAATTCCAGATAGGGTTAAAGGGAGGCCCCAGTAGGTCGTGTGTTGTGGGTATGAGTGGCTTGAGTGGTACTAGCCAATGGTTGTGCAAGTTGCCGTGGTATAAAGGAGTGGGTTTCCTATGTAAAGATTGCTGGTTGTTGGAGAAAGGGAGTTAAGAGTGCCTGGAGGTGCCAAGCCAGGGACGTAGTGTTTCATCTAGTGCTTCATCCTAAAGTGCTACCAAACTCCTGAGAGTATGTTACAGAGATGAGGAGAGTACAACTGTGGATTATAAACTGGTAGTGAAGGTGAGCATTGTTGGGGTGCTTCTTCGAGCCCTAAAGGGAACAACAGGATTAAGGTGAGTTCCTGAAAGATGGAGGAGTGGTGCGCACATCAAAGGACAGTGTGATTGATAAGAAGTAGTTTGCATTTGAAACTTGTGCAGAGGAACTATGTAGGGGGCGGGGTGGCTGGACCCAAGGGGAAGAGGTTGCAACTGATTATTTCAGCACAAGGCTACGGACTGACCCTGTGTCCAGTAGACCGGCGCTGTACAGAACCTGGAGCTGCTCTCGATGTGCAAGTCCTAGACTGGATCTGCTTCTGAGGTGAGAGAGCAGTGCAGCGAATTCTGTGAGAGACCCGGAGATTACATCCAGGACCCCATTTTTCAGTTCTAAAGCAGGAGTGGGCAAACGTTTGTGTGCTGGGGCCACATTACAAGTTATCAGCCACATAGGGGGCCGGGGAGGGGGTGTCCACTTGTAGCTCCTCGGCACGACAATCAAACTCCCAGCACTTGTTGCAGGCATTTCAATATTCTGCAGGCTTAAGCACCAACATTTTTAGCACTAGAGAAGCCCCTGCAATCATGGATCCCAGCCTCTCCCAAAATCAGAAAAACCTTCAACCCAGCTGAAATACAATTTAAGGGCACGAGGTACAAAGCATTTTTCCCGCTAACAGACTACCTCACCTCCATCACAAATGCAGAACACTAACAGATCATCGCCAAATAAAAATAAAAAGACCAAAAAGTATAAACAGAAAGGTGCTGACAAAAAACAGAACTGGAAACCACTAAAAGCCAAACTCTGACACAGTGCAATAATGCAAAAACAGAAATATCACTCTTCCTCATAAAACAAAATCAAGAAAGAAAATCAATCATAATAGTAAACCATACTAATAAAAAGAATATTTCAAAATTGATGATGAATAGAACAACATATTTTTGTTAATTATTATAAGGATAAAAAAAAAAAAACTTTAAACATTTTCCAAAAATCAATTAAATTTTTGAAAACAGCAGACAAATCAACCACTACCCAATAATTAAACTTAATAAGGATAAAATAATTTCCCCATCTGGGTGCTTTTGATTTCCAGTCACCCTAAGATTGTAGTACATTAGGGGAGGAGGGGTAAGGAAAAGCAAAGTTGCTACCTGTAGAAGGTGTTTGAGGACAGCAGAATGTTAGTCTTCACACATTGGTGACATCATCAGATGGAGTCCAATGCAAAATCTTATGTCAAAGTTTCTAGAACTTTGACTAGGCACCCTGAGCATCCATGCGAGGTCCTTCTCCAGTCTTATAACATAGAACTATATATAGATATAGATATATCAATGAAACATTAGGAGAAACCCAACTCCGCGGGGTGGTGGGTGGGTTTCGTGATGACTAACGTCGAGCTGTCCTCTGAGAATACCTGTTATAGGTAAGCAACTCTGCTTTCTCAGAGGACAAGCAGGATAGTAGTCCTCACACATGAGTGAATCCCTAGCTACAGGCAGCTTCCCAACACAAAAGGGGCCAACAGTCACCCAACCAGGTGCCAATGGGCACAACACCACCAGTGCTATTGGTAACCGAAGGGGAGACAACCTGAAACCAAACGGGCCCTAGGCGGGAGAGAGTTAGGTTCTAGCCTCAGTTTCCAAAGGACAGACTGGCCAAACCTACTGTCACGTCACCATCCCTATCCAAACGGTAATGAGATGTGAATGTGTGGAGAGAACTCCATGTCACAGCCTTGCAGATCTCCTCCATGGGAGCTACTCGCAAGTGGGCAACCTTCATTGCCATGCCTCTGACAGAATGAGCCTTGACATGACCCCCAAGATGCAGTCCTGCCTGGGCATAACAGAAGGCAATGCAATCTGCTAGCCAATTGGATAGTGTCTGTTAGGAATAGGTTGGGGATGCCATTGCCAATCAAAAGAAATAAAAAGTTGGGTGGGACCCTCTATAGGCTTCTCTCCACTCCAGAGAGAAGGCTAAGGCTCGCTTGCAGTCCAAACTGTGCAATGCTCGTTTGTCTTGGTCCGAATGGGGCCTGGGAAAGAACACTGGCAGGATGATTGACTGGTTAAGATGGAAATCCATCACCACCTTAGGCAGGAACTTAGGGTGTGTACGCAAGACCATCCTTCATGATAAAACTTAGTATAAAGTGGATAAGTGCATAAGGCCTGGAGCTTGCTGACCCTGTGCTCTGAAGTGACCGCCACCAAAAATATGACCTTCCAGGTCAGGCACTTCAGGTCACAGGTGTGCAGCAGCTCAAAAAGAGCTTTCCAATAACTGAGCTACCACCACATTGAGGTCCCAAGACATAGCAGGAGGCCTTAGAGGAGGCTTCCATTGAAGCAGGTCCTGCATGAACCGTATAACTATAGGCTGTACAGAAATGGAGGTACCATCTACATTTTGGTGGTATATGCTAACTGCAGTGAGATGAATTCTAAAGGAGTTGGTTTTTAAGTCGGCCTCCAATAGGTGTAGAAGGTAGTCGAGCAGTTTTTGTATGGGGCAGGAGAATGGACCTAGGGCATTCTGCTCACACTATAGGGAAAACCTCCTCTACTACAGTCTGGAGGGTTTTCTAGAAGCCACCAGGACCCAAGTCACATCCTCTGAAAGATAATAAAGTGGCTCAGGATTAACCTCTCAACATATACAGGCTGTGAGCGACAGGGCCTGGAGGTTGGGATGCCACAGACTGCCTTGATATTGCATGATGAGATCTGGGGAAGTCCTCAGACTGATCGGTCTCCTGATGGACAACTCCCATAGGAGTAGAAACCAGACCTGTCTCGGCCAGTGAGGGGCTATAAAGATTACAGTCCCCCACCCCTGTCCTCATGAAGCTTCAAGAGAGTCTGAGGATACACATAGGGAAGACCCTTACCACAATGATGAGTAAGGGCATCGGAGGCTGGTTTGCTGTCTGACCTGTACAGGGAGCAGAACCAAAGCACCTTTCTGTTGCAAGGGGACATGAACAGATCTACGTTCGGGCACTCCAGTGCCAGAATATCCGATTCGCTACCCCATGGTCTAGGGACCACTCATGGGGTCTGAAAGCTCGACTCAGCCTGTCCACTACCCTGTTCTCTGTCCCACCCAGGTACATAGCCCTGAACACCATCCCGTGGGACAGGGCCCAAGGTCAAATCTGGACCGCTTCCTAACTCAGGAGGTATGATCCTGTGCCTCCCTGCTTGTTAACATACCACATGGCTACCTTTTTGTGGGTTTGGATCAGGACAACTCTGTTGGACAGCCAAGCTCTGAAAACCCACAGCGTGTACATGATCACCCGAAGCTCCAGAAAATTGATTTGTCAAGAGCATTCCTGAGCAGACCAGAGACCCTGGGTGCTGAGCCCATCTACATGAGCTCCCCACCCCAGGATGGATGCATCCGTGATTAGAACAATTTGAGTAGGGTGGCCTTGAAAAGAGCTCCATGTTCCAGATTTGAAAGTACCTGCCACCAAGACAATAAGTCCCGGAGAGGCATGGTGACTCGGATGTAATTCTGGAGGCTCTGAGTGGTCTAGCACCACTGCAACCTCAGGTCCATTGGGCTCTGCACATGTGTAAACTTGCCAAGGGAGTGACATGGATTGTTGCAGACATATGGCCTAACAGCCTCAACATGTACCAGGCTGACACCTGCTGAATTCCTGGCACGATGGTCACCAAAGTGATGGCCCTCTGGCGAGGCAGGAAGGCCTTAGCAGGGCTCCTATGAAGTCTAATTGAGGTGATGGGCTGAGTTGGGACTTTAGGTAGTTGAGAACGAACCCTAGTGACTCTGAATGGTCAAGCACATGAACCTGATGGCCCCTGCCTGAGAAGTGCTCCTCACCAGCCAATTGAACAGATATGGGAAGACATGTACTCCCAGCCTGTGGAGTTGTGCCGCCACCATAGCCAGGCATTTTGTGAAGACCCATAGGGCTGACATGAGCCCGAATGGCAACACCCAGTACTGGAAGTGCTGTTTTCCCACCACAAATCGGAGATGCTTCCTGTGACCAGGGAAGATCTCAATATGAGTGTATACATTCTATAGGTTGAGGGAGCATAGCCAGTCCCCTTTTTGCAAAAAGGGGATCAAGGTGCCCAGGGAAACCATCTTGAACTTTTCTTTTTTTTTTTTAGAAACTTGTTCAAGGCCCTTAGGTCTAGGATGGGACGGAGTCCTTCTGTTGTCTTTGGAATCAGGAAGTGCCTGGAGTAGAATCCCCGCTCTCTTTGCCCTGGTGGTACGGGCTTGACTGCTCTGGCCGTCAAGAGGGAGAAGAGCTCCGCTAGTGGTACCTCCTGATGCACTACTGGCCCCCAAAATGGGCATGGAGGACAATTTGGCAGGACACCCAATATATTTCATTGGTACCTTTGGCGGACGATGGACAGAACCACTGGTTCGAGGTTATACTGGGCCACCGGTTTGCAAAGAACGGTAGCCTGCCCCCGACTAGAGGATCGAACATGCTAGGTACAGGCAACTGGTCTATGCACTCTGTGACCCAGTCAAAACCCCATCCCTGGAGTTGACTGAGGAGCTGGCTGGGGCTTAGGGGCTCTCTGCTGCCTAGGATGGCCAGGGGAGCCTGATGGTGTTGACAGCAGTGAGGAGGTGGCGGAAAATACTTTCTTTGGTGAAAGAAAGACTTCCTTGGCCCCGGTCTCACAGGCCTCCTGGAAGAGGAGAATGATTCTGCAGTACCTGTGGAGAGTTGTTGGAGGGTTTCATGGTGGTCCCGAAGTGGGCCACAGCATCCCTCACCCTATTTCCGAAGAGATTCTCTCCAGTACACGGCCTGTCAGCAAGTCTTTCCTGTAACTCTGGTCGGAGATCTGAGGCTTGCAGCCATGACATTCTGCAGGTGCCAATTCCTGCTGCAGAGACTCTCGATGCCGTCTCAAAAATATCGTAGGTCACACGGACCTCATGTTTTCTGCACTCTAAGCCCTTATGCACCAGTGACATGAGGGTGTCTTGCTGCTGCTGAAGCAGCTGCTCAGCCACCTCCTGCAGCTGTTTCCAGCTGTTCCGCAAATACTGGCTCATGCAGAGATGATAGGCAGCCATGCGGGCAATGAGCATGGCGCCTTGAAATACCTTCCTTCCAAGAGCATCCATCGCGCTATTGTCCTTCCCTGGGGGCGCCGAGGAATGAGGCTGAGAATACTTGGCCCTCAAGAGGGCTGATTTGACCATCACTGACTGGTGGGGCAACTGACACTTATTGAATCCTGCAGCCTTCTGGACGAGGTAAACTCAGTCTGCCTTCTAAATTAATGGAAGGCACTGTGAGGAGGTGTTCTCATTTCTCACAAGACCAAAAAATAGCCAAAGTGAGCTCACTCACACTGCAAAGTTTACAGCGCCACAGAAAAAGTATAGGGCATGCTAGGTATGCTCAATGTACCTAGTCAAAATCCTAGAAACTTTGACATGATTTTTCCACATCAGGGTTCTATCCGATGATGTCACCCATGTGTGAAGACTACTGTCCTGCTTGTCCTCTGAGAAACACACAAACCTTCTCCTCTCTCTCATATACACACACTCACAAACCTTTCTATCCTCTTTTTTTCTCACTCCTACTTCCCTTCCCTCACCTTTCAGTCATTTACCATTTCACCTCCACTCACCCCCTCAGTCATTCAACCCTCCTGCCTCTTATTCACTCTCTCCCTTCCCTGTCATTCACTCACCCTCATTCCCTCCATTCTGCCACTCAATCTCCCACTCAATTCTTTCCTTCCCTCTCAAGTCACTCAACCCATAACTCCCACTCACCCCTTCCCTGCCACTCATCGACTTACTCAATCCCCTTCCCTCTGTCACTGACTAGCTCCTTCCCTTCCAGTCCCTTCCCTTTCAGTCACTCACCCTCTCCCCTCCCTCCACTCACTCTCTTACCTTCCCTCTCCTCTCAAGTCACTCACCACCCTCACCCCTTTTCCTCCCCTTACTCATACCACTTTCCTTCCCTTTATAACCCACCATAAGACCTACTCCTCCTCTCCAGGTCATTTTCTTCTTGCTGGCTGGGTGCCAAAAGCCCGCCAGCAGGTCAACTTCAGGTCCACTTCCATGTGGGGCCTCTTCTCGCTGGCACGCTGGCTGGGAACCCTGCCAGCGTGCTACTATATGGCGCTGATCTGCCTGCCCACGTGCCTGACGTCACTCAAGGCCTGGCATTGCACATTTCAGCACGTCATCAAGGGTGACACTTGGGCAGGCAGCTCAGAGCATCGACGAGCTGTGCATAATTTAACTTTTACAAGAAACAGGCGGGCCGGAAGAAAGGTAGCGATGAGCCAGCTTTGGCCCATGGGCTGTAGTTTACCGACATCTGTTCTAAAGAAAGAGAGAGAGAAAGAGGTAGATATGTGAAGAGCTGTGGGGAGAAGTAATGGAGAATCTGCCCCTGCGGAGGAGTTGGGGAACAGGACTATGAGAGAGAATTGGGATCCTCTGAGGTTCTGGGGGGGGGGTTTTTTTTACCAGAAAGGAGCAAAGGTGTAATACCTACAGAACGTGATAACCTGGATTCTTAAATGGTTGGGAAAATTAATGTAGGATTTAATGAAATTGGAAATGAGAATGGATTATGATTTTGAGATGATGTATTTTGCCTACTGAAGTTTAATATCCTCAGTATTTGAAAGCAAAGTATGGCTAAAAAAGAGCCTGTGACTACTGAACGGATTTCAGGACTCTATTGCTCATTTGTTTTTTCCTACCTAGACTTTTACTTCAGTAAACAGCTTATTGTTGGAGAATAAGTACGGTGTGGACATTGAAGTGGACAATGTGTTTCTTGAGAACGTTTTCTCCCTAGTTTGGCTTTACAGGGAAACCTGTCCCCAGTCTATGTCCTGTCAAAGACTATACCTCAGCTGAGGAGAACCAGACAAATGTTTCCCAGGGCTGGGAAGGTGGCTCCTTGCTACAGGGGTTACCCTTGCAATGCCAATCACAGTTTGTATAGATCTGAATGAAATGGCTCATACTACGCCCCCTCCAGTATCTTTCACCAAAGTGATCACCTGCCCTGAAGTCACCAATCTTATTTGAAAGCAAATAAGCAGAAACAGAGAGTGACCAGGATTAATACTGGCTCAGAGCCAAAAGTAATTTTTTTTTTTTAAATCATTACTTCTTGCAACACCTGATGTGGTGTTCCATTCAAGCATTGAACGGACAATCAGCTCTAGCTATGTATTATGTTTTATGGAGACATATGTGCTATACTAACCTTCATCAAGGGCTCTGTTCATTGCAGCACATAAAGCCCAGTAGCCACTATACATTTTCCCCTTGTACTTCACCAAACACTTGTGCTCATCTGTTTCAGACCAGAAGGAAAAGTTCAGAGTATCGGCAACAAACACCCAGTTCACTGCATCTTCGTCTATGGCCTGAGGATTTAGCTCATGCAGCGATTTCCAGCCTGCCAGAGTGATTTCCTTGTTAGCCACTTTGGTAACCAACATCTCTGCAACATTTTTTACTCCTTCCAGGTCAATGAACACATCTTGGCTGTTTTCTGCAATAAACTTTCCAGACTCTCTGGGAGAAAGGGGTGTTTCCATTTTGTTATATCTGAGTAAAGAAAAAAAAAAAAAAGTTGTGTGGGATGTCTCCTAACATGTATCACCACAGGCAACTTAAGAATCAGTCATTCAGCTTTCTTAAACTTATGTTCTCGTTGATTCAAGGCAAAACTACAATATGAATGGTCTGTTGGCAGTCAGGGCAGATAAACAAGATATTAAAAGCCATGGTCAAAACACAAAATTATCTTAAAAATGTAAATATAATAACCTACATAGAACAGGGTAAGAGAACTGCAACAAAGCCAGTCTGGTTTTTGAAGATAACAAAAATATGCAAAATACTCGGGCTCAAACCCCCTTCCCCTCCCCATGCTCTCTCTCTCTCCAGTTATTTCCCCCTTTTTCCCTGCCCTCCCCCCAGCCTCATCAATACCCCTTCGCTTTCTCCTCCTCCCCAGACTTTACCTCTCAGCTTTGAAGGCTTTCCTGCTGAAGCATGCATTTGACTGATAAGAGCCTGAATATACCCAGTTGGCCTCTTGGATTATAGGGTTCTATCCTTGTACCATGAAACCTGTAGCATTTTGAAAAGCTGAGTAACCATTCCATTGTTTTTCCTGATTAGTATGTGGTTATTTTGATTTATGTCTGTTGTGATCTTGCATGTGTATTTTTGATTGTTTTATGATTTTATTATTTTTAATCATCATGTATGTCATTTTGTAAATCGCTTTGAGCATTTGCATAAAGTGATTAAGAAATGTTAATAAAACAAACAGCTTCCTCTCCTTCTGTCCAGGCTTGGCTACACCACTGGCTCATTCTCTTCCCTTCCTCTATCTCAGACTCAGTTCCAATGCACTCACACTCGACTCCCCCCAGGCTTGCTCCCATTGCACTCATGCCCTCCCTCCCTCCTTCTCAGCCCACACAGGCCCTGAATGTTGCCACCTCTTCGTTCCGGGCCCTTGCAGGCTTACTGCTACAAATATTTTTTTTTTAAATTCTTCATACAAGAGGAATTCTGTGTTTCCCACTTGCATATAATTCCCCCAGAAGTAACAGGTCAGAGTGCCGGCACAGAAGGGATGACACTTTCTTCTGTGCCCTTTGCAAGGTTTTAAAAATACATTTGACAAGTGATAGCATTAAGTTGTTAGCTTAGGAATGACTTTGGATTCTCTTCAAGTAGGCATGTGAACAAACTTTAGATCCAGTGTGGGAAGTAGTTTGGGATGTTTACCAGCATTATGTAGCTGAACCTGGGGCAACTGAAGGAAACTTACTTAACGAGTTTAAAAAATGTCAGCATTAAATCTGAATTTTACACATGTTCTTACTACTTATGAATGTGTTGGAAACGCTACACAAGACAAAGAGTACAACTTTCTTCCAACAAGTTCTACATATTTAAGACTTCAAAACTTTAAATTTACTCCCTATCGTGCAATGGAATTCAAAGATCTGCAGACTGGATAATATAAACAGGCCCCTTGATTTTAGGTGTTTATAAATTTAAGTATTTAGGGGCAGATTTTTAAAGTTACGCGCTTGGGGTATATTTGTGCGCGCTACCCAGCATGCACAAATGTACACCCGATTTTGTAACATATGCGCGCGCTGGTTATAAAATCCAGGGTCGGCGCGCGCAAGGGGGTGTTCACTTGTGCACCTTGCATGCGCCGAGCCCTAGCGGAGCCTCGATAGCTTTCGCCGTTCCCTCCAAGGGAACTTTTTTTTGCTTCCCCCCCCACCTTTCCATCCCTTCCCCTATCTAACCCACCCCTCAGCCCTACCTAAATTCCCCCTCTACCTTATTTTAGTTTTTACGCCTGCCGGCCAGCTGCCAACACACAAACCTCCAACACGGCCTCTGTGCCAGAGGACTCGGGACCGCCCATTTTTTAAAGCCCCGGGACATATGCGCGTCCTGGGGCTCGGCGCACACAGGGGCAGGTTTTCAGAGTTATGCGTGTAAGTTACGCGCGTAACCCTTTGAAAAATCTGCCCCTTATTTTCTAGCTAATTAGGGCAGAAATGGCCAATCTTTCACACACCAGGAGCCAAGGAATAAGAAAACATAGTGCCAAAGAGCCTCACAGTTTCACGAGACCTGGAGCGGAGTTCCCCCTTCATCTCATCCCCCCAACCTCTCCACCAGTATAGTATTTCTCTCTCAATCCCCCCACCCTATACTCACGAGCCTCTGACTAATGTCTCCCTCTTCCCCCCATGCCCATTGTTTGTCTGTCTCTCCATCCCCCCTATTCTGTTTCTCTCAGCAACCCCAGCATAACATCCCCTAAACAGCCACAACGGGGGCTCGGTGGCCCCTTTGTAACACCTCACAACTCCACCCCTTGTGCTGCTTTGGCCTTCCTCTCTCTTCACCACTGTGATTTGCTGTGTGTGGGTCTGTGTTCTCTCCAGTCACTCCCCTGCAGACAGAAAAAGCACACTGCTCTATGCAGCAGGAAGCTGACAGGCTCTTCTTTGCTTCTTCAGTCAGCACCAGCCTAACTCCCTCCATTCCTGTCTTCCAGTGCTACTGGTTGTGTGTGTGTGTGTAGGTTGGGGGGGGGGGGGAGCAGGGCATGAGAAGGAAGCATGGAAAGGCCTCTGCTCTCTACTCCAGACCTCCCCTTCCTTCCTGTTTCTGCTGCAAGGGCAAGCGCTATTACCCCTTACTGTACAAGGGGTAAAAATAGCGTGTCGAAAATGCGAGGCCACAAGGGGGCTAACGGTGCGCTCGGCCTGAGCGCACTTTACTGCATCGGCCCATGAGTTAGAGGTGCTGGGCCACAGGTATGTGAGAAATTCCTTGGTGAAGGTACAGAACTGAGATTCAGAAAATTGGTTAGGGAGGGGACAAGGGCAGGGAAAAATGGAATTCGAGGGCTGGGGAAGAAGAGCATGGAAAGCATAGGGACCAAGTTGGAGAGTAGGGGAAGAATGGGGATTTAGGAACTGCATGGGAATCTGGAATAATGTGACCTGAGGAAGAGCAGGCAAAAAATAGGACTCAAGGATTGGGGGAGCCCAGGAGACTAGATCTTTTAAAAAGGCTTTAAAAACCTTTTTGTTCAATCGGGCCTTTAGTCAAGGCACATATACATAATTTCTAGGACTTTACAACAGCAGAACACTATGTTCATAATACAGCGTAATCTGGTGTAGGTGCCCGGAGGCAGTCGTCTTTTGTAAGGTTTTATAAGTCTGAGTGGTGCAGAAGTGGGAAGGTGGCCATTAACAAGAGCCTTTATATATATGTGGCTGACACTTCGGTTAGCTATTACTTGGCCCTAGATCCCTTACTATCGGGACTAACAATAGCTTAGTAGGATTTTCCATTCCTTTTAAGTCTCTCCAACAAGCTGACTGTGATTGGCTATCCTGAGGGCATAAAGTGGAGCTAAAGGTTTAGAGAGCATGGTCATTTTGGTTTGGCTCTTGAAGAGTTAGAAGCTATTTTTCCTTTATCCTGCTGATTTTGGGCCTTCTAACCCAGAGGAGATCTTTCATCAGTACACTACCTGACTGAGAGAGTCCGCCTAATTTTTGGGAGAGAGAGAAAGAGAGATTTTTGGAGATTTTGGTCAGGTATTGATTAGTTGTTTCTCATTCTGGGGATCACCTTGTACCCTTTGGACAGGGGAAACCCCTCAATCCAGAAAGCAATGGCTGGAGATCTGTGACCTACCCCTCTAACTGTTGTGACAGCATGTTCCAAACAACGGTATATAAAATATTATAAATAAATAAATACTTCCTAGACGAAGCAAAGCAGTGACAGCACTACCCAACATGGGAGTTTTGGATTTAGAGACATTTGGATTTTTCCCTTTTTGGTTCGAGTGAAGGTTTTTTTCCCCACCCCTCTTCACACCTTGGAGTCAGGAGAGTGAGAGCTTTGTTCAAGATTGGAAACATGACTTTTCCCCTCAGAGAAGTCACACAGAATTGAAAGCAGTGCGGGACAGAACATCAAGATCTGGAGACTTCCAACTGGAGGTCCACCCCGAAGGGACCAGGATACAGGCTGTGGGCAAGAGACAGAGCTTTGGACTCAGGTAGAATCTTTTTGTGATTCGAAGTTCCCCCAAAAGGATTCCCCCTACAGTTTGGAGCTTGTACACTGATAAGTAAAAAGTGGCAAGTTCCCCCTCAAGACTTGGAGAGAAGGATATAAGCTAATCCTCAGAGAGACTATGCGACTAGTTCAAATGTAGTTTCATTTGTGGAAAATAAGTGGGACACTGATCGATCTTTTGGAAACAATCAGTAAATTTTATTTGAACACTGAGTCTGTATCCAGCCTGCCTGTCCCTGAGGAGAATGCAATGCCAGAGAAATACACTTAAGGAACGCCGATGAGCATCCAGCAAAATGGCAGCATAAGAAACTAGCTCCCAAGACTTTTGTCAGGTTACTGAATCTCCCGTTTTCAATCCATTTTGGTTTTGTTCTGTTGCACTTATTCAATATATAACCTACAGCTACACACAAATCTACAAAGTTGGACTTCTTGTCCATGCCGCAGCTCGGATCTAAACACTCCAGTCTAGATGGCGGATGGCGATATTTCTCTACATACCTTGTTGACTGAGATTCTTCAGGTCAAGGAGATGGTTAAAGCAACTCTGCCACGATGTCGGCAACTCAACTGGACCTGGTGGAATTTAAGGAACACACAATGGCTTTAGAAAAAAATAAAATAAAAAAGGAAGTACCACAAAATAAAGCCACGGTGGCAGCTGAAAAGATTTCTACTTTGCAGCAGCAGCAGCAGGCTGAAGAGGTCACAATAGGAAAATTAGGACTTACCTGATAATTTTCATTCCTGTAGTACCAAGGATCAGTCCAGACTGCTGGGTTATGCCTCCCATCCAGCAGATGGGAGTCAGAGAGAAACTGAAAAGGCACCACTGATATACCCTGGTGCGCCCCCTGCGATCCTCCAGTATAATCCATAACAAAGCAGTATGAAATTAGAAAACAATGGCAAATTCTGTGACTAGCTCAATATAAAGATGAAACGTATATGAACATGTGGAAAAAACGAGGAAACCATGAAAACAAGCAAGTGCCCGTAAAAAACGGAACCCGAAAAACACGAAAAAACAACAGTTGCGGGACTCTACACTCTTCACTGAAATGGGCGGGCGTCTGGACTGATCCTTGGTACTACAGGAATGAAAATTATCAGGTAAGTCCTAATTTTCCTTTCCCTGTACGTACCAGGATCAGTCCAGACTGCTGGGAAGTACCCAAGCTGCCCTAAACGGGGTGGGACCCTGACAGTCCCGCACGAAGCACACCACTGCCGAATGAGTCCACCGTCGGAGCGCACACGTCCAAACGGTAATGTCTCGCAAAGGTGTGCAATGTCTTCCAAGTAGCCGCTCGGCAAATTTCCTGCGAGGAAATAAACCCACTCTCTGCCCACGACGCCGCCTGGGAGCGCAGAGAATGAGCCTTAAGACCCTCCGGAACGGCACGACCTTGGGAAATGTAAGTAGACACAATCGCCTCTTTCAACCAGCGTGCGATCGTAGCTTTTGAAGCTTTATTTCCCTTCTTTGGACCACCCCACAAGACAAACAGATGATCAGACAACCGAAAGGGGTTGGTAACGTCCAGGTACCGCAAGAGCGTCCTTCGAACATCCAACTTGCGAAGTTCCGGTTGCCGCGACGCCTCAGCCCCGTCCACCGCAAATGCCGGTAGGTCCACCGTCTGGTTGACGTGAAAGGCGGAAACTACCTTAGGCAAAAACGAAGGAACGGTACGTAGAGAAACCCCCGAATTAGAAATACGGAGAAAAGGTTCCCTACAAGACAACGCCTGAAGTTCCGAGATTCGGCGAGCTGAACAAATAGCGACGAGAAAAACAGTTTTGAGAGTGAGATCCTTGAGAGTTGCCCTTCGTAGAGGCTCAAACGGAAAAGTACAAAGACCCCGGAGAACCAAATTTAAACTCCAAGAAGGACAGATAGGTCGCACCGGGGGTCGCAAATGTTTAACTCCCTTTAAAAATCGTGCAACGTCCGGATGCATGGCAATGGAAACTCCGTCAAGTTTACCGCGGTAACAGCCTAAGGCCGCTACCTGCACACGCAGAGAATTATAGGATAAACCCTTCTTTAGACCCTCTTGCAAAAAAGTCAGAATATGAGACACCGTAGCCTTCCGCGACGGCACTTCCAGACCCTGACACCAGGAGTCAAAAACCTTCCATACCCTGACATAAGCAACCGAGGTAGAGGGCTTACGAGCCTGCAGAAGAGTAGTAATGACCGACTCGGAATATCCTTTCCTTCTCAATTGCCGCCTCTCATAAGCCAAGCCGCTAGACAAAAGCGATCGGCCTGGTCGAAAAATACTGGACCCTGCCGAAGGAGTTGAGGCAGATGACCGAGCCGCAAGGGGCCGTCCACCGCTAGATTGATGAGGTCGGCGAACCACGGCCTCCTCGGCCACTCCGGAGCTACGAGAATGACGGGTCCCGTGTGGGATTCTATGCGACACAATATTTTCCCCACCAACGGCCACGGTGGAAACACATACAGAAGAACGTGCGCAGGCCAGGGAAGAGCTAGCGCGTCTACGCCCTCCGACCCGTGTTCCCTTCTGCGACTGAAGAAGCGAGCTGCCTTGGCATTCAAACGAGTTGCCATGAGGTCCAACCGGGGAGTTCCCCACCGGCGACAGATGAGTCTGAGTGCCTCGGGAGATAGTTCCCACTCTCCCGGGTCTAGTCGTTGCCGGCTGAGATAGTCTGCTTGAACGTTGTCGACTCCTGCGATGTGGGACGCCGCAATCCGAGACAGGTGCTGCTCTGCCCACACCATCAACTGGCTGGCTTCGGTTGCTACCGGTAGACTCCGTGTACCGCCTTGCCGATTTATATACGCTACCGTGGTTGCGTTGTCGGACAGAACCCGAACTGCTCTGTCCCGAATCAAAGGCAGAAAGTGCTGTAATGCTAGGCGAACCGCCCTTGTTTCCAAACGATTGATCGACCACTTGGTCTGAGGAGGCGTCCAACGTCCCTGAGCGGACTGAGACTGACAGACTGCTCCCCAGCCCGTCAGACTGGCATCGGTCGTGACAATGATCCATTGAGGCGGATCCAAATCGGTGCCTTGGAGCAAGTGGACCGGATCCAACCACCATTGTAGACTGGTCCTCGCTGGGGGTAAGAGTGGCAAAGGTATCTGAAACTCTTCCGATTTGGGGTCCCAACGAGACAGAAGCGCCCTCTGTAGCGGCCGCATATGCGCAAATGACCACGGAACCAAATCCAGTGTGGATGCCATATATCCAAGAACCTGTAAGTAATCCCATACCACAGGCAGGGGAAGGGCGAGGAGACGGCGAACGTGCGCCATCAGACGCTCCATCTTTGCCTGTGGGAGAGAAACCTTTCCCACTTTCGTATCGAATGAGGCGCCCAGAAATTCCAAATTCTGGGAGGGGATCAGATGGCTCTTGGTGTAATTGACCACCCACCCCAAGGAGTGGAGCCGGTGAAGGACTGCCTGAATCGCATCTTCGCAGAGACGTCGCGATTTTGCTCGGATGAGCCAATCGTCCAAATACGGGTGTACCAACACTCCGTCTCTCCGAAGACTCGCCGCCACCACCACCATTACCTTGGTGAACACCCTCGGAGCTGTCGCCAGACCGAACGGAAGAGCACAAAACTGGAAGTGAGATCCCAGGACCATAAAGCGCAGAAATCTTTGATGGAACTCTTGTATCCCTATGTGCAAGTAAGCCTCCGTGAGATCTAAGGAAGCCAAATACTCGCCTTTGTGTACCGCCGCTATGACCGAGCGCAGGGTCTCCATCCGAAACCGCGGTATGCGCAACGCCCTGTTGACTCGCTTGAGATCCAGAATCGGCCGAAATGTGCCCTCCTTCTTGGGAACGATGAAATAGATGGAATAACGGCCCGTGTGTTGCTCGGCGGGCGGCACAGGCACTATTGCACCCAGCGCCTGCAATCGCTCCAGGGTCTGAGCAATTCACTGTTGCTTTACCTGAGAACCGCTGGGAGAGATAAGGAACAAATCGCGCAGGGGCCTTGCAAAATCTAGGGCGTAGCCGTGAGATATAATGTCGAGGACCCATTGGTCTGAGGTAATTGTGGCCCATTCCTCCCGAAAGTAAGAGAGTCGTCCTCCTACCTCCGGGACGGAGGAATGGACCGGCGTCCCTTCATTGAGCCGCCTTAGAGGTGGCGAAGGTATGAGACGCCCCTGCGCGTGCCGGCCTTCTACCACGAAAGGAAGGAGTCCATGACTGGGAACGCGGAGACGGCTGTCGGGTAGCAAAAGAGGACCCCCTTCCCAAGCGAAAACGGCGTTGCCCGCAAAACCGTCCGCGGAAGGTACCCGAAGGGCGAAAAAATCTAGGCTTGTCCTCTGGCAACTTAAACACTTTATTCTCCCCCAAAGATCGGATAAGGTCTTCTAACTCGGTGCCAAATAACAACTTGCCCCGAAAGGGAAAGGAACCGAGTTGGGCCTTGGAGGAAGAGTCCGCCGCCCAATGACGCAGCCAGAGTAACCTCCGTGCCGACACAGCCGAAGACATAGACCGTGCCGAAGTGCGGAGGAGGTCATAAAAGGCATCCGCGGCGTAAGCCACCACGGATTCTATACGGTTTGCTTGCTCTGCTTCATCCGGAGGCAACCCAACGAAGGGTAGCCCTTTGTACCATGCAGCTGCAAACGGCCACCCGTACTCCCAAAGCCGAAACCTCAAAGATGCGCTTAAGCAACGTCTCCAGCTTCCGATCCTGAAGATCCTTAAGGGCCGTACCCCCTGTTACGGGAATGGTGGTATGTTTAGCCATGGTAGTGACCGCCGAATCCACCCTTGGCACCCTAAGGAGCTCCAAGGAATCCGCAGGGAGAGGGTAAAGCTTATCCATAGCGCGGCTGACCCTAAGAGTTGCCTCCGGATTATCCCATTCCCGGGATACAAGCTGAAACAGTTTATTATGAAAAGGAAAGGCATGCGCAGGCGTGCGGAGCCCGTCTAATTCAAAATCCCCTGGCTGGGAATTGGAGTCAACCTGGGGTACTGGAATCTTTAGTTCCCGAAGAACATGGGCAATCAAGGGATCCAGTTCTTCCTTATGAAATAAGCGGAGTATCTGAGGATCATCCCCCTCAACCGGGTCCGTACCCCCTACATCCATATCAGGATCCGGCGTGGACGGATCCTGTGAAAGGGGGGCCGGAGCTACATGCTGAGGAGGTTTTGGAGGGGGAGCCGAAGGAGCTGGAGCAGCCTGCTGCGGAGGTTGAGGAGGAGCCGGGGCTGCATCCCCCAAGCCAAAGAGACCAGTAGAAAGTCTCCCCCGTTTATCTGGGGCAGGAGTACCCTGCTCCCATTCCGCTTCGGCCTCCATATAAGCCTTGTGGAGCAAAAGTACAAATTGTGAGGAAAAGGGATGAGGCCTCTTCAAAGAACCTCCTTTTGCTCCCACAGGTGGCAAATTAACAGGCCCTGGTAACCCGCGGGGGCTAAGATCCGGTGGGGACAGGGTGGGGGAGTCATCCCCTTCTTCCGACGAAACCGCATCGCGATCTGAGTCATTTAAAATGGCCGCCAAATTTTCTAAAATGGCCGCCGCCCCCGGTATCGGCAGCGCGGACTGCCGAGATTTGGCCGACGCTGGCCATGCCCCACGCCGCGGGGAAGGGGAGCTCCCGGCCGTGGCTGACCCCCGCGAGGAACCCTCACCCCCGGGAAGGCACCGGGAGCAAAGGCCCTCGCGGGAGAGCAGACGGCCCGGCTCCCCACATGCCGTACAAACAGTGCCTCGGGGCATGGTTTTTTTTTTTTTTTTTTTTTAACACCAAAAAATGGCGCGAAAAACGGCGCGAGTAAGGGCTGGGTGACAAGCCACCCCTTCCGGAGACCACAGTGAGGAACGCAGGCAGTGGACACAATTACCTCGTTTTTAAATTTTTTTATTTATTTTTTTTTTTTTTTAATAGCGCTGCCACCGGCAGCTAAAGTACCTCACAGACAAGTGGCTGGTGGAGCCTGCAGGGGGTGTAGCACACCCGACTAAACTTTCTTCTCCGAGGAATGAAACTTCTCAGGAGGCGGATAGGGAGAGTGACCGGCCCACCGATTAATCCTCCCCTCCTCTCACTGGGTAAGACTGAAAAAAACCCCGGGAAAAGGCTGTAGGGCAGTGCCCTGCCTGGCCTGCTATGGCTCCACTTATTATTACCAAATTAGGTACAAATCACTAATTGATCTAGTCACAGGATTTCTCCTCTATATTGTCAAACCTGATAGGGAAATCCCTTCACAATTCAATTTACAGGAGATCAGGACCGCAAGGTTATGCTCTCTCATCTGCTGGAGTCAGAGATATACTGGAGGATCACAGGGGGCGCACCAGGGTATATCAGTGGTGCCTTTTCAGTTTCTCTCTGACTCCATCTGCTGGACGGGAGGCATAACCCAGCAGTCTGGACTGATCCTGGTACGTACAGGGAATTAGGGGATATTAAGAACAGGTGTTGTCCCAATAATATCTGAGTCCTCTGTGTTCTGGAGAATACAGAGGGTAGTTTGATGTACCATTTGAAACAGAGCGAGCTCACTGCTCTCCTTCATTGCTGCCTAGGGATGCTAAATTTCCTAGGCCTTTCATCTTATGCTTGCTTCAGTTTCGCCATACCTTGGAAATACTGCAAAGAGCTCATCTGAGGGACCCTTTGTGATCTGAACAGAAAATGATTATGATTATGATTTTTCCTGACCTAATAAAAGGAACTGTTCAACAGTGCAAACTGTTTCTGGCAACGAGAGGGTAATTAAAGGACCTGAAGGCTCGATATGGCTTCTATTACCCAGCTAGGATGAGAGTTACAATAAATCTTACAAAAAATGTTGAGGATCCCAAAGATTTGCATGCATACAAGTGAAGATTTGATTTTTGAAGAATCGTTCTGATATTTTAAGACTTTTTTTTTTTGGTGCATCAGAGACTACAAGATTGCCTCTTTGCTGGTCATATGCTGTTCAGAGTTTTTGATTGGCCATATGTTGTGTTCTGCGGCCGGGGCAGACCCCTACCTTGGCCATAGCGTTCCTTCGCCGCGGGAGCCCCGGGGGAGGGCTCCCGGTGCTGTTCGCTGCAGGGGGAGCTGGCCTGCTCCCCCCTCGCAGCGTCCAGCGGCATCTCTCCTCCGCGGGGGAAAATCCAAGATGGCCACCGCCATCCTTAGGCGCGAGGCCGTGCCCCCTTCACAGATTTAAAGGGACCGAATCCCTTTAACTAGACTCACCTGTCCCTGATCAGCCTGAGCAGGGGAAGTATAAAGGGAAGCTTCCTCTGCTCCTCCAGTGACTTGGCAACGTCCTCCAGCGCTGTCTAGTCTGCATCCAACACACGGCAAAACTAATAACGCTCATATGCAAATGCATGTTGATGAGGCTATTAGGGAATCACCTGAAATGCAAAAAAAAAAAAAGCATCTAAAATGCATATTTTTACACTCAAAATGTAACGCCTGCCTAGAGCAGGCGTTAATTGCTGAGCACTCCCAAAAGTTGTACAGAAAAGCAAAAAATACTGCTTTTCTGTACATTCTCCTAACATAGCAGAAAACTTCCCCTCACTACCAGCAACATAGCTAAAAAAAAAAAAAATTACTGAAAATAAACCATAGCCCTCTCCTTGTCTTCTGCTGTCAGTTTCTTATACGATGATAATAAGGTTGCTGCAGCTCCTACTTTTTCTTTTCTTTTTTTTTTGTTGTTGCTGGCTGATTTGTTCTTCTTCTAGCACAGAAAGCTTGGCCGTGATGACATTAGAATCTCGAGTGGTAGGAGTGGAATAGGCAGTGGCATAACGAGAGGGGGTTGCGGGCGCCGGACTACAGGACTGCTTAAGTGCTTCCTCCTTCAGTCCCCGGCAGGTCTCACTCTCTTGTACATTCCCGGGGGCACTCCAGCCAGCGGTCACTCTCTCTTGAACATTCCCGCGGCACTCTAGCCAGAGGAGGTCTCACTCTCTTGCACTTTCCTTCTGCCAACACTCTTGTTGTTTTAGCAGGGATGGATGTTTTAGAGCTGTGAGAGAGTCGTTAGATTTGTAGAAATTTGCTCCCTCTCCTGTTCCCAGTTCTAAAAATTTCCATTGAGTTCAAAGTCGCCAGATCTAGTGACAAACAACCGTTGACTTGACAACACTACATGACAGCCCTACTTTTTCAAATTTAGGGAACTTTATTCGCAAACATACACCATCGATCTCATTCTTAACACGGTTGCATAGGGCTGCTGCTCATGTGCTGGCTCCGCGAGTAATTCCACCTATCCCCGTGCAAGCTACCCTAACCATGGAGTGGAGCCTTCTCCCGGGGTGTTGTTCCTGAGATAAGCAGGCACGTGTCACCACGGTGCAGCAGGCCGCAATTTGTAGGGACATAGCGGCTACGTCAAATGACTGTTTAAGGATGGATTCCAGACGCCAGTCATGTGTATCTTTGAGCGCTGCTCCTCCCTCCACTGGGATGATATAGAAACATAGAAACATAGAAATGACGGCAGAAGAAGACCAAATGGCCCATCCAGTCTGCCCAGCAAGCTTCACACACTTTTTTCTCTCATACTTATCTGTTTCTCTTAGCTCTTGGTTCTATTTCCCTTCCACCCCCACCATTAATGTAGAAAGCAGTGATGGAGCTGCATCCAAGTGAATATCTAGCTGATAAGTTAGGGGTAGTAGGGGTAGTAACCGCCGCAATAAGCAAGCTACACCCATGCTTATTTGTTTTACTCAGACTATGTTATACAGCCCTTATTGGTTGTTTTTCTTCTCCCCTGCCGTTGAAGCAGGGAGCTATGCTGGATATGCATCGAAAGTGAAGTATCAGGCACATTTGGTTTGGGGTAGTAACCGCCGTAACAAGCCAGCTACTCCCTGCTTTGTGAGTGTGAACCCTTTTTTCTTCTCCCCTGCCGTTGAAGCAGAGAGCTCTGCTGTATTTGCATAGAAATTGAAGTAACAGGCTTATTTGGTTTGGGGTAGTAACCGCCGTAACAAGCCAGCTACTCCCCCTTTGTGAGTGCAGATCCTTTATTCCACATTTCCTCTTGCTGTTGAAGCTAGAATGATGTTGGAGTCACAGTAAGCATGTGTACGTTTATTGAATAAGGGTATTGTCTCCAGGCAGTAGCCATCATTCTGGCGAGTCACCCACTCTTCATTGGCGGCCTCTTGACTTTATGGATCCACAGTGTTTATCCCACGCCCCTTTGAAGTCCTTCACAGTTCTGGTCTTCACCACATCCTCCGGAAGGGCATTCCAGGCATCCACCACCCTCTCTGTGAAGAAATACTTCCTAACATTGGTTCTGAATCTTTCTCCCTGGAGCTTCAAATCGTGACCCCTGGTTCTGCTGATTTTTTTCCTACGGAAAAGGTTTGTCGTTGTCTTTGGATCATTAAAACCTTTCAAGTATCTGAAGGTCTGTATCATATCACCTCTGCTCCTCCTTTCCTCCAGGGTGTACATATTTAGATTCTTCAATCTCTCCTCGTACGTCATCCGATGAAGATCCTCCACCTTCCTGGTCGCCCTTCTCTGTACCGCTTCCATCTTGTCTTTGTCTTTTTGTAGATACGGTCTCCAGAACTGAACACAGTATTCCAGGTGAGGCCTCACCAAGGACCTGTACAAGGGAATAATCACTTCCCTTTTCTTACTCGATATTCCTCTCTCTATGCAGCCCAGCATTCTTCTGGCTTTTGCTATCGCCTTGTCGCATTGTTTCGCAGACTTCATATCATTAGACACTATCACCCCAAGGTCCCTCTCCTGCTCCGTGCACATCAGCCTTTCCCCCCCCATCGAATACAGTTCATTCGGGTTTCCACTCCCCATATGCATGACTTTGCACTTCTTGGCATTGAATCTCAGCTGCCATATCTTCGACCACTCTTCCAGTTTCCTTAGATCCCGTCTCATTCTCTCCACTCCTTCCGGCGTGTCCACTCTGTTGCAGATCTTAGTGTCATCCGCGAAAAGACAAACCTTGCCTTCTATCCCGTCCGCAATGTCGCTCACAAAGATATTGAACAGGACCGGTCCCAACACCGATCCTTGCGGTACACCACTTAAAACCGCTCTCTCTTCAGAGAAGGATCCATTTACCATCACACATTGTCTTCTGTCCGTCAACCAATTTGCAATCCAGGTCACCACCTCGGCACTCACTCCCAAGCTTCTCGTTTTATTCACCAGTCTCCTGTGCGGAACCGTGTCAAAAGCTTTGCTGAAATCCAAGTATATGATATCGAGCGCTCTTCCTCGATCCAATTCCTTGGTTACCCAGTCAAAAATGTCAATCAGATTTGTCTGACAGGATCTTCCCCTGGTGAATCCATGTTGCCTCTGGTCCATCAATTCTCCGGACTGTAGATAGTTCACTATTCTCTCTTTCAGCAGTGACTCCATTACTTTTCCCACCACCGAAGTGAGGCTGACCGGTCTGTAGTTGCCAGCCTCCTCCCTGTTCCCACTCTTGTGAAGCGGGACCACCACCGCTCTTCTCCAATCACTCAGCACCACTCCTGTTTCTAGGGATCTTTTGAACAGGTCACACAGCGGAGCCACCAGAACATCTCTGAGCTCCCTCAATATCCTTGGATGAATCCCATCAGGCCCCATGGCTTTGTCCACTTTCAGGTTCTTTAGCTCTTCCCACACATTTTCTACTGTAAAAGGATTTTCATCTATTCCACTTCCCACCAGTTTTTTGTTGTGTAGAGATGGTCCTTCTCCAGGGTCTTCTTTAGTGAACACAGAGCTGAAGTATTCGTTTAATATTTCTGCCATTTCTTCGTCTCCCTCCACACATTGATCATTAGCACCTTTCAATTTCACTATACCACTTTGGATCTTTCTCTTTTCACTGATGTATCTGAAAAATGTTTTGTCACCATTTTTTATCTCCTTGGCAATCCTCTCTTCTGCTTGACTTTTTGCCAACTTGATTAATTTCTTCGTCTCCCTCAGTTGATACAAATATTCTTCTTTGTGTTCCTCCCTTTGGGATCTTTTATATGTCTTGAATGCTGTTCTTTTAGCTTTAATTTTGTCAGCCACCTCCTTTGAGAACCAGATAGGTTTCAATTTTCTTTTGCTTTTCTTTACATTTCTAACGTATAGAGCAGTTGCCTTGGCGATTGCTCCTTTTAGATTGGTCCACTGCTGATCCACATCTCTCTCGTTCTCCCATCCTTTAAGTTCTTCCTCCAGGTACTTCCCCATTTCCTCAAAGTCTGTGTTTTTGAACTGTAAAACTTGGGTCTTTGTGGTTCTTTTCCCTATTCTTTTAGTGATATTAAACCATACTGTTTGATGATCACTGCTGCTGAGGTGGGCACCCACCTGGACATCTGAGACATTATCTGCATTAGTGAGCACTAAGTCGAGTATAGCTCCTTCTCTGGTGGGTTCCAACACCATTTGTTTGAACAAAGATACTTGCATGGCATCCACTATCGCTCTGCTATTTTTAGTTTCTGCAGATGGGATTTTCCAGTCTACATCTGGCATATTAAAGTCACCCACGATCACCACTTCTCCCTTCTTACCTATCTTATGGATGTCTTCAACCAGGTCTCTGTCCAGTTCTTCCTTTTGGTTTGGAGGCCTGTAAACCACTCCAATATAAATGGACGCTCCGTCATCTTTTTTTAGGTCGACCCATAGAGCTTCTTCCTTACCCCAACTTCCTTGTAGCTCAGATGCTTGGATGTTGTTTCTGACATAAAGAGCCACACCTCCCCCTTTTCTATCCTCTCTGTCCTTCCTTAACAAGTTATAGCCTGGTATTGTTGTATCCCAATCATGAGATTCTGTGAACCATGTCTCTGTGATAGCAACAATGTCCAATTCTGCCTCAGCCATTAGGGCCTGCAGATCTGGGATTTTATTTCCCAAACTATGAGCATTTGTGGACATAGCCTTCCAGGTACTCTCTTTAAGGTTATTGCTTTTCCTGGACTCCTTATAAGATATTAGTTGAGATTTGCTATTCACTTCACTCTCTCTTTTTTTAGTTGTGCCACTGTTGACAGAGTTATTCATCTGAATTAGATTTTTCTTTTGGTTATGAATCTTGAAATACTGCATGCATTGTTTTTTCTCTCATTTCTGGTAACACTTCAATGTTTTTCTGAAGAACTTCTTCAGTTTTTAATATAGAGATGGCTTGTTCTTTTTGCATTTGGTACATTGTGTGTCTCCTCATCACAGGTCTAATTCTACCTGAGCCCACTGTATTCCTGGATTTTAAAGAACTTAATGACCTGTTTGAGTGGGGGGGTGTACCTGTTGGCTGCCCATCTGTCAAGAATGGGTGACTGTGGGTCCTACCTGAGCCTAATGAATCTCCTTTTCTTGACTCTTGGTTTTTTTGTGATATTGGGGAATTATGTTCTGAGTAATGCAATGTGGGTGTATTACTTTTAATTGAAGCTAATTGATCTTTAATCTCAGTCAGCTCCTTTTTCAAGGAAGAGAGTTGTGCACAAATTGGGCAAGCTCTAAGTGTCCAGATGCTTTCCCTCAGAATAAAGGCTCCACAGCAGTTACATTGGATAGTCCTCATCATGGTAATTTGTGAATTGTATTTTCTTGACTTTTACCAATGCACTTATTTATCCCGCCGCCAATGGTACTTTAGGCAGTCTTTATTAGAAAACAAGCCCCAGGGGTGGGTGGGTAGAGGGGCAGGGTGGGAGGGTGTCAAACAGTTAAGCCTGGGACAAGCTGGGTTAAGCAGGGCACTTCTGGACAGCTCCTTGCTTTTGGTCAATTGTTTTAAAAAACAGTCTTTATGCCCCAATTTTTGTTTGAACAACTTATTTATGCCAGCTAATTTCAAAACAGAGAGACTTAAACAGTTTACAAGCTGGAGAGCGATTTGGTATGGGGGGTGGGGTTTTTTTTTGCTTTTTTTTTCTTTTTTTCAACTTATGCAGCAGGCAGCAAAATTAACTTAGAGTAATATCTTACTATCAAGAACTGAAACACTTCGAGACCATGCAGACCATGGCATCAACTCTTGGGCATGAAAGAAGGTCCTTGGTTACCGGATCCAGGGGGTACATGGCTGCCAAAGCTCGTCCCCCTTTGGGTGGCTTGAGGGAATGATGGCTACTACCTGGAGATGAATATCCTTATTCAATAATGCGACTCCAACATTGATCTATGCTTCAACGGCAAGAGGAAATGTGGAAAAAAGAATATGCAACCACATAAAAGCAGGGGAGTAGCTGGCTTGTTACGGCGGTTACTACCCCAAACCAAAAAATACCTGATACTTCACTTTCAATGCAAATCCAGCATAGCTCTCTGCTTCAACGGCAGGGGAGGAAATTTGACAATTCACGCATATTCAGCATAGCCCTCTGCTTCAACGGCAGGGGAGCAAGTCTGATATTTCACTTCAATGCAAAGCCAGCATAGCTCTCTGCTTCAACGGCAGGGGAGAATGAAGAAAGGTTGATCTATATTCAGGCAACAATCAACAAGGACTGAATTACACAGTCTGAATAAACAGATAAGCATGGGTGTAGCTTGCTTATTGCGGTGGTTAATACCCCTAACTAAATTAAGCTATTTCACTTAGATGCAGTTCCAACACTGCTCTCTACATTAATGGAGGGGGTGGAAGGGAAATAGAATTAAAAAAAGGTTACTAAGAGCCAAGAGAAACAGATAAGTATGTGAGAGAAAAAAGAAAAGTGCGAAAGCTTGCTGGGCAGACTGGATGGGACATTTGGTCTTCTTCTGCCGTCATTTCTATGAATGTGGACTCTGGAGCATTCCATTCCAGGTCAATTAGCTGTTGTACGGCTTGTAATAGAGGGAAATGGCGGGAGGTCTGGCGAAAACCCTCCAGCAGGGGATTTGGCTTAGGCTCCCCCGAAGTACCTGGGCCCGGGATAGCGAGCTCCCTCCGGAAATGGGTGACCAGGTCCGGGAGCTCGTCCTTTGTGAAGAAGTGTCTCATGGTTCAGTGAGGCTCTGTCCCCGGGGGGAGTTCCCCCTCTTCTAGGGGCTCGGCTTCCTCTTCAGAGTTGTCCGTGTCCCCATAGGTGGGGCTTCTGGGTAGTGGAAGCCTTTACCTAGGTCTTGAAGGGCCTGGGGCATAAAGGTCCTCTGGTGGAGAATGTGGCTGATCAGCGCGTGGTTCAGTTTGCATTTGAACAAAGGCGTGAATCCCTTTGAAGAACTCCACCCATGAGATAGACGCTGGATCCAAGCTGAGGGGCGCTGGTTCCCTGGGGGTCCCCGTCTGTGGGGGTGTCCCACTGTGATTTGCTAGATCCGGGGTACCCCCTGAGGAGCTATTACTCGGCCCTGGGTGGGACTGGCCCTGGACTCGATCTCCCAGGGCCTCCTCGCACTGAGTGCACAGGGCGTTGGCCTCCTCGCTTTGTGCGGCTATAATGTGGCATGTTGGGCAGAGGCCTTGAGCCTTTATCCCTGTTTCTGGTGGTGCCATGGCTGTCGGCGCATAAACTTTTATGCGCTCCGGTGCGCCTAAGACGTGCGTGTGGGTTGTGCGCGCAGTTGTGCGTCCACGTCGTAGTTATGCACACAGCTCGGTAGGTGTGCAGGTCGCGCGTATACTTGTGTGCACGGCCCTTGTGCGTGCAACTTATGCGCACAAGGATTATGTGCATGTAAGTTTATGTGCACGTACTTTGTGCGCCTAGCTAGATTTGTGCGCCCGGGCTGAGCGGCGAACGGAGCGGCGAACAGGGCCAAGATGGCGACGGCGAGCACACAGGCAATATGGCGACCACCTCGGAGGGTCTCCACGTGGGTAGACCCTTGGAATAGCCGGGGTCTGGCCCTGCTAGGGCGGATCAACCCGATGGCACTGGTCCCGGTGACCTGTGCTCCTCCTCGTTCCTCTGAGACCGGTTCAAAGCTGAAGATTTCTACCTTAACTTGTCTTCGGCGCTTCCCGGTTTCGTCCCGGGCAGTCTCTGGCTGTGGGGGGAGAGGGCAAATATCTTCACCGCCGCGCTCGAGGGTGCACTCACTGCCTCTCGCCGCACCCGAGGATCGGGGGCTAGGTCCTCGCCGCGATTCGGTCGCCGGACTGAGGCTCACCTCCGAGGGACAAGGAAATCACTTCGAATCTCAGCTGGGGGAGGGACCAGAGGGTATCACTGCAGGAGAGCGGGGCTCGTCTTCAGGTAGGTTTCTCCTTTAAATTTTTGTTTTCTTCTTTGGTTTAGGTTCTAACGCTGCGAGAGCATGCAGATAGTCCAACTGCTATGGAGACGGAAAATACTGAAGAGCTGCACTTCCTGCAGGGGTATATGTACTAGGGGTTGACGTCAGATTGAAATCTGATCCGTCTCCAACTGCTAACAAGAGTACACTATACCCATTGGTCCTGAGGCCATCTGCTACACTCTAGGAAAATGGATTTAAATGCTATCATATAATCTGCATAAAGGGATAATTTACATTCTACCTGAAAATATTTAACACCTTTAACTTCCCTAGCCTGTCGAATGGCAATAGGAAGGGATTCTAAAGCCAAATTAAATAATAATGGAGAAAGCAGTCAAAATTGTCTAATTCCCTTTTGCAACTGAATCCTATCTCAACATAACCTATTCACAAACAGCCTAGCCTTAGGGAAATTATAACACAATTTGACCATATTAATGAGTTTAGAACCAAATCCAACTACTCTAACCCTACCCTGTCAAAAGCCTTTTCTGCGTCCAGTAATCAGGTCAACATGAGATCAACAAGCTGATTTGCTATAAAAGAGAACATTACAAAAGGCTTGGCATGGTCAGTCATTATTCTCCCAGGCATGAAGCCATTTTGATCCATATGCATCATAGAATCAATTACCTTTACTAATCTCCCTGCTAAGATCTTTGCAGTTCACATTTGTAAGAGAGATAGGGCAGTAGTTTTGTACTAATAATGGATCTCTGCCCATTTTTTTCCAGTATGATGGTTCAAGCCTCACTAAAAGATCTATTCGCACAGCCAACTTTCAAAAGTCCATTAAGACTTGAAGCTTTGGAGTTAATTCCTTGGCAAAGGCCAGATAGAACTCCACAGAAACCATCTTAACCCAAAGACTTGTTAGGTGACAGACACTTGATATCTGGTTATTTTCTCTACAGTAATATCCAGTTTTAGAAAACTACGATCTCCCTCAGAAAGAGAATGATCTAGAGGGTCCAAAAACCAACTCAGTTGGTCATGGGATGCAAAGGTTCCGGATGCATGCAACTGAAAATAATAATCTTTAAACTGACGTAATATATCTTGATCCCTAAATAAAGTAAATCCATCTGAACAAGTGATAGCATTAACCCCTTTATTTTTCTTATCTTTTAAATACTGAGCTAAAAGACTGCCAGGTTTATTATTTTCAGTATAAAACCATGATTGTCAACTAAATAATACGGCACCTTCATTTTCTGAAGTTGCAACAGCAACTCATTGCATAGATTGTATATAACGTGCTTCAAAAGCTCAGATTTCATTCTCCAATGATACAAATTCCTTATTTCTCTCCTTGGCTTTCCTTGCTGCAAAATTAATTGACACCTCTGATGGTAGCTTTAAAAGCATCTCACCAGACATCTGTAGGCTAGGAGTCCCATAAGTTATAAGTAAAATATTCTTCACACAGATATTTTTTCAAGATGTTGTCATTATCAAGGAACCCCAAATTAAATCTCCAGGAAGGGCTTGGCATAGGGGAGTCTCCCCAGGAAAGACAGAGTGATATGACAGTGTGATCAGAAACCACAATATTCTCTAAATCAGTGGTTCTCAACCTTTTTTCTGGCGGGATACACCTGACAGATGGTTCTCACATGCATGACACACTGACCCATGATCGTCACGGAGCTAGATGTAAAAGTACAGTTTGCATCCACAGGAACCCCCCGGACCCACAATAATGGATGTAAAGCAGAATTATGACATTCCCCACACAACTCACCCTACAAAAAAGATCAGTAACAGCAACTCAAACTCCTTCTACTTCCATGCTCAATAGCCCTACTTATGAAAAGACAGCAGTTTACCACCAATGCATGTCCTCTTGAGAAAACACAACAAATAAGACTGATACAAACGCTTACATGCTAATAAAATATCTCATCTCGGTAACAGACAAAGAACCAACCTAACATACTCCCAGGATCTGTAGTAATGCACATAAACTAATCCGCACACAGTTACACCTGTATTATGGAATACACTCAAAAGGAGCAACCCTATCTATGAAAAGGCAACACTACAAATATTAAATCAGGCCCTAAAAACCAATACACCTCTTATTAGGAAAACTGAACTAGCAAGCAGCTATAGATCCCCACACAGAAATAATTGTAAAACTATACTAATAAGCAGAATAAATGTTTCAAAACAGCTATGAACAGAATCACATCCAACAATTAAAAACTCATAAAAACTATTACAAATTCTCCAAACACCAATAAAATATTTCAAAAAAGCAGACACATCACATAATATTAAATAATTAAAATGGCAGACAATCAAGAAAAATAAACTTAAAAAGCCACCTTTACTTACCCCCCCCCCCCCCCCCCCCCAGCAGCTCTCCTACTCCTCTTCCATGCAGGCCGTAGCCCACACCAGAAGCAGCAGTAGTGGCTAAGCCCTATACTCATGGTCCTCTTCCTTAGGGCTCATGTCTCTCACACACACACACCATACCAGTCATGCCCCCATGACCAGTTTCTGTCTCTCTCACACCAATCATCTCCCAAACAGTCTTTGACACACACACACACACGCACACGTCACCTTCCTGAACAGTTTCTTTCATGCCATACGCACACACAGGCTTCCCATTCCTGTGTTCTACTTACATATATGGGCTTCTCACTCTCATAATCACTTTCTCTGTCTCACACACACTCACCAGTCTCTCACTCCTATGCTTGTTCTCATTCTCATAATCACTTTCTTTCTCTCATAGACACACACAAACACACACCAGTCACCTGATCTCTCTCATGCATACACACAGACTTCCCACTCCCATGTTCTCTTTCAGATATACAGGCTTCTCCCTCCCATGCTGTGTCTCACACACATCCAGGTTTCTCCCATGCTCACTCTCTTCACATGCACAGGCTTCTCATTCCCATAATCACTTTCTCTCTGTTACACACACACACACACACACACACACACACACACACACGTATCTCTCTCATTTTCATGCTCGCTCTCCATGTGCACAGGCTTCTCATTCCCTGAATCACATTCTTTCTCTCACATTCACACACACCAGTCTCTTTCTTTCACACACACAGTCACCTTACCAACCAGTCTCTGTCTCATGTATGCACACACACACTGGCTTCCCACTCCCATGCTCTCTCTCACATAATCAGGCTTCCCACTCCTATGCTTTCTTTCACACACACCCCCACAACACCAGGCTTCTTACTCCCATGCTTTCTCACATTCCCAGATTTCTCACTTCCATGCTTTTTCTCACATACACACACCTCAGTCACCTCCCTGATTAACGTCTCACATACACATCAGTTATCTCCCTGAGCAGTCACTTTCATTGTCTCTCACATACACACACACACACACATACACATCAGCTCTCTGACCAGTTTCTCTCAATCACACACATGCTCTCACTTACACGCAGGCAGGCAGGCAGGCAGGCTGGCTGCTTCTCTCTCTTTCTCTCACTCACTTCCCCCCCCCCCCCGGTAGCTGCAGCAGCCTCCTCCTCCTCCTCCAGCCCCCGCAGGCCAAGAAAGAAGAATCCCATCGGCCGCGGGAGGCTCAAGCTGCTCTCTCCTTTCCCGATTACCGGCTGCTTCCATTGCTCGGGGGCCGATGCTGCTGCTGCTGCCGCCTCTGCTGCTATTTTCCCACGCGGCACGGCTCTTTCTCCTCCCCGAGCACCACTTCCTGTTCCGGGTCAGGGGGGGGGGGGGGCGCGGGAAGAAGCAAAAGCCCAGCCGCAGGTGCCACACTGCTTCCTCTAGCACTGCTGCCGTTCCCAGTGGGCTTGAATGTGCTGATAGCCCGGCGGCAACGGCAGCAGCGCAGGAAGAGCAGCGGGAGAGACCGGCAGCGCGCGGCGCACTGGTTGAGAAGCGCTGGTCTACATTAAGGAAAGAAATTATCTGGTAAGTCATTTCTCCATTCTTTTGTGCTTTTTAATGTGATTTTATGTTTTCTTTTTATTGTCAGCCGCCTAGACCATTCTGTATTAGGCGGTCTATAAATCTAATAAATGTAAATATAGATATGTGTGTGTTTATATGTATATGTTTTTACCCAATCTGGAGACTGTTCACTAGACCTAGTGATTTTCCTAAGGTAGAAGTTGACAGGACTGGTGGGCAGCTTTTCTTGATTTGGCTGGTACAGGCAGCGTAAGGTTCATATTCAGAGCAATTGACTCAGCTAGGAGTGGGACTTAAAACCCTGAAATCTGTAATGTGTTTGTGCCTGTCAGGGCATGCCAAGGACCCTCTAGCTCTGGAGACTTGGGGCAGAATTTTAGTGTTGGGCATATCTGATGACTTTTATCAGGTTGATGGAGAAATTCCAAGAGGTACATAGATAGCAGTGAGGGCGCATGTAATTGATAGCTGTCCCATGAGAGGAAAGAATGGTACAATCAAGTTTCTTGTACAAAGGCCACAGACATAGTAATGGGAAAAGTATGAAGGACTGGAAAAATAGATCACCTCGAATGAGCAGATGGGTGTACCTACTACTTAAATTGCTCTGGGGTTTCAGGAGTCTATCACGGAGAATGTTGTTACTTCATATTAAAATCATGCTGGAAAAACCATTTTTCAATGGAATACAAAAAATTCCATCCAAAACTAAAGGAGCCTACCTTCTACTGTTCACACACACACATCTGCAGTGTGCAAAAGGTCAATGGCGAAAAACTGAATCCAAAGTTATTTGACTGTAATTTTAAAGTAGTCACTTATAAGTGTGAGCTAAGTAATAGATGCTTAGAGGAGATACACACGCACACAGCTGCAAAAGCAACTAATATTGTTCAAACAATAAAAAAGAAGAGCTAAGAAAACTGCACAACAACCCTCCAGATGAAATCTGTAGACTGTTACAGCCATCCAAAATGGCTCTGTTTTGCTAAGGATGCTTGAAACAGAGTGGCGAGGAAGAGTCACCATTTAATGAACTTGGTCTGGAGTGCACTTCTGATGTTTCATATTGTTTAACAGCATCTTTCTAGGGTTTTATATTGCTCTTTAAAGCCAAACAAAATTAATATGCATATCTGAGAAAGTTGAAAAAATAGTCTAAATATCTTCACTATTTAATATTTGTTTATAATGTTTGTTATAAAGGAATATCTATAAGCTTTTTGCAAGTGTTTTTTGTGGTATGATTAGACATTGGTCTCCTAATCCTGATTCCACCTGGGGATGTGGCATTTCTATGAATACCTTTTGTCTCTCTCTTGCATTAAAGATCTTTTGATGGACTTTGATTTAGCTTTTTACCATTTGACTTTTTGGATTTTTTAAAAATTTTCTTTTGGACAAGTTGCAGGTGACCCCTTTTTATTAGAACACCTTCATACATCTGTGACTAGTTTTTAAGAGTTATGCTTCCTTCAGCAGGTCAGTGAAGAAACAGCACAGTCTATATAAGGAAACAAAGGTTATGTGTCTCATGGGACACAAGAAAATTCTCTGTGAAGTTGTAATATTTGGATTATTGCACATTGAGGTTTTTTTTTCTCATCTCCCTTTATTCCTTTCTCATAATTATTTTCTAATGTTTGAATTAGTAATTATGCATCTATGGTTTATCAATTCCTTTAACAATGCTTCCATTTGGTTCTGTAAATAATCACTAAGTTATTTATCTTATCCCCATACAGTTCTTTTACTCCTCCCCGTTCTTCTTTTCTTCCTCTCCCAGTTCTATACCCCTGTTTTTTGTAACTGCTCCCCCTTGCACCAGTTTAGTTCTACTGTTCGATGCACCTCTTGTTTCTATGTAAACCAGCATGATGTGACCTGGTCATGAATGCCGGTATATAAAAAATCTAAATAAAATAAATAAATGGTCATATAGTATAATTCAACAAAATATTATTAATTACTAATGTTGCCATTAAAAATCAGATTCTTGAAATGTTTGGATTGCTTGCTTTGCTGAGATGAATTACCTTTTTTTTTTTTTTTTTTAATTTTTTTTTTTACCACGATTAGGAACTTCTCAGAAAATGCTGGAAGCGACTGCCTTGCAGGTTCAGTTTGTGGCTGATGAAGATGTTCTAGATCATATCATCGATAAACAAGAAGGTACCGATGGGTTAGTCTTGCAGGATACATTCTTAGACTTAGGCCCTGTATTGTACATTTTATCAAGACAGAAATTGATTTAGCTCAGTCTTAGAGAAGAAGTTTTTTTGTTTTTTTTAAAATTTTGACATTTCAATTAAATGGCGAGAGGGTTAAAGGTAATCTCTGGTCTTGGGCATGTTTTATAAGCAATACCAGCATCAAGCAGACATGTTACTTTGATTTCTGCAGGTTCTCTGTTTTGTATTTTGTCTGCTTAAGAGAAAATCTGATCAAGGCTCATAAATTAATCAGAGCTTTCATCATTCACTGAGTATTGCCAGTCTTTCCCTTTCTTTTCTTTCTGCAAGGCTGCTGGGTTGTTTCTTAGTTTACAAGGTCTCCTTTGAAGCTGAACGTGTTACATCTTTAAATGAACCTAGTGAGCAGCATACAGCCATACTCTCCTGAGGTAAAGATCAGTCGCACATCCAATGTACTTGATCTCTCTTTTTGGAACCAGAAACCTGGAGTTACTAAATCCAGGACATTTGTGCAGTTGTCTTCCAGATCATCAGACCAGCTTTCTAAAGTTTTTTTAAACTGCTTTCTGACCCTGTAAATTTGATAAGATCCCAATAGGTTTTCTGGCTTAGTAAGATGTTCATTTTTTTTTTTCTTTGGTATGAGCCTCACTACTGGGATAAAACTCATTTCTTATCATCCAGTCAGATAAATTCAGAACCAGTGGGTTATGCACCTCTATCAGCAGATGGAGACGGAGCAAAGTGGACATCACAATATATATAGCTCTGCAGTTACATCAGCCCACCAGTATTCTCCATCTCCAGCAGATGGTGGATGTGCATCTCCCTATTGGGGATTGCTTCAAGTTTTAGAAGGAGAAAGAAGAAAGAAATTTTAATTTATCTCACTCTCCTGCAGTGATACCAAATGGTCCCTCAGATGAGTGCCTTGGGTCCGGTAGCTGGTTTATCAGCCGGCGTGGACTTAGCTGTTGAAACAGCTGAAAGGCAGTGGATTCAAGAAGCCGAGCCTGCGGCAACAGTATAGTCCCTCTCCCCCCCGCAGCCGGAGACAGACTCTGTACTCAGCTGGGATGGGCTGAGAGCTGGTTAAACAAAAAAGAAAAAGACCAGAGAAGGAGGGGTTTTTGTAGGGCTTCCTTCTTCTTATCTCCATGCTTGACATGTCGATCCGACGTTCATTCCCACCTCCGAGGGAGTTTAAGGGATGTGGGCAGCCTGGTGGGTCGAGCAGCTCTTTTGGGCTAGGCCCCATTCTTAGGCTTTTCTCTGTGCACCACATGGTAGGCCGCGGTGGTGTTTTCATACATTTTCGTGCACGTTAGACTGCCCTCTTCAGGACTGTTTATTCATGCGAGTACATCCGGCTGTACGTCCAGTTGTGCACTCATTTTTTAGACACTTAGTTGGACATCTAGTTTAGGCGCGTGCTTTCCTGTACACACAATATAGGCGGCATTGAAGGTGCTTATCGAGGCTCAGGGTTGTATGCTTAAATTTTGAATGCCTATTGTTTTCAGGGTAAATTCAGCTGGATCCACGCCTTTCTGTTGCCTGTTTAGCATACTGACAGACTGATGGCGCCTATAGCTAAGAAACCTAAGCACCTTACCCTCTGTGCTGCTTGTCATGTTCGGGCACCTGAGCCTGGCGTTCCCTCTGACTTGTGCCAGCGCTGCTTGGAGGTTCAGGGAGAATTGTCTTTGTCTGATTTTACTAAGCTCGGTTCTTCCCAGCCTGATGAGGGCCTGGGTAAAAACATGTCAGAAGGGGCGCCTGACCTTGGAACTCCCTTAACTGGTTCGTCAGTGGGGGAAGGTAGTTGAGTGGGCACAGGACAGGTACCTTCTGGTTTTGGCATGGATCCTCCTACTTTTACTTGGGTGGAATTTTTTTTTTTCAAGGATTGAAATCCTTTCTTCAGGCACAGTCCTCGGCTCTGACCAATCTTGCCAGGTCAGAGGCCATTATGGAGGCCATTCAAGAATTGATTAGCCACCTGAGGCAAATTTCAAAGGAGGATGAGTCTTGGAAGATCTCTACCCCCTGGATCCAGTGGCGAGAGAGCAGTTGCGTTTTTCAAAAGTGGACATGCTTGTGAGAGCTGTCTCAAAGCGGGTGACTGTCTCCATGGAGGGAGGAGCGGCCTTGAAGGATGCACATGATTAGGATTGAACCCACCCTTAAGCAAGCATTTGAAGCAATGGCAATGACTTTGCAGATAGCTTCTTGTTGTTTCCTGGTGGCTTGATTCTCTTTACTTCTCTCTCAGGAGGTTGATAAGTTTGGTGTGAATTCCAGGACAGTTTGGCAGATGCAGGATGAGATTTGGTCCGCACCTCAGCCAAAGGGGTGGCTTTGGTAATAGCGGCCAGCGTCAGTTATGACTGAGAAATTGTTCAGCCATTACGACCTCTAAGGCTAACTTCATGAAATTGCCCTTTAAAGGCTTGCTCTTGGTTGGGAGCGAGTTGGAGAAACTGGCCAATAAGTGGGGCAAGTTCCCGGTTCCTCAGTTGCTGGAGGATAAGCAGACACCGCGCTTCTTTAACATGAGAGGTCGTGCTAAGCGATCCAAGCATTTTCGACCCTACAGAGAAGCATCTTTTCAGAGAGCTCGACCTTTTGGTATGTCTCAGTCCTTTCCTCCCAAACAGCCCAGACTGGGTACAGGCTCAGGTAGTGGAGCACCCCGAGCCTCCCAATTAAGGTGTGACATCCCACCCCTGGGAACAGGTTATAGGGAGTCACCTCTCTCTTTTATCAGATGTGAGTCAAAATGAAGTTAGTAAGTAGCACAATTAAAACTAATAGGAGAAAATTCTTTTTCACTCAGCTCACAATTATGCTCTGGAATTTGTTGCCAGAGGATGTGGTTAGTGTAGCTGGGTTTAAAAAAGGTTTAGAGAAGTCCATTATTTGCTATTAATCAAGTTGACTTAGGAAATAGCCACTGCTATTACTGGCATCAGTAACATGGGATGCAAGTGTTTGGGTACTTGCCAGGCACTTGTAGCCTGGATTGGCCACTATTGGAAATAGGATGCTGGGCTTGATGGACCCTTGGTCTGACCCAGTATGGCATGTTCTTATGGTCTGATGTAACTTTTAAAAACATAAGAACATGCCATACTGGGTCAGACCAAGGATCCATCAAGCCCAGCATTCTGTCTCCAACAGTGGCCAATCTAGGCCATAAGAACCTGGCAAGTTCCCAAAAACTAAGTCTTAAGTCTATCCCATATTGTTGCTAGTAATAGCAGTGGCTATTTTCTAAGTCAACTTAATTAATAGCAGGTAATGGACTTCTCCTCCAATAACTTATCCAATCCTTTTTTAAACCCAGCTACACTAACTGCACTAACCACATCCCCTGGCAACAAATTCCAGAGCTTAATTGTGAGTTGAGTGTGAGAATTTTTCTCCAGTTAGTTTTAAATGTGCCACATGCTAACTTCATGGTGTGCCCCCTAGTCCTTCTGTTATCTGAAAGAGTAAATAACCGATTCACATTTACCCGTTCTAGATCTCTCATGATTTTAAACACCTCTATCATCCCCCCTCAGCCGTCTCTTCTCCAAGCTGAAAAGTCCTAACCTCCTTAGTCTTTAGTGGGTCTTGGAGGTGATACGAGATGGCTATGCACTGGAGTTTTGCAGTGTTCCTCTGGATATGTTCTTGGTGTCTCCTTGCCACTCCCCACAGAAGAGAAAGGCGATGGAGTGTATATTTGCAAGGCTCCTCAGTCTGAGGGCTGTGGATCCAGTTCCCATGTCTCGAGAAAATACGGGTCTATATTCCATTTATTTCATTGTTCCCAAGAAGGAGGGTGCTTTTCGTCCCATCCTGGATCTCAAAGGGGTCCACTGTCATTTGCAGGTGACTCATTTTTGCATGGAAACATTATGCTCAGTGATAATGGCCGTACAATCGGGGTAGTTTTTGACCTCCTTGGATCTGTCTGAGGTGTACCTGCATATTCCCATCTGGCTAGAACACCAACATATTCTGCAATCCGCGATTTTGGGATGTCATTAACTGTTTTGAGTGCTCCCTTTTTGTCTGGCCTCCGTGCCCGGAACATTTTCCAAGATTATGGTGGTAGTGGCAGCAGAGTTGAGAGAGGATGGGATTCTGGTACACCTATACTTGGATGACTGCTAATTCGGGCCAAGTCTCTGGAAGAGAGCCTCCTGGTGTCACACAGGGTGATCTCCTTGTTGCAGGAGATGAATTGGGTGGTGAATCTGGCCAAGAGCAGTCTTCAGCCATCTCATTTGCTAGAGTATATTGGTGTTCGGTTCGACAGGAAGCAGGGCAGGGGTTTCCTGCCAGAGGGTCATATTAGAATTTGTTGGTGCAGGTACGTCTGTTGATGGAACACAATATGCCCGGCAGTGTGGTCCTATCTCAGGTGCTCAGATTGATGGTGGCGACCCTGGAAGTGGTGCCGTAAGGGCACATATGCGTCATCCTTCAGCGCTTCCTGCTGTCTCTTTGGAGCCCATGGTTTCAGAACTATGTGATTTGGCTCCACCTACCAATGGAAGTCTGCTCTCAACTACAGTGGTGATTACAAGTGGATCATCTTAAAAAAGGGGCTTTCCCTAAAATCTCCAGACTAGCTAGTACTCATGACAAATGCAAGCCTTCAGGGTTGGGGAGCTCACTGTCAGGAACTGACAGTGCAAGGGTGCTGGAGTGCAGCAGAGTCTCTCTGGAACATTAATCGGCTGGAAGCCTGGGTAGTCCTGTTGGCATGATTGCAGTTTGGCGACAGGTTGAAGGGTCGAGAGGTCCAGATAATGTTTGACAATGCAACTACAGTAGTCTACATCAGTCGACAGGGAGGAACTAAAAGCCAGCAAATGTCATAGAAAATAGACCAAGTTATTTAACGGATAGAAGTACATCTTCAGGAGATCTCAGCCTCGCACATTGCAGGAAAAAACAGTGTAAGAGCAGACTTTCTCAGCAGGCAGAGTCTGGACCCAGGAGAATGGGTATTGCCAGAGGAGGTGTTTCAGCTAATAGTGGATTGCTGGGTCCTTCCATTTCTGGACCTGCTGGTGACTTCTTGCATTGCGAAGATTCTTCTATTCTTCAGTCGCAGGAATAGCCGGAGGACAAACTGTGGTATGCTTTTCCCCTGTGGCCCATGTTGGGCAGAATGGTTTGGTTTGCAGGATGGAGAGTCACAGAGGGATGGTGCTTCTGGTGGCACCAGATTGGCCCAGGAGACCATGGTATGTGGATCTGTAGTAAATTTAAAAAAATGAAAAGGCTGCTAAGCTGCAGTAAATGCTACAGGTTAGAATATGTCTCCAAATAATTTTCAGCAGGTGTGAAACAAATTGAATCTATTATTTGAAATGAGTGAAACATTTTATAGAAGGCTCCTGAAAATTAATATGCTAATCCATTTACGATGATTGTGGTTGCAGGTGTTAAGGTTCGGAAAGAGTCTGCTCACTTGGTGGCTAACGTGAAGACATTTGTGAAGCAGGGGCAAGATGTTTCAGAAGATGAAACGCAGGAAATCTTGAAAGAGAAGGACTATGTGGATGTTCTAGGGACTGACATTCAAGGTATTTTTGTTTTTAAACTCTAACTTTTTTCAATTTTACAAACCACATAGTTTGTACAGAAATACGTGGGAATTTTCACAATCATATCAGATAACCTAACAAGAAATCATGAATAAATCATAATACAATACTTGACCATCAAAAATGCACAGGTACAATACTTAACCCACTACTCCAGAACAAATATATTGGAAAAAGAAGGGGGGGAGGGGGAAGATGAAACTAAAAAGGAGTTCACATAAAGAAATTTTTTAAGGTTAATTGACAAATACACAGTTCCCAGCGCTCTCTATTTTAAGCATTCAATAGGGAAAGAGGTAGTAGGACCCCTAGACTCCACAAATTCTTTTAATTGCTCGGGGGTAAAGAAAATAAACATTCTTCTCCTCTCCTGATTATACACTTACAGGGGAAACGAAGCATAAAAGAAAATCGCAATGCTACTACCTCTTGTCAGAGGGTTAAAAACCCACGTCGTCGTATCTGAGTAATGGAAGCTAAATCTGGAAATATTTTTATAGGAAAATCAAAATAGGAAACTGGATATTTTCTAAAATAATTTTTCATAACCAGATTTAAATCAGATGATGAAATAAATGATACCAAAAGTGGCCCTCTATCAATCCCTTCCATTGCTGAGTTTTCTAGAAAGTTTGATAAATCATTTTGAAAAGGAACATTTTAAGTTATTCTCAAAGTTCTGGGTTTCGGAAGAAAGAAACAGGTATTTATAGAAGATAAATTTTTCTTCTGCAAAGCCTAATATTTCTCGAAGAAATTTCTTTAAGATTATATATGGGATTTCTCCTACCACTCTCTGGGAAATTAAGAAAACGAAGGTTTAAATATCTAGCCTTATTCTCTAGATGCTCAATACGTCTAGCAAGAGCTTCCCGATCTTTAACTGTCGTAGCTTTAAAGTTCTGTATTTTTTTTTCTCTTTTTCTTCCGAACCACCTACTTTGACTTCTAAAGAGTAAACCTGTAGTTGCATTCCTTGATGTTTCTGCTGGCAATTCGAAATTGAATGGTCCATCTTAGAATTTAAGGAGTTTAATGTTGTACCGAGTCCTACTGCCAAGTCCCCATATGGCATCTAATGTAACCACCTCAGGACAAGCTGGGGTCTTAAACAGTTCAATGCAGGAGATGTTAACTGAAGTAGGGGGAATCACCCCCATTTCACCATTCTCCCTTAACCCCCCCACCACCTGGCATCTGTAATGGTACCTGCTGTTCCCACAACAGTTTTGTCCAACAAAGGAGACCGTCGGAGGGAGGGTTGAATCCGGTATTGAGGCGCTCTGCTGTATTCGCTCTACACCAGGACCGGCAGTGAGGTCATCACTCAGTGTCCCGTTGAGGTTTGCCTCGCTCGTCCTCTGAGATGGCGGTTGCCGAAGTTCGGGACTCCGGGACGCCTCCTCTGCAGGCGGGAAGGGTTCTCCCAAGTCCCCCCGCACATCAGGCTCCTCAGCTCTCTGGATCGCTGACGCTGGTACGGACATAAAGTGGGTTATCTCCAGCTGCTGTTGTATCGGTGAGGGGAGGGAAGCAAAAGGGTATATCCGCACCTTCCCTTGAATTTTGGGGGCATTTCAAAGCAAAAAACCACGTTTTAGGAAAAGAAGCTGTAGCAACTCTCACATCCTTTCTGTGTGGCCATCTTAACTCCTCCCCCATTTTTCAAGGTATTTTAAGAAATCTAGTTTCTCTGGTATGGTGGGTAACTGGTCCGCAAGGGCCCCTAACTGTCCCATAGACCAGTGTTTCTCATCCTTTTTCCCACACCTGATGGACAACACTTATATGTGTGACACACTGCTCATTACAATGCATGGCATAAATTAAAAAAAAAAAAAAAAAAAAAAAAAAGGCGCCGTATTATAATTAAGAATGACACAAGAGAAAGATGAGAGTATTCTCTCTGAACAGAAATTACATAAATAGTAAACCTCCAATACTAGAACAGCACCAGCATTCAAACAGTAACCATCTTATTTAAGAAAAGGCAACACTGAAAATATTACACCAGGCCTTAAAACTCCAATACTCCTCCTATTAGGCAAACAGAACATGCCAGGCTGCTATAGAGCCCTGCACAGAAACTACATGCCAGCAGAATACCTCACCTCAGTCACATGTGCAGCCCCTCATCCAGGGCTGGTGCAAGGGTTTGAGGCACCCTAGGCATACCAATCTATTACCGCCCCTAACCTACCCTGAGTTGAATGTGCCCTCTGACAGTGGTAGATATATAGAGTTATGGTCATCCTCTTACAGTTCTTTCTCTCTCTTTGTCTCTTTACATTTTACAAATGCCACCCTAGGCAAATGGTTGTACCATCCCTACCCTCACCTGACAAAGAGACTATAAAGCAGGGGTGGGCAAGTCCGGTCCTCGAGGGCCGCAAACCAGTCGGGTTTTCAGGATACCCCTAATGAATATGCATGAAATAGATTTGCATACAACTGAGGCAGTCTGTATGCAGGTCTCTCTCATGTATATTCATTAAGGATATCTTGAAAACCCGACTGGTTTGCAGCCCTCGAGGACCGGAATTGCCCACCCCTGCTATAAAGCATAAATAGACACTTGCAGACAAAAACTGAATTGCAAATTGCAAGCCAGAATCTATGCAGTGCAACAAAGGGAAAAATGAAACATCACTCCTCATAAAAAAAAAAATCAAGAAATATAAATTCAATAGCAGTAAAACCATAATTGTACATAATTTTGTGTACACAGGGACAGGGCAATCAGAACACTTCGATTCAGAAAAAGATTTTAAAATATAATTTATTCAGCTGTTTATAAGAAAGTCCAAGACAAGTGTTCTGGGAGATGCAATATAACTGCCCTCTATCTGTAATAACTTGCATCTCAGTGAATCTCTGACATGCCCTGACTTATATAATCAAAATACAACATTCCCGAAGCTTCCAGAATGAATGACGTAACTGCCCAAAGATTTCCTTACAAAAAATACCTTATGCTGTTGTCATGACAATCTATCATGTATAGGAAATGCTTGTGATGACACCCCCCATTCAATTGTAAAAATCATTCTATACTAGTCTTCCCTGAAACCATCCTCCCATCATACAAGTTCCTGTATCACTTTGGCTTTGATGCACTATGTTCTTCTTTTCTTCTTTTGTTGTGTAAACAAATCGCAGTCTGGGTCTTGAATAGGAGCTAGGCTTGAATTCCATTTCTTGGCACCAGGGTTTAATTAAAAACTGTCACCTCACAGGATCTCCTTTTCAAATTGGTTTCTGTCCGTTGAAACCATGCATCTGCAAGACAAAAGATTGCATCCTGGACCCAGTTTCTCTGTATTGTGAAGTAAATGTTGCCATTAAATAGGCCTCTCTCCTGTTGTTGCCAGCAAATCTGTCTCAGAGATTTTCTGCAAGTCATGCTCAGAAAAGCACTCAAAGTTCATTCACCTCTGACAAGCCACAGTACAGCAGAGGCATCTGGGAATTCTTTGGTTGTCTGCTCGGCCTATTCTTCATAATAATAAAATATTTCAAAACAGCTGTTTCCTAGTGTGTAGCAGATGGACTCAGGACCAATGGGTATAGTGTACTGATAGCAGTTGGAGATGGATCAGATTTCAATCTGACATCAGTCCTAGTACATATACCCCTGCAGGAAGTGCAGCTCTTCAGTATTTTCCATCTCCATAGCAATTGGGGACTACCTGCCTGCTCTCACAGCGTTAGAACAAATCAAACGGAGAAAAACCCAAATTCAGAAGAAAACTTACCTCTACAGTCGAGTCCCACTCTCCTGCGGTGATACCCTCGGGTCCCTCCCCCAGTTGAGAATTCCCGAGGTGATTTCCGTGGTCCCTTGGAGGTAAGCCTCGGTCTGGCGGCCGATCCTCGGCGGGGACCTAGCCCCCGACTTCGGGCGCGGCTGAGAGGCAGCGGGTGCATCCTCGAGTGCGGCGGTCAAGGTATTTGCTCTCTCCCCCCACAGCCGGAGACCGCCCGGAACGAAACCGGGAAGTGCCGAAGACAAGATAAGGTAGAAATCTTCTTCTATTTACTCTTTCCTTATTACTAAGGTATATTACGATGGGATTAGGCATCTAGGTAAATAAAAGATATATATAGTTCAGACACAGTTATTTGTTGGTAATTGCTTAACAATAAAATGCTGCCCCTTTTTTTTTCTGCATATTAGACAGGTTTCGTTATTACTTTCAGTACCAGTCCTAGATTATCACAGATGAGATCAAAAGATGTTTTCTGTAAAGTTGAAATTTGTGTTTTGTTTCAAGTATTTGGAGATCTATCTGTGTTTTATCTTCTGTAATGATTATATAAGTTTAATAAAAATAAAATTAAAAAAAAAAAAAAAAAGAAAGAAATCTTCTTCTAAGACTCTGGTCTCCGAGGTTCGAGGAGTCTCACAGGTCGCCGGCTGGGACCAGTGCCGCCGGGTTGATCCGCCCTAGCAGGGCCAGGCCCCGTTAGATCCAAGAGTCCTCCCATGTGGAGACCCTCCGAGGTGGTCGCCATATTGCCCGCGTGGTTGCCGTCGCCATTTTGGGCCTTATTCGCTGCCTCGAGCCGGGTGCACAAGGCTAGCTAAGCGCATAGAATACATGTGCGCATAAGGTTACACGCACAAATACCGTGCACATAAGATACGCACGCATCACACGCTTACTGGGCCGGGCGCATAACTGCGACTTAGGCGCACACCTGGGCGCACACAACCTGCGCGCACATCTTCGCACCGGAGCGCATAAAGATTTAAGCGCCTATATCCATGGCACCACCAGAAACGGAGCTCAAGGCCTCTGCCCAGCATGCCACATCAGAGCTGCACAAAACGAAGAGGCCAACGCCCTATGCGTCCAGTGCGAGGAGGCCCTGGGAGATCCAGCCCAGGGCCAGTCCCACCCAGGGCCGAGTACTAGCTCCTCAATGAGTACCCCAGATGTAGCAAATTCCAGCGGGACACCCCCTCAAATGGGGTCTCAGGGAATCGGCGCCTCCTAGCTTGGACCCAGCATCTATCTCATGGGTGTAATTCTTCAAAGGCCTACACACCTTCATTCACATGCAGATGGAGCCTCCGGCAAAACAGCCACAGCCTCCACCAGAAGACCTTTATGCCCCAGGCCTCCCTAGGCCCAGACAAATGTTTCTAACGCCCAGAAGTCCCACCTACGGGGACACGGACAACTCTGAAGAGGAATCAGAGCCCCTAGAAGAGGGGGAACTCCCCCTGGGGACAGATCCTCACCGGACCATGAGACGCTTCTTCACCAAGGACGAGCTCCCAGACCTGGTCACCCACAGCCTGAAGGAGCTTGCTATCCCGGGCACAAGTGCTTCAGGGGAACCTAAGACGAATCCCCTGCTAGAGGGACTCCGCCAGACCTCCTGCCATTTCCATCTGTTACAAGCCGTCCAGCATCTAATCGACCTGGAATGGAGTGCTCCAGAGTCCACATTCAAAGGGGGGCGGGCTATGGCAGCCATGTACCCTCTGGACCCAGCGGCCAAAGACCTTCTGACATGCCCAAAAGTGGATGCCATAGTCTGCGCGGTCTTGAAGCGCACCACTATCCCAGTGGAGGGAGGTGCTGCACTCAAAGATGCTCATGACCGACGTCTGGAATCCATCCTTAAACAATCCTTTGATGTCTCTGCTATGTCCCTACAAATAGCGGCCTGCTGCACCGTGGTGACACGTGCCTGCCTATCACAAACCAGGAGCAACACCCCTGGGGAAGCCATGGAACCAGCAGTATCGTTCCTTGCGGATGCTGCTTCCGATCTGGTGCGCACCGCGGCCAGAGGAGTGTCATCAGCTGTGGCAGCCAGGAGGCAACTCTGGCTCCGAAGCTGGTTGGCCAACGCATCTTCCAAAACGCGACTCACAAGGATGCCCTTCAAAGGATCCCTCCTGTTCGGCAGTGAACTAGAGAAACTGGCTAACAAATGGGGCGAGTCCCCATTGCCGCAACTACCGGAGGACAGGAATAAGAAAAACTAGCGACCCTTCCCCTGATCTTCCAGGGGCAGAAGTTCACAGCGCTTCAATCCATACAGAGACTCTTATCACGCGCCTCATCCTACAGGCAGGATCCAGTCCTTTCGGAACCAGCTCTGGCCCAGGCCCCACTCGCACCCCACAATGAGATTCGGCCGACCCGTCCAACGAGGAAGCCATAGGTGGCAGACTTACCCTATTCTACCATAGATGGGTCGATATAACATCGGGGCAAGTGGGTCCTAACCATCATTCGAGAGGGATACTTCCTGGACTTCCTCCGAACCCCTCTGGACAAGTTCGTGGAATCCCCCTGCCACGACCCCTCCAAGAGGGTGGCAGTGGAGGCTACTCTGACCAGATTACTGACCCTAGAGGTCATAACCCCAGTGCCTCCATAACAAATAAATACTGGCCACTATTCCATTTATTTTATCGTCCCCAAGAAAGAAGGGAACGCCACTTGAGGATCCCCCGCTTCTGCATGGAAACCCTACGCTCTGTAATAAGAGCGATCCAACCGGGAGAGTTAATCACATCCCTAGATCTGTCGGAAGCATACCTAGACATTCCATCAAGAACGTCAGCACTTCCTTCGCTTCAAAATCCTGGACCGTCACTACCAGTTCCGGGCATTACCCTTCGGGTTAGCCACAGCACCCCGGACGACCAACAAGATCATAGTGGTGGTGGCGGGAACACTGAGGAAAGAAGGAATCCTCATACACCCTTACCTAGACGATTGGTTGATCAGGGCGAAATCCCCAGAGGAAAGTCGCCAGGCAACCAGCAGAGTCCAGATTCTACTGGAGAGCCTCGGATGGGTGGTCAACACAAACAAACAAGAACTGCCTGCAACCCTCACAGACTCTAGAATACTTAGGAGTCCTATTCGACACCAAGGAAGACAAGGTCATCCTGACACTGGCGAGGAGATTAAAACTGATGAACCAGTTGCGAACCCTGCTGAGCGAACCTCCCCCCACAGCATGGGATTACCTACAAGTCCTCAGTCTCATGGCATCCACACTGGAAGTAGTACCATGGGCACGAGCTCATATGAGAACCCTACAGCGCTCACTGCTATCGCAATGGAACCCACTGTCTCAGAACTACACCGTATGTCTACCACTCCCGGGCAAAGTTCGAACCGAACTACGGTGGTGGCTACAAGACGGCCACCTGAGCCAGGGAAAGAGACTATCCTCACCAACCTGGATCCTGCTCACCATGGACGCCAGCCTACGAGGATGGGGAGCACACTGCCAAGAACTAACCGCCCAAGGGCAGTGGAACACAGAAGAGTCGGGGTGGAACATCAATCGCCTAGAAGCCAGGGCAGTCAGACTAGCCTGCCTACGGTTCGGTCAAAGACTCCGAGACAAAGTGGTCAGGGTAATGTCTGACAACGCCACAACAGTGGCCTACATCAACCGTCAGGGAGGAACCAGAAGCCAACAGGTGTCTCTGGAAATAGCCCCCCTAATGTCATGGGCAGAAGGGAACCTCCAGGAGATCTCGGCCGTCCACATCGCCGGGAAAGACAACATCACGGTGGATTACCTCAGCAGAGAAAGTCTAGACCCAGGAGAATGGAAGCTGTCGACCACAGCGTTCCAACTGATAGTGAACCGTTGGGGAACACCAACCAGGGACCTTCTGGCAAACTGGTCCAACGCCCAAGTACCCAGTTACTTCAGCCACAGATGGGAACCTCAGTCCCAGGGCATCGATACCCTGGTTCAGACATGGCCACTGGAGACTCTGCTATATGCCTTCCCACCGTGGCCCATGCTAAGCGTGATCATTCACAAGATAAGTCTACACAGGGGACCGGTACTTCTTGTGGCCCCGGACTGGCCAAGATGACCATGGTACGCAGACATGCGGAGATTACTGACAGGGAACCCCTTGCCACTACCTCCACACAGAGACCTACTCCAACAGGGACCGATCCTCCACGAGGACCCAGCTCAATTCTCTCTTACGGTCTGGCCATTGAGAGGGCTCGCCTGAGAGAGAGCGGATACTCGGGGGCTGTAATCGACACCCTACTCAGAGCACGAAAGTTCTCCACATCTCTAACATACATAAAGGTGTGGAGAGTATTTGAAGCCTGGCGCGAGGACCACAACATCATACCTCGCTCAGTCAAAATTCCTGCAGTCTTGGAATTCCTACAGAACGGCCTACAGAAGGGATTGTCCCTCAACTCCATCAAGGTCTAGGTGGCCGCATTGTCATGCTACGGCGCCAAGAACGAGGGCGGCAGCATAGCCTCTCACCCGGATGTCTCCCACTTCCTGAAAGGAGTTAAACACATCCGACCACCCCTAAAGTGGCCGGTACCCCTTTGGAACCTCAACCTGGTCCTGGACTTCTTAGCAGGAGCCTCGTCCAGACCTCTCTGCGGCCTGTCTCTCCAACTATTAACATTTGAAAACAGCCTTCCTGCTGGCAGTCTGCTCAGCCCGTCGCATATCCGAGCTGCAAGCACTGTCCTGTCGTGAGCCGTTTCTCAGGCTCACCCCCTGGAACCATCCAGCTACGCACAGTTCCCTTGTTCCTTCCCAAAGTGGTGCCCCACTTCCACCTTACCCAAACCATCTCGCTACCATTGTCAGATGAACAGAAGAATTCGGAAGAGGCCAAAAGTCTATGCCACCTCAACATCGGCAGACTCCTGGCCAGATATCTGGAAATGTCTGAATCCATACGGAAGACAGACCACCTGTTCGTCCTTCACAGCGGGAAGAAGCAAGGGGAAGCGGCCTCACGAGCAACCATAGCCCGCTGGATCAAGGAAGTCATCAAGGCGGCCTACGTAGAAGCAGGCAAGCCACCACCTCTACAAATCAAGGCCCATTCTACTAGGGCCCAGGCAGTGTCCTGGGCAGAAACCAAGATGCTGTCACCTGCCGAGATCTGCAGGGCGACAACATGGTCCTCCATCCACACCCTTTTCCTGGTTTTACCGCCTGGATGTTCAGGCTCGGGAGGACACAGCAAGGGCAGTACTAAGTGGGTCACGGGCAGCCTCCCACCCGGTTCGGGAGTAGCTTTTCTACATCCCATTGGTCCTGAGTCCATCTGCTACACGCTAGGAAATGGAGAAATTACTTACCTGATAATTTTGTTTTCTTTAGTGTAGACACATGGACTCAGCATCCCACCCATGGCTGTCGTTACTCATGGAAACCTCGGGGGTCAGCTCCGAGAGCAAGGGAATCAAGGGTAAGCGATGCTTTCCTTCATCTAGGACACTCACCCTACCGGGTGTTGACGTTTCCTGGTTGAGGGCTATAGCTGGCGGTCTCCAGCTATAGCCAATTCAACAGATTCAAGTTATGAAGTCATGCAAGTTATTCAAATTAGTCAATCACACATATATCCACAATGCTTTTCAAGGAGAAAACTGAAGAGCTGCACTTCCTGCAGGGGTATATGTACTAGGGCTGACGTCAGATTGAAATCTGATCTGTCTCCAACTGCTATCAGGAGTTTACTATACCCATTGGTCCTGAGTCCATCTGTCTACACTAAGGAAAACAAAATTATCAGGTAAGTAATTTCTCCAATGAATGAAAAACTTTTATATAAAAAATTTATAGAAACCAAATATAAAAAATTTATAGACACCAATAAAATATTTCAAAACAGCAGACACACAGACCCAATAATTAAAAATAAGGATTAAAAAAAATGTTTTAGGAACATTGAATTTGTAGGTTCTCTTTCTCTCTCTTTCCCTCTCTCTCTTTCTCTCCACACCACTTCCTGTTCCGGGCCAATGGGGCGGGAAGAAGAGAGCATGCTGCTAGTGCCGCTGACTCCAGCAATCCTGCTGCATTCCGCCCAAACTATCAGCATTTCAAGCCCTGGCAGAGAGAGAATTCACGGAGCAGCTGGGCCAGCGGGAGACCAGGAAGTGTGGTGACACACTGGTGTGTTGCAACACGCCAATTGAGAACTGCTGCCATAGACTAACACTAGCCCCAAAATCTTTACTCTACCTATGACGAGGAGTTAAATTTCCAGCATTTAGAAAACCTCAGTTAAGCCAGTGCACCGTTCTGAATTAGGGTGTAATAGCTAATTCCTTAATTAATATGGGATTTCAGTGGAGAAGTGCCAAGCTATATTTTTACTCAGGTCTGTACACACTGTTTTACTCCATTTAATATGAGAGCTACTATTCTACTGGCTTTACTAGAAAATGGACTTTCTAAGTTATAATGTAAGTTGTTTTTTCCTGTACGTACCAGGATCAGTCCAGACTGCTGGGTTATGCCTCCCCTCCAGTAGATGGAGTCAGAGAGAAACTGAAAAGCACCTGCGATCCCTCAGTATTTTCTCTGACTCCAGCAGATTGAGAGGCATAACCTGCGGTCCTGATCTCGTTTTCCCTGAGGCTGTGCCCCATCAGGTTTGAGTACCTTAGAAAAAAAAAATGTATATAAATAATACAGCTTTTAGAGTATTTGACTGGATCATTTAAAAAAAAAAAAAAAAAAGCAGTTTTCTCATTCATTTGCTGAAGCAGCCAGCCAGGGGAAGGCAAGGCAGGGCATTGTCCTGTCACTAATTCCCGGAGTGTTTTCAAATCTGGCCTGGTGAGAGGAGGGGGAGGATTTACCGGTGGGCCGGTTACTCTCCCCCTCCCTCAGAGACTCTTTCATTCCTCTGGGTTTCCCCCCCAGTGCCGTTCCCCGTGGGCTGAATTCTTTTAAAAAGAAAAGCATACAGATTTTTGCATTTTTATTCGATTGAGATTTCTTACCTCAGCCGTGCCTGCCAGCACTTCCCGGGCCTCCGGAGGGGGTGGAGCTTCCACCCGGCTGCCAACTATGCCTAGGGGGACGGCGTGTAGCTCCTGTGGAGAGCCGGGGGTCTGGCTCTCCCGCGAAGGCCTCTGCTCCCGGTGTCTCCCCGGGGGCGAGGGGCCTTCGCAGCACAGTGATTCAGTTCTGGGGGCGGCCATTTCGTGACACAGAAAATCGTGCAGCACGCACGAGGTGGAGGGGCAGTGGCCTGGTTCGCTCCTGATTAGCGCGGGAGCGGCGGCCATTTTGTCTGTCTCGGACGGGGACGCTGATGGCTCGGAGGAGGGAGAGGATCTCCCTCCCCCGCTGTCCCACCGCACAGGCCACGCGGTTTGCCGGCCGACCCAGCTCCTCCTCCGTTTATGCCCTCGGGGGGAGGGGGGGGGGGGGCTCTTAAAGCGACAGCATCCTTTCTCATCCAAATTTATATTGCTGTTGCATAAAGCATATCTGGAGGCGGAGACTGAGTGGGATGCCCAGTCTCCCAGCCCAGCAAAGATCTCGAGGGACTCCAGGAGCCAAGGAAAGGTGGATTCCTGTAGGTTGCCTGATCCGGTGGATCCGGGTTTTCAGGATTCTTCCACCCTCGCTATGGACGATAAGGGGGACAATGTCACCCAGGTGGAGGGTGACGACCCCCAGGTCCTCCGTCTGTTCCATAGGGAAGAACTGGACCATTTGATTTTGCACATGCTGCAGGAGCTGGAACTCCCTCTGTCTCAGGAATCGTCAGATTTATCTACGGGGGGATTCAGTTTTAGTGGGGCTCCGCGCCCTACCACAGACGTTCCCTTTTCACCCGAAGCTTTCACAGATTGTGTCCCGTGAGTGGGAGGCCCCGGAGGCATCCTTGAGGGTCACCAGAGCCATGGAAAAATTATACCCACTTCCTGCTGATTTGCTTGACCACCTCAAGGTTCCAAAAGTGGACTCCGTAGTCATGGCCATAGCCAAACATACTACTATTCCGGTGACTGGAGGCACAGCGCTTAAAGACCTACAGGATAGGAAGTTGGAAGTGTTGCTTAAATGTATATTTGAAGTATCTGCTTTGGGGATACGGGCAGCTGTATGTAGTAGTCTTATGCAGCGGGCTTTGTTTCGATGGGTTCAGCAAATGCTGACGGCCCAAGACCTTCCCCCTGGGGAGGCTGAACAAGTGGCCCGTATGGAAACAGCTGTCGCCTATACGGCAGACGCCCTTTATGATCTTCTATGTACTTCGGCTCGGACTATGTCTTCGGCATCAGCGTGTCGCCTGTCGTGGCTCCGGAACTGGTCTACGGATGCCTCATCTAAATCCCAACTCGGGTCCTTCCCTTTTCGGGGTAAGTTGTTTGGTGATGAGCTGGAACAACTCATCAAGGCCTTGTGTGACAACAAGGTTTATAAGCTGCCAGAGGACAAACACAGGGGGGCCCGCCCACCGGGTAGCTACAGAGGACGTTTCCGGGGACAGCGTCGTTTTCGATCGAGTAGGGGTGCTTCGGTCTATACCCCTCGGCAATCAGCTTTGAGAGCACAATCTTGATAGTCTTCCTTTCGAGGCAGGTGGCCTCAGCATGCTGGGTCCCATGCCTTTGCACACAACAGCAAGCCTGCACAATGAAGGGACGCCGACCCATTCCTCCATACCGAAGATCGGGGGTCGGCTGTTCCAGTTTTATGAGGAATGGGTCAAAATTACTTCAGACCAGTGGGTACTTGATATTATAAGTCATGGTTACGTTTTGGATTTTGCTCGTCCCCTCCGGGATCTTTTCCTGGTGTCCCCTTGCGGGCTGCTGCAGAAACAGGTGGTCCTTCAGACCCTAGTTCGGTTGAAGGCTCTGGGAGCCATCTCGCCAGTTCCTCCATTGGAGCGCCGGACCGGTCGCTACTCCATCTACTTTGTGGTACCCAAGAAGGATGGGACCTTTCGCCCGATTTTAGACCTCAAACTGGTCAACAAGGCCTTGCGGGTGCCTCGCTTTCGTATGGAAACGTTGCGGTTGGTCATTGCGGTGGTCCACAAAGGAGAGTTTTTGGCTTCTTTGGATCTGATGGAGGCATATCTTTACATAGGGATCCAAGAACACCATCAGTGATTTTCTCAGATTCATGATCATGGAGCAACACTATCAGTTTTGTGCCCTACCCTTTGGGCTAGCGACCGCTCCTCGCGTGTTCACCAAGGTACTGGTAGTGGTAGTGGTGAGCTTACTTCGGGAAGGAATTCTAGTGCATCCCTACCTGGACAACTGGCTCATTCGAGCGAAATCGGAGGAACTCTGCCGGGCGGTGGTCAGTTCAGTCGTGTATAGACTACAGTCTCTGGGCTGGGTTGTCAGCTTTGCCAAGAGCTAGCTGATCGCAACCCAGGTGATAGAGTTCTTGGGAGCTCGATTTGATACGCTTGCAGGCAAAGTCTCGTTACCCCTCGATCGCATGGACAGGTTGATGTCCCAGGTGTGGCGACTGTTGTCACTCTCCTCCCCAGTGGTGTGGCATTATTTACAGGTTCTTGGGTTTATGGCATCTACCCTGGAGCTAGTTCCTTGGGCCTTCGTGCATCTGAGACCTTTACAGAGGGTGCTGCTCTCGCATTGGGACCTCAAATCGGAAGAGTACCAGATCCCCTTGCCACTGCTCGAACCTGCTAGATCCAGTCTGGCCTGGTGGCTCAATCCGGATCACTTGCTAAGGGGGGTGAACCTCAAGAGCCCCCAATGGATAGTGGTAACGACCGATGCCAGCCTCTCTGGTTGGGGAGAAGTGTGCCAGTTGAGGTCGGCTCAGGGTCTTTGGACCCTGTTTCAGCCACAGTGGTCCATCAACAGGTTGGAGACCAGAGCGGTCCGACTAGCTCTGCAACACTTCTTACCGATGTTATGCAACAAAGCGGTACGGATTCTTTCCGACAATGCGACCGCTGTGGCCTACATAAACAGGCAAGGAGGCACCAGAAGTCGTCCCGTGTCTGAGGCCGACAAGCTGATGAGCTGGGCAGAGTGTCCCTGCACCAGATTACGGCGTCTCCTATCGCCGGGGTCAACAGCATTCAGGTGGACTTCCTCAGCCGACAACAATTGGATTCCAGGGAATGGGAGCTGTCGGAGGAGGCGATGAGAATGGTCTCAAGACGATGGGGGACTCCCCACCTGGACCTGATGGCGACTCATTGGAACGCAAAGTCGGCTCGCTTCTTCAGTCGCAGGTGAGACCATGGGTCCGCAGGCGTGGATGCTCTGGTTCTTCCATGGCCGCCGCACGTCGTCCTCTGTTTTTCCTCCATGGCCGCTGATCGGAAAGGTATTGTGTCCGGTGATTCTAGTGGTCCCCGAGTGGGCCCGAAGGCCATGGTTCGCCGATCTGATCAACCTAGCGGTGGACGGTCCGCTGCGTTTCGGTCAACTGCCCAACCTGCTAAGACAGGGTCCAGTATTTTTAGAACAGGCAGATCGATTCTGTCTAGCGGCCTGGCTTATGAAAGGAGGCAGTTAAGAAGAAAGGGTTACTTGGAGGCAGTTATTTCTACCCTTCTGCGAGCCAGGAAAACTTCTACGTCGCTTACCTATGTTCGGGTTTGGAAAGGCTTTGATTCCTGGTGCTGCGGGTGCAGCTTGTCCCCGAGACAGGCCACTATTGGTCACATCCTGTCATTTTTACAAGACTGTTTACGGAAGGGTCTTTCTTACAGTTCGCTCAGAGTTCAGGTTTTGGCCTTGGGCATTCTCCATGGTAAGATTGGCGGCTCACCCGGATGTGATACAGTTTTTGAAGGGGGCCAAGCACTTGAAACCACCGGTGCGAGTGGTTTGTCCGTCCTGGAGTTTAAATTTTGGTTCTCCGTTCTCTCTGCGGGCCACCCTTTGAGCCCTTGAAGCAAGCGATGTTTAAAGACTTGACGCTTAAAGCGGTGTTTCTCGTGGCTATCTGTTCGACTCGGCGGGTTTCAGAGCTTCAAGCCTTGTCCTGTCGAGAGCCTTTTCTGCGTATTTTTGATTCGGGTATCTCTCTTCGCACAGTGCCCTCCTTTCTGCCCAAGGTAGTCTCAGCTTTTCATGTCAACCAGTCAGTTGAGCTACCGGCTTTTTCTGATGAGGATAAGGACCTGAGGAGGTTGGATGTCCGTAGGGTCCTCTTGCGATACTTGGAGGTTACTAATCCATTTCGTTTGTCGGATCACCTCTTCGTTTTGTGGAGCGGTCCTGAGAAAGGGGCTCAGGCTTCTAAAACTATTATCGCCCGATGGTTCAAGGACGCCATTGCTTCCGTTTACATATGTTGCGGGCTCCCGGTGCCGGAAGGTCTTAAGGCGCATTCTCTTTGGTCTCAGGTGGCTTCCTGGGCAGAAAGTCAGTGTGTCTCGCCGCAAGAGATCTGTCAGGCGGCCACGTGGAAATCCTTGCACACGTTTGCTAAGCATTACCAGTTAGATGTGAAGTATCCGAAGGTGGATTCTTTTGGCGGCAGTGTGCTTCATGCAGGAGTCTCCAGGTCCCACCCCATTTAGGGCAGCTTGGGTACATCCCAGCAATCTGGACTAATCCTGGTACATACAGGGAAAGGAAAATTAGTTCTTACCTGTTAATTTTCATTCCTGTAGTACCAAGGATCAGTCCAGACGCCCCCCCCCCCCCCCCCCCCCCCCCCGTACACAGGAGAGTCCAGTCAGCTCTTCGTATTTTCTTGACAGGTTGAGACGCACATCAGTTTTTCTTTGAGCAGAGCCAAATTTGGTTACATTGTTCTTTTTTACAAGTTTATGCTCGTTCTACTTTTTGAGCAGGTTTAGTTTTTAGCTTTAGCTCATGCATTACTCATGTTTTTGCCCATCAACACAGTTCTCTGTTAACTGTATATCCCAAGTTACACTACCCCCTTTTTTAGCTATTCCCTATATTTATTCAAGTTATTTTGACGAGTTATTGTTGTCTATGTAATATTTATTTATGTTCTTATGTTCAGAAACTCTGTTTATTGTAACGCCTTAACCGCGACAGTTTTGTTCTATGGAAACCGACCTGATTTGATACTTGTATTGAGAAGGTCGGTATATAAAAATCCGAAATAAATAAATAAATAAACTTGATCTAGTCACCGGTTGCTAAAGCATACTGTTTTATATATATATATATATATATATATATCAAACAAACTTTTTGTAGCAACAGCCAATCATTCTGCTTTGATATCGATAATACTGAGGGATCGCAGGTGGCACCCTGGGTTATGTGGGAGGTGCTTTTCAGTTTCTCTCTGACTCCATCTGCTGGAGGGGAGGCATAACCCAGCAGTCTGGACTGATCTTGGTACTACAGGAACGAAAATTAACAGGTAAGAACTAATTTTCCTTTCTCTGCTGTGTTGGTAGTTCAGTAACGAATCATTAATTATGGAAGTGGCACCAGACGTATGCTTGAATAAGTGAACTTGGGAAGATCACTTCATTGGAAAAGGCCTGTTTTATAAAGGCAGAGACAAAGAACACTGTTGGAAGCTGGGGAAATATTACCTGGAATATATGAAGAACTTAAAAAATTTGACCGTGGTTTTAGGGTTAATTATGCCGCAGAGGTATGATGTTGAACAGTAAACTGAATATACGTTAGCTAATGTTCAGAGAAAACTAACGTCTTTCTCAGGGCATGGAAATGTGCGTACGATGATGGAGGGTGTGCAGAGTTGAAAAAATTCCTAAAGTTAATTATTTATAATTCAGTTTGTGATATGCCTTTGGTTTCTATTTGAATACGGAAAAATGAGTTCTTAAATTTCTGTTCCTTACAGATTCCTTAAAAACTGGACCCAGAGCAGGTGGTAGTGAGGTTTACACTTTCCAGGCTATCAAACGCACCAATAAGATGGCACGACTAGGTAAATTTCTCAACTAGTTCATTTTGGGTTTGTAAAGTGATTCCCAAACCACTCCTGCAGATACACCTAACCACTCTGGGTTTCTGAAGGATATAATCAATTTGCATGAAAGATTTGCATACACTGGATATCCAGTTTCATGCATATTAATTGAGGCTATCCAGAGACTGGTTAAGTGTGCCTCCAAGACTGACTTGGGAAAGGCTGCTCTAGAGAGATGGCTTTCAGCTTGATCCTCAAGGACCATTTGGCTAATCTGGTTTGCAATATATCTACAATGAATATGCATGAGAGATATTTGCATGCAGTACCTTTATTGTATGCAAATTTATTTTGGATATCCTTAGTGCTAGAGCAAACAAGTGATTCTCAAGGACCAGGTTAAGAACCACTGCTTTAAAATATTACTTTTATAATTTCTGAAGAGCTGGATAGGGGGGGGTGAGTAGTTCCACCAATTGCTCAATGATGACACCTGCTGGCTAGAATTAAGGTGTAGATGTATCAGGTTCTGGAGGGAATCACGGTCTGTGGCCAGAGAACATTTTATAAAAATTGAATTAAAGTTCTTGGAGCCATTCTATACAGCAGAGGCTGGTTCCAGTTGAACTGGAAGCTCAAAGGAGCAGAAGAAAACTGCTGGGCTAGAAATCTGTCTAAATTTTATTTTGACAGGAACATCTCTTTATAAAAGAAGCTCGTATTCCTTACGTTTATCTGATAATTTTTATTTTTCTACACACTTGTAACATTTAGGAGCCTTTTTAGCAATTCTAGTCTTTTATCCACGTAGTACTAATATTTGCACACACCAGCACTTGATATTTAACAGGGAAGAAGAGGGGTCTTAATTAATTGCAGGAATGTTTGTATTTCAGCTTCAGAATTGGCCCGAACACCAGGAAAGTGTGTGACATTCAGTGCTATGGAGAGCCCCAAGGAGGCCATCAGTTCTCCCCAAAGCAGTAAGAGTGCGTGAAAGTATTTGCTAAATCTTTTATTTGTAGAAATAGTCATGTTGCAACTTGTTCCTAGTGCTTCAGGGTTAAAAGCTGCAATTACACAGGTTCTGTTCTGTGCATAACAGTTCATGGCAAGACTCAAAACATGTGTAAACTAATGAAGAGGAAATGTAAAGGATTGTCCCTAGACCAATTCCACCTTCTTAAAGAGGTGTCTTAAACTCCATGATTTAAAAAGCTGGAAATGCTATTAATAGGTAAATAGTGCTACTATAGTGGTCATTTTCTATATGTGGTAATAGAATGCTCCAAGAGCTGTAAAGGCCTTTTATAAACATTTTTATTTAAACAGGGATTTAATACCTTAATTTCCATTTTGTGTTTTGCATTGTAGTGGACTTATTATTATTATTATTATTTATTATTAATCAATTTTAACCACTTGAGATCAGTGATGAGACAAGGGTGACCTGATATTTGAAAGGATGCTAATGTCGTTGTCATGTTTTTTTGTACCAATGTGATTATGTATGTAGAAACTGTAAATCACCTAGAGCCTTGGCAATTAGGTAATTAATAAATATGAAAATAAAAAATACAATAAAATACTGTACCCTAGAAGCCAAAATATGCACATTTTTTCCTCAGTTACTTAGGGCGTGGCATTTCCCTAGAGAATTTACGTGCAGGGTTGGGAAAGCCCTAGCCGTTAAGTTGTTCAGTTGCCAAAAATTCAGCACCAAGGGCTGGTTCAGCGAAAGTTGTTGCCGCTGATGGCACTAGTCAGTCCTAGGAACAGCTGCTGGGCCTGGGAAGAGATGCTCCTGCCAGCCAGTAAGAGTCACCGGCTAAGCCTGGTAAGAGACACTAGTTGGACCAGATAACAGGCCTGGTCAGCTGTGTTAGCTTTTCTGAGCTATTGCAGCCTGAGGTTGGGCCTAGACCAACTTACAAATTGCACTAACAGTGACGGACAGAGATGTGCCAAATTGCTGTTTGGTGGGAATCTTTGAATTTCCTCCACACTATAGAAAGCATATTTTCACACGCAATGCATAAAACCATGGAAGGATTTATTTATTTATAACTTTTCTGTACCGAAGTTCAAATAACAGAGTTACTTATCACTACGGTTTACATTACAACCATAAAACAGACAGTAACAATAATTGTCTTACAATGAACAAGGAGAAAATAAACTTGGATACAACATAAGCAAGGGGAAAAGCTAAGTAATTGTCACCCTGTTTTGTTCCCCATGTAAGCTGTGGTAAGAGATCTTGCATTGGCCAGCAGCTCTAAAAGGTTTTGGTTCCTCATCCTTCTGCAGGCTGAAATGCAGAAGAAATAAAATGTAGAGCTGTAATCTGAATGAAACTATTTGCTATAATGTAAATGTAATTTTGCTAGTAATATAAAATGTAACTGATATCCAGAGTGATTATTAGTGAACGGAGGGAGTGTTTGACCTTTTAGACATGACAGGTGGAGCTGGAAAATATTTAACATACTTCGATTTGTTTTGAATTTAATAGAGCGTTTGACTTCAAACAAAACCCCATCCAAGGTCAGTAGAATAATATATACTTGTGTTACCTAAAAGAAGAGCTGGAATCATTTTATAGTGTTATGATGACGAGATTGAAGGATAATTTTTGTACCCTTCTTCTGTTTAAATGGTATCTGCTTACTTATGAGTCTAGTGAATATTTGACCTTTTTGTATAACCAAAGCCAGTCTAAAAATGTTATTTTCTGTCGATAAACGGGGTTGAATTAGGCATGCCATATGGGTGACATCATCAGACACCACCGAACATGTGGAAAGTCCTGTATAGGCATTGCCTCATGAGCCCCCTCTGTCTTTTGTTGTTCTGAGTTTCAGCACAGACGTGCACTATCCTTCTCTTTTTTTTTTTCTTAGTGATATCTACAGTATTTCAATTTTTTTCCCTGTTTCTGTGCTGCCTCTGCAGCCCCCCAGCCAGCACTTTTCAGTGCTATTAAAAAAAAAAAAAAAGTCCCACACAGATGGGCACGATATTTGCTACTGCTCACTGGGATGAGACTATGACCAGCCAATTGTTACCACTGTGGCTGAATGTCTTAAAAAAAAAACAAAACAAACAAACAAAAAAAAACAAAACTAGGATGTAGAAAATGGAGGAACTGTGCAAATCTCTAAAGAGCCAGATTCTTATTATGCTTCCAAGTGTCAAGTTGGGAAGGAGCTCCTGGAAAATTCCCCCCTCCCTCTTTATTTTATTTTATTTATTTATTTATTTTAGTAGTAGGCAGAATCCTCAGGATTGAGTAAATGTAAAAAGGCACGTGTCCTTGGAAAAACAAGAAGTGTTACTCTTTGGAGCTGGCAGCACAATAGACACTGAAAAGGCACAGTCTCAGTACTGTTGATGCACCATTTGCCACTGCATCAAGCCCTGGCACTGTAGATTCATGGAGTGCCACTGATGCATCGAGTCCTGGAGCATTTAATGCATTGGACTCCAAAGCACTTGACACATCAAACCCTGGAGCACCCAGTGCCTCAGCATTGACTTCCCTGATCTTTCCTCTATCCTGTATGCATTGGAGCTGACTGCTACAACGTCAACGCACCAGGCAGCAGTGTTTCCAACGCAGTTCTTCACTAGATCCTGAGTTCTTTCCATACATTTGGGAGGCTTTTCAGGGCAAAAAGGGATACGCTTCACTTACCTTTGCCAATTTCTAGGGCAATGTCCCTAACAGTTATTGGAAAAAGGCCTATGCCTAGAAACACCAGATCCCATTTGCTGTGTGCAGTCTTTAATCTCTATCAGGGCCCCAGGACAGATTTTACAAAGTCTAGAGGACATGCAGCATGTTTTCCGCCTGGTTTACAACGAGGATATTCTACCTCCAGTGCCTGGGCAGATGGTACAACAGCTCCTTAAGTCCAAGTGGCAGAGTTGTTGAAGGCTTTCTCTACATCTCTGGCAGCTAAAGACAAGGAAGATACTCTTCAACATCTCCTTTTTTTAGAATATCGGATTTACTCCCACAAGAAGGAATCCCACTAACACCTGACTGGACGAGTACTCCATCAGAACCTCCGCAGTGTGGTTCCTCGACATTTGCTTGCAGTGGAATTCAGCCAGTTGTAAGAAGTCCACCAGGAATGGACCCCTCTTTAGTTGCCTGCTTCATCTTTGGGGTTCTGGGTTAGTGTTCCCTCCCCTCTTGGATATGAGGAACATTTGAGGGGAATACCCTCCAATTCACTACCTGAGCCTCTGGAACACTTTTCTTCATTTCAGGACCTCTCATACTCTCATTGTTGAGGCAGAAAAGCTTTTGCCCGCAAAGTGTCCAAGTCTGCCCCAGTGAATGACAAGGTTTGAGATGGGACTAAATAAGATTTCTAGTAATTGACCAGAAATCCTAGCGTAACTAGAGTGTGAAGAGTTAATTTCAGGGACGACTGAGCAGCTTGCTGAGTTGGAGCCCTGATTAACCAGTCGTCCAGGTAGGGGTAGACGTGAACACCTTTGGTTCTGAGGAAAGCTGCGACGACTACGAGACATTTGGTAAAGACTCTTGGTGCAGACGCTAGGCTGAAGGGAAGCACTTGATATTGATAGTGCTTGAGGCCTACTAGAAATCTGAGATACTTGCGATGAGCTGGCGTTATCGCAATGTGGGTGTATGCGTCTTGAAGGTCTAGAGAGCAGAGCCAGTCTCCTCTTTGTAGAAGAGGTAGAAGTGATCCCAAGGTTACCATCTTGAACCTTTCTCGCTGGAGGTATTTGTTGAGGGCACGTAGATCCATGATTGGACGAACACCCCCCAATTTTGGGGAGATCAGAAAGTACCTGGAATAGAACCCTAGGCCTTGCTGCGAGTGCGGAATGGGTTCTATTGCTCCTGAGTGGAGAAGGAGGGAAACCACCTGGTCCAGGAGAGGAGAGTGGTCGTATGTTCTCCACGTCTGCAGAGGCGGGGAGTCCGGTGGTACGCAAAAAGAGAGTGGAGACTGCGGTCTGCTGTGCTGGCTGGCGTTCTGAACATTTGTGTACAAGTTGTTTTTGTACAGCTGGCATATCATTGCAAATTATTGGATGAAACAGCATTACTGACTTGAATATTTGAGCCCCTGAGGCAGCGACCAAAGAGCTGCGAAACTCGGCCTGAGTCGGGCAATTTTAGTTGACACGTCTCCGCATCAATAAAGGTTTTGAAAAAGAATCAGGCATCTATTTTTGTGTGTTTACCTAACGGTATCATAGATCGCCTACCCCTTTGCTTTCTTGGACCAAAAGTCAGCTAATACCCTCCCAGTCATTGGCATTTTTGGAGGCTTTGTTCGACACCAGGCAGGGGAGAGTTTTCTTAATGTCCGACCGCATTGCCAAATTACAAGGCCAGGTGAGGCGCTTAACTCCCCGAAGGTCTGGGATTACTTGAAGGTTCTGGGATCAATGACCTCAAAGCTGGAACTGGTTCCATGGGCCTTCGCTCACATGCGGCCTTTGCAGTCAGCCTTACTTTCCCGTTGGAATCTGGTTTCAGAACAGTTCCTCCTGCTCCTGCCACTGACGGAGTCCACTCGATCCAGTCTGGATTGGTGGCTAATCTCGGACAATTTGAGTCGAGGGGTCCTGTTAGTTTTACCGGATTGGATGGTGGTGACCACAGATGCCAGCCTCTCCAGCTGGGGAGCGGTTTGTCTGCAGAAGTCAGTCCAGGGATGCTGGTCTTCAGAGGAGTCTCGGTGGTCAATAAATCGCTTGGAAACCAGAGCGGTACGGCTGGCATTGGGAGCCTTCCTCCCGCCTGTCAGGGGGAAGTCAGTCAGGGTACTGTCCGACAATGCAACCACTGTGGCCTACATCAGTTGCCAGGGCGGAACAAAGAGCCAGCCAGTTGCTGCGGAAGCTCGTCTGTTAATCGCCTGGGCGGAGCAGAATCTGGTCAGCATAGCAGTGTCTCACATTGCCGGGGTCGACAACGTTCACGCGGATTTCCTAAATCGACGACATCTCGATCTAGGAGAGTGGGAGTTGGCGGACAAGGCCTTCAGCTCATCTGCGACAGATGGGACACTCCTAGCATGGATCTGATGGCGACGTTCAAGAATGCCAAGGCTCCGTGCTTTGCTCGCCGAAGAGAAACAGGAGCAGAGGGAGTAGATGCGCTGGCTCTACCCTGGCCGATGACTATACTACTTTACGTGTTTCCTCCTTGGCCTCTAATAGGCAACGTGCTCAGGAAGATAGAGAAACACCCGGCCGAGGTGATCTTGGTGGCTCCCGAGTGGCCGCATCGTCCGTGGTTTGCAGATTTAGTCAACTTAGCGGTGGAATATTCCCTGTGGTTTCCGTACCTTCCAAACCTTCATCAGGAGCGCGACCATTTAAGATATCTTCTGTTTCCTTCAAGCGGGATTAGCTAAGGGCTTGTCGTGTAGTTCCTTGAAGGTACAGGTGGTAGCCCTTGGTTCCTTGCGTGGTCCCATACATGGTGCACCGTTGGCTGCTCATCCTCATGTCTCTCATTTCCTGAGGGGGGGCGAAGCATTTGCGTCCACCGGTAAGCTTGCCATGTCCGTCCTGGAATCTAAACTTAGTCCTTACAGCTTTGTGTTCGCCACCCTTTGAGCCTCTGAAGAAAGCAACGTTGAAAGTGCTGGTGGCTATTTCCTCTGCTCGTAGAGTTCCCAAGCTTCAAGCCTTCTCTTGCCGGGAACCCTTCTTAAGGATTTCAGATTCTGGTGTGTCTTTGCGAACGGTTCCTTCCTTTCTCCTGAAAATGGTGTCTTCCTTTCATTTGAAACATAAGAAATTGCCATGCTGTGTCAGACCAAGGGTCCATCAAGCCCAGCATCCTGTTTCCAACAGAGGCCAAACCAGGCCACAAGAACCTGGCAATTACCCAAACACTGATGCAATTAATAGCAGTGGCTATTCCCTAAGTAAACTTGATTAATAGCCGTTAATAGACTTCTCGGTCCATTAACGGCTATTAATCGGTGGAGCTTCCGTCTTTTTCCAATCTGGATAGGTCGGATCCGCTCTCTAAGGTCTTGAGGAAGTTGGATGTTCGCAGAACTCTGTTGTGTTATCTGGAAGTGACTAATAGTTTTCGGGTCTCAGATCACCTCTTTGTACTCTGGAGTGGTCCGAAAAGAGGTAATATGGCATCCAAGACCATGATCGCCCGATGGCTGAAGGAAGCGATAAATTCCACGTATTTGCTACATGGTGTAAACCCTTGCCTGTCAGCCTTTGTGCACATTCTACAAGATCACAAGCGGCTTCTTGTCAACAGATTTCTCCGCAGGAAATTTGTAGAGCGGCTGCGTGGAAATCATTGCACATTTTTGCAAGACATTACCGTCTGGATGTTCAGGCTCCGGGTGCTGAGAGTGGGCCTCTCCGGATCCCATCCCAGGTAGGTGAGCTCTGGTACATCCCAGGAGTCTGGACTGATCCAGGTACGTTCAGGGAAAAAAAATTGGTTCTTACCTGATAATTTTCGTTCCTGTAGTACCACGGATCAGTCCAGAATACCGCCCGTTTGATACTGAGACACTCTCTGAAGCATAGAAATAAGGGAGAGTCCGCTCGTTTAGTGTTTGTTTATTTCTGGTCTGAAAATCTCTCTTGTTTACCTGGTTTCATGGCTTCGGGTCACAGTTGGGGTTAGTGATCCGGTTCAGTTTATGGTTCCTGTATATAGTTAGTTTGTTTTGGACCATGCTGCTTTGACACTAAGTAATACTGGCAGACTGTGGGTGGCACCCTGGTATTTATGGCAGTCTGTCAGAACTTTCTCTATCTCCATCTGCTGGTGGAGAGGCAAAACCCAGGCGTCTGGACTGATCTGTGGTACTACAGGAACGAAAATTATCAGGTAAGAACCAATTTTCTTATATCAAGTTCCTTCAGTTGAATATGCCAGAGTGATCAAAATTATGAGAAATGTTTTCTAAAGCAGTGCATTTTCAGTAAACATCTAATTTTATAGAGATGCTTCCTCATTGGATCTCTTGGTTTTATAGGGTAGAAAGAATGTCTTTGTATCGACCACTCCTCACAGACTAAGGAAGAGGCTGACAGGTTAGTACTATCTTTCCTAACCTGAAGGAAATATAAATTATTGAAAAAAAAAAATATTTTATTTTTATTTGTCCACCAGTGAGAAGATTTGATACCTTATTTTCTAATAAGGTGTTTCAGATGCATTTTTCTCATTATTACACAGTTTTCACACAGTGATCTTGTTAGTCATCAAACAGATTTGGATGCAATGAATTTGCTTTAAGAAAATTTGACTTTTATAACCAATGATGGTTTATAGAGTGAATTTTTAGGAGCCCTGTTCCCTTCAAATGATCCAGTTGAACTTTATTCTCAATAGACTTGATTATGTTGTCTCTGGTGCCAGCACATTTACATTTTTGGAAAAATGTGGTTTTGCTGGCCCTCCATTTAAAAATCATCAGGCAGATCATGTGACTGCATCCCATTTTCCTAGCTTCTATGTTGATTTCTTTGTCATTATTCAAAAGTGTTCTAGTCATTAAACTATAGCTTTGACTTTTGAGACTTTCATTCATCATTGTTCAAATTATTAAATTTTGAAATCCAATTTCTGGTGACTTCTGAATGTGTATGGTTTTAATCATTTTTTTAATATTTGTTTGTAAAATTTGGATTTCTCTAAACTTGAGTTACTACCTGAGGATCAATGATAGTGAAATAAACATAGAAGAAAATTTCTTTGCAATGAAATGTTTTTGTATAATTCAGGGATTTGGTGAGCCCGAGAGAAGTCTGTCCATTCTCCAGTGATGCTTCATGTTCCTTGCTTGACCCTATCTGGACCTGCGCATTCTGCAGGATCTTTATGATAGGCATGGGGATGAAAGTTTGAGGGCAGCCAGTGGCACAACAGTTAGAACAAAACTTCAAATTAAGGAGAAAAGAACGAATTCTGAAATATTGTAATTTTGAAAGCGTATAATGCTATAGTTCTAGCACCCTCTGACAGAGGGAAGCATTCAGTCTAGCTGACTTTTGTCAGGATAGTGGGGTGGGTTTCCTTCTGAAGTATATTGAAAGATCTGAGATGTTGAGACTTCTTTATTGTAAGAAGGTCCTATTATACTGCCTTTAAAATCAGTTACTGTATCTTTTAGTTGCTTTTGAAACTGAGTGTGGTGCAACTAAATTTTCCCTGTATGTACTCGGTCAGTCCAGACTCCTGGGTTTATGCATCCCTGCCAGCAGATGAAGACAGAGAAAGTTTAACTGACACTGCTTCATAATCCCTGGTGCCACCTGCAGTTCCTCAGTATTTCTCTGTCTCCAGCAGATGGTGGCTGGTGCATACACCTGCAGTTCTGTAGTTTGTCTGTTTCTTTTTCTTTTTCGAGCCTTCCTCCATTGTGGGCCGTGGGGTGCAAATGTGGTGGTCCAGATCCCTCCCCTTCATGAGGCCGCTTCGGTGGTTTGTTGGCTCTGCACAGCTGCTTTGGTATCTCTGCCTCTCCTGGTTATTTTAGGCTGGGCTGAGCTGGACCGCTCCCCTCAGCTTCAGGAGAGGGGGGTTCCTCACTGTTTAACATTCCTAAAAAAAAAAAAATAGGAGAAACAGAGGAAGCAGCTGGAGCTGAGCAATAAGGTTTCAGGGCTCAACTAGGTGGTCTTTATCCTTTTGGGGGAGTGTTTTTCGTGGTGGCGCTTCTGCTCTGCCCCGCCGCATGGTCATGGTTTGAGGCAGAGCCTACTGCGCATGTGGCATGGTTTCAACGTAATTAGACTACATCAAGCTGTGCTCGGCGTGCGTTTTGGGAGATGAAGGGCCGTCACAACTTCCAGCCCCGGTGAAACATAGAAGAAGTAGTGCCAGCCCTGCCACAGGTAGAGCTCCTGCAGGGGAAAGCTCCTCCTGCGTCTGGCCCTTGGGCTCCGACAACACAGGAATGGTGGCCATTTTAGCTTCCCCGGCGGCTTTAACCATGCCAGTGGAGGGGACGGGGGATTCTCCCCGAGACTTTCCCCAGCCCGCTGGAGGCACAGGGGGGCACAGGAGAGCCATTGCCTCTTGGTTTACTGGCTTCGAGGAGCGGCAGGATTCCGGCGTCTATTCTGCCATCTGCTCCCTGCACTTTTTTCCCAGAGTTTTATTTTGCTCCTACACAGCACTTGTTTTGCACAACAGGAAGGCCTTAGGTCCCAGCAGGCAGGGCTAGTACCCCCTCCATTGTCTCCAGGAGTCCTGTGTCGACTGTGGGGCCTGGTCAGTCCAGATTTTCTGAGATGCAGCAACTGATGGGCCCAGCTCAGGCGGACGACGATACAGATGACTGTCGATTCCCTGGAGACCCCCAGGGATTCGGGGGCAGCATTTGGGGCTTCTGGGTGCTGATCCGGATGCGGTTGACCTGGCTCTGGGAGACGATGCGGAGGCTGTTCCGGTGTCCGAGGAGGACGACCCCAAAATTCTTCATTTGTTTCAGAGGGGAAGAATTAGCTCCTCTGATTCCTCAGGTCCTTAGTGAGCTGGGGTTAAAGCTCCCTCAGGAAGACTCAGACATGGATGGGGTGGATCCAGTCCTGGATGGGCTTCAGGCCCCCCCCCTCCCCCGACCTTAGAGCTTTTTTCTATTCCGAAAGTGGACACGGCGGTGTTGCCTATCACTAAGAAGATGTCAATTCCCGTAGCAGGTGCCGTGGCGTTGAAGGTTGTTCAGAATTGTAAGCTGGAAGTCCATCCCAAGAGTGTCTTTGAAGTGTCCGCTCTGAGTTTGCAGGCAACCATTTGTTCCAGCTTCATGCAACGTGCCTGTCTGAGTTGGGTACAGCAGCTTCAGGATGGACAGACAAAGTCAGGTGTTGATGAAAGTAGTGCAGAACGCTTGGAGGCATTGGTCGCATACGTAGCGGACGCTTTCAATGATTTGGTGAGGACTTGGTCTCGTCTTATGTCCTCCACTGTGTCTGCCCGGCAGCTGTTGTGGCTGTGTAACTGGTTGGCAGATGTGTCATCCAAGTCCTGATTGGGTTCCCTACCTTTCAAAGGCTGTCTTTTGTTTGGGGAGGACTTGGAGCAACTGATCAAACAATTAGATGACAATAAGGTACACAAGTTGCTGGAGGATAGGCCTAAGACTAAGCAGTCCTTTCCTTCCCGGTCACGTTTTTCAGGATGGCAGGCGGTCTTGTCATACGAGAGGATCCCCAGCTTCGCAGAAACGGTTTTCTGGCCGTGGTCAGACCTGGGGGCAGTTCTTTCGGGGCGGTCGTAGGCCCTTCAGAGCTTCCACCAATGGGTGGGGTTCCAGGAGCAAAATCCTCCCAGTGAGACTAGGCCGGCCCACTCTGTCGTTCTTTTATTGGGGGTCATTTAGCTCGATTCTACAGGGAGTGGGTCAAGATCACTCAGGATCAGTGGGTGCTCAGTGTCATAAGAGAAGGTTATGCATTAGAATTTGCGCGGCCCGTTCACAACCTTTCTAGTCTTCCTCCTGTGGGTCAGTGGAAAAGCTTTGGGCAGTTTGCGAGACTTTAGACATGTTGCAGAACTTAGGGGCTGTGTTTCCGGTCCCTCTGGGCAAAGGTCGGTATTCCATTTACTTCATGGTTCCGAAGAAAGGGGGCACTTTTTGCCCCATTCTGGACTTGAAATGGGTAAATGCAGCATTGAAGGTTCCAAGATTTTGCATGGAGACCTTGCAGTTGGTCATCGCGGCAGTGCGCAATTGGGAATTCCTGGATTTGACAGAAGCGTACCTGCACATTCCCATTTGTCGGGATCACCAGCGTTTTCGGAGATTTATGGTGCTGGGTCAGCATTTCTAGTTCCAGGCTTTCCCTTTCGGGCTGGCCATAGCACCACGTACCTTCACCAAGCTCATGGTGTTAATAGCAGCCTTGAGGCATGAGGGGGTGTTGGTACACCCTTATTGTGACGATTGGCTCATCAGGGCAAAGTTGGGGACCATTTGTTGCACCGTGGTCCAGAAGGTAATTCATACTCTGGAATCTCTAGGCTAGGTGGTGAATTGGGCAAAGAGCTACCTAAACCAGACTCAGAATCTCGATTATTTCGGAGCTTGGTTCGATGCAAGGCAAGGTGTTCCTGACTGAGGAGAGTGTGTGCAAGTTACAGTCGCAAGTTCAGCGCTTGTTAATGTTGCGGGTAAGCCTGGAATGTTGTACAGGTTTTGGGTTCGGTGGCTTCAACTCTCAAGTTGGTTCCCTGGGCCTTTGTGCATATGAGACCATTACAGAGGGCTCTGTTGGTGCAGTGGAATCTGTTCTCGGAGGCTTTTCATCAGCCTGTGTCTCTTGATGCTCCTAAGTGGGAAAGTCTGTCTTGGTGGCTACAGAGGTCCAATCTAGTATGTGGTGTCGATCCGGAGGTTCCAGATTGGGTAATTAAGAAGAACATAAGAACATGCCATACTGGGTCAGACCAAGGGTCCATCAAGCCCAGCATCCTGTTTCCAACAGTGGCCAATCCAGGCCATAAGAACCTGGCAAGTACCCAAAACCTAAGTCTATTCCATGTTACCGTTGCTAGTAATAGCAGTGGTTATTTTCTAAGTCAACTACTGATGCCAGTCTTTCTGGTCAGGGAGTAGTATTCCAGCGACAGTCAGCCCAGGGCATGTGGTCTGTGGAAGAGGCCTCCTGGTTTATCAGTCACTTAGAGACCAGAGCAGTGAGGTTAGCATTACTTACATCACTTAGAGAATAGCCACTGCCATTAGTAATGGTTACATGGAATAGACTTAGTTTTTGGGTACTTGCCAGGTTCTTATGGCCTGGATTGGCCACTGTTGGAAACAGGATGCTGGGCTTGATGGACCCTTGGTCTGACCCAGTATGGCATTTTCTTATGTTCTTATGTACTGGCCTTTCTGCCTCTGGTTCAAGGACGCTTGGTGAGGATCTTGTTGGACAATGCAACGACCATAGCATATATCAGTCGGCAGAGCGGAACCAAGAGACGAATGGTGGCTCAGGAGTTTAATTTTTTTGGTCGGAGCAGCACTTGGTCCAGATAGCGGCATCTCATTTCCAGGCGGATTTTCTAAGTTGCAGACTTCTAGATCCAGGAGAGTGGGAATTGTCGGAGTCAGCGATGCAGCTCATTTGAGAGAGGTGGGGGTGTCCCCATGTGGATCTAATGGCGACTCATCTCAAATCAAAGGCATCTTGCTTTTTCAGCCACAGGTACGAATACGGGGCCGAGGGTGTTGATGCTCTGGTGTTTCCTTGGCCTTGGGAGGTTCTGCTGTACGTATTCCTCCCTTGGCCTCTGGTCTGCAAGATCTTGCTTCGGATAGAGAGGCACCCGGGGATGTAGTGTTGGTAGCCCCGGCGTGGCTGCGTTGGCCATGGTTCACGGATCTGGTCAACTTGGCAGTGGACGAATCGTTACGATTCGGTCATCTTCCTCGCTTCCTTTGTCAGGGCCCCATATTTTCAGACCAGGCAGATTGCATTTGTCTAGCGGCTTGGCTTTTGAGAGGCGGCATTTTGAGACACAGGGAGTACCCAGAGGCAGTTATAACTACCCTCCTACAAGCTAGGCGGACGTCTACTTCATTGTCATATGTCTGAGTCTGGAAAGTCTTTGAGGCATTTTGTATAACTAAAGCTATTCAGGCCTTACGGTCTTCAGTGTCTTGGATTTTATCTTTCCTTCAAGACAGTTTTATCAAAGGCCTAGCTTTCAACTCTCTTGAGTTCAGGTGGCAATTCTGGCTTCTTTACGTGGTACAATTGACGGTGGAACGTTGTCCTTTCATCCAGATGTGGTCAGGTTTCTTCGAGGGGTTATAAGAATTTGCGCCCTCCACTGAAGAGAGTTTATCTATCTTGGAATCTTAATCTTGTCCTCTGAGTTTTGTGAGCCACTCTTTGAGCCTCTCCACAGAGTGACACTTAAGGATTTGACCTTGAAGGTCGTTTTTCTGGAAGCCATTTGTTCTGCAGGAAGAATCTGAGTTGCAGGCTTTATCTTGTTGCGATCCATTCCTTCAGATTTCTGATTCAGGAGTGTCCTTTATGGATGGTCCCCTCGTTTCTTCCCAAGGTGGTATTGGCTTTTCATGTTAATCAGACGGTGGAGCTTCCGGCCTTTCCAGACTTGGATGCTTCTGTGCCTCATGCGCGGGAGCTTAGACGTTTGGACGTCTGTAGGGCTTTGCTGAGGTATCTCGAGGTAACGAATGATTTTAGGAGATCTGATCATCTTTTCATTTTATGGAGTGGTGCGAAGAAAGGTGCACAGGCTTCCAAAAGCTAACATTGCGGCGTACATGCTCAAAGACAATCAGGTGGCGAAGTATAAGGAGGGTATCTTGCAACCTTTCCTTTCCAGGATATCCAATTTTCTTCCATGAGGAGGAGTCCCAGTATCCTCAGTTCATACAGAGATGCCATGGGAACACTCACGAGGTGCTTTAGCCCATGGCATTCACTTGCAATGGAGTCCAGCCAGTCAGAGGATATATACAAGGAGTATACCCTTCTGAAGCAAAGACCCTTCCTCAATCATTTTCATCATTGATGTCTTAGATTACTGTTCCCTTACCTTTATGATCTATAGAAGGATCAACTGGGATCCTTTCCAACCCTCTCCCAGAGACTCTAGAACACTAGTCTCCAGTCAAAAATATTGTTTAAATTTTGACCATAGTAGAATAAAGATCGGTTTTTAATAGAATTTGTCCGTACCACTTGTCACCATATATAGCTAGTTAACTTTCCATTTGATATATTAGAGACTAGCTGGTCCCAATTTCTTCTTTTAAAGACTTTTCCTATTACAGGTTTTTGGACAAGTTGGGAAAAGTGCTCTGAATTAATGTGCATAAGGACAAAGATCCTCTCACAAGAGTCTTTGGACTCCTCCAAATTCTGGACACTCTGGCGGAACCAGCAGCTATTCTGGTACATGATATCCTGCAAACATTGTAAACAAGAATATGGGAAAATCCGATTTCTTGTGCCTCAGTTGCAAGAAAACCAGACCTCAAATAAAAAGTGCAAAAATTCCCCAGAGTTTGGAGTAATGCAGTCGGTAGAAGTGGAATCTGCTCTTAAGAGTAAAGAAAACAAGAATATCCTTGAATAGTCCACCAGGCAAGGATCCCAGGTTACTGGACAATTTCAATAAAAAGATATTACAAAACTCCAATGCACAGATCTCCACTCACCAATTCTACGTGGTTTAATACTTACACGTGGTTTAATACTTACACGACCATACGGTGAAGGTGGAATCGTATACTCTGTCACGCTTAACACAATATACATAACCTAATAATGATGGCAAAGAAAGACCAAGTGGTCCATTCAGTCTGCCCAGCTCTTGGATGCTGAAGAGTGTATACACAGTCTTATTAGATCCATTTATGAGGCATTTGATACCACAGCATGCTCCTCGTTAGCCTCCATTAGAACACACTGTATGGTTTAGTTGAGATCCAGTAGTTTTCACAGCAATGTCCGTGTCAAGTTAGTGGACGTAACCTGTCTGGGGGATCACCTTTTCAGAAACAAGCTCAGAGAAACAGTTGCTCAATTAAAAGAACAGCATGTAGTGATCCAGTCCCTGTCTATGGAACCAGAGCAACACTGTTCTGCAGGGCGCACTCACTACACTTTTTTAAAAGATCATACTTCTTAAGATGCCCCTTCTGGCAGTTCCGTTATTGGAAGCTGCCTCAGCAGCAACAGCTTCCAGCTTACCCTCAACAGCACGTAAACTGTCAACTGAATGCCATGCAATAAATACAGCCCAAACCTGGCCCACGTTTTTAACCACTTTTCAAACCCAGCAATCATCCTCTCTGATAGGGGAGAGAATCTGAGAAGTGTGACAACTCCTAACAAGCCTAGGTATAACTTTCTACATGTATGCTGACGACATACAACTCCTCATTCCAATCACTTCCACTATAGAAGATGCTATGGCAAGAGCAGTCTCACACCTTGATGTAATTCGAAATATGCTAAACAATCTAAAATTATGTTTAAACATGAGCAAAACCGAATGCATATTAATCATAAGAAAAAACTCAGGATCAATAACCACACCACCCTTCCAAATTGATAACATCTGCTTACAACTTAAAGAATAACGTAAAAGACCTTGGCATATGGATTGACAGTGAACTAAACTATAAAAAACACATTGCAGCAAGAACAAAAGAAGGCTTCCATAAACTCCAAATACTCAAACACCTAAAACCAATGCTGCACCTCCATGAATTCAGAACCGTTTTACAAGCCCTCATTTTCACCAGCCTTGACTACTGCAACTCTCTCCTGATAGGACTACCAAAAACGACCTTAAAACCACTCCAGTTACTTCAGAATGCCGCTGCCAGAGTCCTGACTGGTAAAAAGAAATCAGACCACATCACCCCCGTGCTCAACAACCTACACTGGCTTCCGGTAGAAAAAAGAATAGAATTCAAAGTCCTTACAATTCTACACAATGCAATCCATAAAGCAAACACAGCCCTGGACAATGTCATACATATACACAGGTCAATACGTACGACTAGATCAACAAGTAAATTACATCTTGATGTGCCATCACTACCGCTAGCCAAACTGTCATCCACAAGGAACAGAGCCATCTCCATCATTGGCCCGAATTTATGGAACTCTTTACCTCAACACCTGAGCTCACAAAAAAACATTAAATCTTTCAAAAAAGAACTCAGATCATGGCTATTCAGCCATACGCTCAAAGATGGCATAGGATAAGTCAACAGTCCCCACCCATTGCATTTCCACTTCGGGCATGCAATATCTTTCTAATGACTATTATACTGATTCACTGAAACCTTATCTAATCTCCCCTTTTTCAATTCCCCCTCTCATGATTTGAACACTGATATATACCTCGTTGTTGCAGATATTGTTTTGGTCTAAGTTGCTGTTCAGAACCAGTTTCAACTATTGTTAAAATGCTTTAAATGTAACAGGTGGTTGTAAATGTAAACCGGAGTGAAGGCGATTTCTGCTGTAACTCGGTATATAAAAAACTGCTAAATAAAATAAGGTGGACTTGCAATTGAGACAGTGTTTGCTGAATCTCGTGTTTAGCAAATCAGCGAATGCATCTGGAATTTCGGTCCTTAATTAGGAACCAGAAACCAGAGTATTAATCAGTACAGAGTCCCGTTGCTAACAACGGGAGGATGTCCTGATGTAATCCCAAATGATTGGTAGAGAGGATCTCTTGGTTTTGTGTCCAACATAGTTGGCAATAGCGATATGTGACACTAATACGGCTCTCGGAAGGCCAGACAACCTAGAACCTATCGAACCATATGGCCCGGTTTAGAGAACAGGTCTCAATGGGATTGTCGCTGAAGCAGGATTAAAATAGAGTACTTAATATCTGTCGTGGATCGCAGAAGGATGAGCCAGCGAAGATGGATGGCTCTGTGGATTTCAAGAGTCATCGAGGGATAGCCTGGTGGACGTAGATGTCCGACTCAACTCTGTAACCTGGTATGGTGGTGCAGGTTTAGAGGAGTCCAGGCTGAGCATGTCTGTTGCTACCACATTAATTTGTGGAGGTACAGAACCCCGCATTGGTGTTTGTGGGGAACACCTTGGGTACAGGGGAGCCATTATGACTCATGAACCCGACTCTGGTACAGGGGAGCCATTATGACTCATGAACCCAGCCCTCTTTGCAGCGGCCTGATGTATTGTGACACCAGTGCAGAATTCCTCGGAACTCGATCCGGTCATTCTGGAGCACAGAGGACTGCCAGCGTTGAGTGGAACAGCGGCGGTGGCAGTAGCGATGTTGCTCGGCCCGGGCATTCTCCAGCACAGAGTAGGATAGCACCGATGTGCTGGAAGGCGTCGGTGGCGGATGATCACCGTGCCGGTGACAATGAGTGCCACGGTGCTCGGCCCGGTCTTTCACCAGCGCCGAGGTGGATGCACTCGCTGTCCTGGATGGCGCATGACGACTGTCAGCATGCCTGCACTGCTCCTGGCACTATGTAGTGTCGTAGGCTGATACAGGGCTGTAGTAAAAACCCCAAAGCATGGAGCACTGTGTTTAGGCGAGGGCATTGCATGTAGGTGCTATGTCAGTATTGACGATATCGATGGAGGCATAGAGCAGCCTCGAGGGTATCGTCAAAAATATATATGAAAAAATGTCGATGGCCAGGCAGAGCAACAATAACAGTGACGGAGGCACCGATGGCATCGAAGGATCGAAAAGACATCGATGGCATCGACCCGGGCATTGATGACACCGATGGAAAAATCAGCACCATGGATGAAAACATTGATGGCACTGAAAGAATCGATGCGGGGATCGATGGCATCGATGGACCCGCCGGGGGAGGGGTGTCGAAAAAGGCAGGACGGCCTGGAAAGGGGTACCGACGGTAGCGATGGGGCATCGACTGCATGAAGGTACAGAGGTATGAATTCGACAGGGGGCCCTGGCAGCAACGGTAACCGTGGAAGTCCCTATTCCACTAGCGCTAATAACTGGGCAGAGGGTCACAGGAGGACACTTGCAGGCTATGTGGGGCTAACTGTGAAAACATAGGGAGAGCGAAGGCTGCAATTTGGTTGGTAGGCCGGGGAAACCGTAGTGAGGTGACAGGAACCGACCGAAAAACAGGGTATAGTACTCACCGAGTATCGATTAAATGTCCGCGAGGGGAGACCCGCACAGGGAAAAAGCGTTTGTTTAGTAAAAGTTTAAGTGTTTCCTTGAGGAAAAGTTGTGAGAATTTCTCACAGAGCTCCTAACTGCTATGCTTACTGCAGAGCGGAAAAAAGAAGACTGAGGGGAGACACCTGTGGACACCTGTGGTCAGCCTGCATGAGCATGCTCATGCAGGCTGAGCATACTCAGTGCACTCAGTGTGCCAACATCAGTCAAAGCTTTATAGAAACTTTGACAGAAAAGTTTTCCATAGCAAGGCTCCGTCCACTGATGTCACCCATATGTGAGGACTACCATCCTGCTTGTTCTGTGAGAACACCTTTTACAGTAAGCAAAGTTGCTTTTCAGTTGGATCACATAATTGGCACTGTTTGTTTCTTTCTAAAAATACCTCAGCATAACATAACCACTGAATCTTTATTCTCTCCATTTTAGCAACAAATTTGTATTCTGATAGTGAGAGTGACTATTCTGCTTCAAACTCTGAAGAGGAATTGGTAGAGGAGCAAGTTGAGAAGGTAGAAGTCTTGGAACAAAAGGCTCGTACCAAAGCAACCTTGACACCTGTTTCCAACAAAACACCAGCCAAGAAAGCAAAGAAGGGTGCCGCGGTGAGTTATGAAGATCCTCTATGTGAGGATCCAACACTGGGTGCTAGTGCACAAAGCAGTGTAGCCTATGATTTTCTTTCTTTTTATCAAATGTTCAGGTCCACAGTCTTTCCATTAAGAATATAAGAAATACCATGTTGGATTAGACCAAGTTTTATCAAGCCCAGCATTCTGTCTCTGACAGTAGCCAATCTGGGCCGCAAGTACCCAGCAGATCCCCAGTAGTTGATCTACTTGTTTCTCACTCAAGATTAGTGCTGGCTTTCCCAAGTCTACCTAGCTGATAACTGTTTATGAACTTTTCCTTCAGGAACTTGTCAAACCCTCTTTTAAACCCCACTATGTTAGTTGCCTTGACCACATCCTGTGGCAAACAGATTCCATAGTTTTACAGTGCCTTGAGTGAAAAAAATACTTCCTATGATTTGTTTTAAATCCGCTGTTTGCTAGTTTCATGGAGTGTCTCCCCTAGTCCTTAGGTTTCAAAGTGTGAATAACCATTCCCCTTACCTATTCCAGCCCACTCATGGTTTTATAAAGCTCAGTCTTATCCCTTCTTAGTCTTTTCTCTTTTCCAAACTTAAAGCGTCCATAAAGGAGCTTTTCCATCCCATTTATTTTTTTTTGTTGCCCTTCTCTGTAACTTTTCTATGGGTGCTATATCTTTTTTTGAGATGGGAGCAACCAGAACTGCACACAATACTCAAGATGTGGTCATATCATGGAACTACACAAAGGCAATATGATATTCTCAGTTTTGTTTTCTATTCCTTTCCAAATAATTCCTAACATTCTGTTTGTCTTTTTGACTACTGCCACATGCTGAGCTGAAGATTTCAAGGTATTATCCATAAGGACTCTGATGTCCTTGCCACTAATGGCAAGTGGAAAGGTGTGATCAGAGCTCCCAATCTGTGGTTAAACTAAATAATGCATCAGTGATACTAGAACAAATGCCCTTTCCAGGGGATGCTAGGAGCATTTGGCCCTTGTCAAACAAATGAGTTAAAATGATTCCGGAAAAGCAGTGTTAGTTCTTGGAGCACAATACTGGTGGATTATAATGAGTTACATGTGAAATGTTGCTCTAATCCTTGGTATTGTTAAAAGCAAACAGCAAATGGTATATTCTAATATTTCCATAAGTGAGTGCCTATTCTCAAAGTTTCCATTCTAGTTGATCGGTTATAAATATCTCATATAGTGTTCCAAGGGGAATGCTGTTATGGGTATACACAGGTTTTCATTTTGAATTTCTTAAGTGCCTTTGCAGGAGGGCTGAACTTGTTTACTTAAAAATACAATTATAAAGGGAATAATTCCATTCAAGTAAATATTTAGCAGAGTCTTTGGAAAATTAGGGCCAGATAAGTCACTTTTGGTGCTTTAGGCTTTTATTTTTGGCTACTCATAATGCATGGAAATATCTAGAAGAAACTATACTTCGCTGTAGTTTTACAATGTTTCAATGTTGAAGCTCACTGCTTCAACAGCAGGGGGGGAATGAAGTAAAGAGGATTTATATTCAGACAACCAACAAGGACTGAATTGCACAGGCAGGATAAACAAGCGTGGGAGTAGCTTGCTTATTATGGCAGTTACTACCCCAAACCAATTAGCTAGATACTTCACTTAGATGCAGCTCCAGCACTGCTGTCTGCATCGATGGTGGGGGTGGAAGGGAATTGGAACCAAAAAGTTACTTACAAGGGCCAAGAATAACAGATAAGTATGAAAACAAATAGGTGTGAAAGCTTGCTGGGCAGACTGGATGGGCTGTTTGGTCTTCTTCTGCCGTCACTTCTATGTTTCTATGTAAAGATAGTGTGATAACAGGTCACACTATCTCACTAGATATTATATAAACCGATGTGATACTCTTGGGTGAATATCGGTATATAAAAACAAATAAACAAATAATTAAATAAATGTCCTCCTTTTTCTGTCTTCAGAGCAACCTGGTAGAAAACTACTTTGAAGCTCATAGCAGTTCAAAGGTGCTCACTTCTGATCGGACTTTACAAAAGCTGCAAATACCTAAACTGGATCAGGTCTGTATGTGATGGAGATCTGCTTTCCTCTAGGGTTCTTGTTTGAGTGTTTGTGATATGGGCAGTTCTCTGGCATGAAATTTGTGGTGAAATACCTTGCATACTTATTTTTATTTATTTCATGTTCATGGAGTGCCAATATCCAGGGCACCTCACAAAACATAACCCACATATATTTAGAGCGTGCAAGAGTTTTTGATTCGAAGGAGCATAAATATATATTCTGAATATGATTTGGGAGATGATGCCAGAAGGATGGTGCAAGCAGATAAAAGGCATGGAAGTAGGCAGGAGGGAGCTTTCTGAGGGACCAATGTGGAACTGTGTAAGGGGTTACCATGTGTTCTGGCGAGTTCCATGCACTACTGAGAAGTAATGGCACATTTAAAAAAAATATATATAGATAAAACTGTTCCTTTTTTCCTTTTCATCTTTTCTGATAGTGATGCGAGCAGTTTCACACAACTTATAAAACAGAAGGAAAATGTGAATACCCTTTTGTGTTCTTTCGTTTTATGTTGTATTTAATTTTTTATTTTTTTTTAAATTGAGTTCTGGAACAGCAAGTTTGGGCAATGGGGCACTTCTCAGCCTTAGGGTAGGGAATTCTCTGGGCTTGCAGGGGTTCCACAGGAGGCAGAGGGAATGGGAGAATAGTTAAATTGGGTTGAGTAGTTCATTTAAAGAGGGCGGGAGATACTTGAAGATTGTACCTGGGATAAAAGCTTTCTTGAAAATGAATATATATATATATATATATATATAGTTGTATTTGGAAAAAGGCAAGAGTTGTCTCATAGGGGAAACAGGGAGAAAAGGTGATCATAGAAGTTTGTATCAGGAATTCAATAGTGGGGGAGAGCTTTGCCAGAGAGACACACACAAGGAAACTTAAATTAAGCAATTGGCAAAGGATGGCAAAATGAGGAGCTTCCAAAGTACATTTCCCCCCCCCCCCCACCTGCTACACATACACCCCACACCCTTTCTCCGCATGCACACACCTTCACGTACCCTCCCTCCCACACACACACACACACACATCCTGCCTAAACCCAGACACACTTTCCCCTCAAATACACCCCACACAATCAGCCATGGCCTTGCACACTTCTGCCTCCTCATTACAGCCACGTCCACCCCTTCTGCAAACATTCCTGAAACCGTACCTCTGCATGCTTTCCCTATTTGTTCTAGTTTTTCTTTTAGAAAATAAAATTCGCAGACAACTGGCTACATAGATTTTCTGTTTTTGACTATGAACACTGGTATTGTAACCATGCAGATAATGCTCTGGGTATGAAAAATGTGTCCATGGATATTAAGTTTGAAATCTGAAGAAAGCTCAATTTGCTGGGGTATATTTTTTTTGTACAATAATGCACTTTCCCAGCGACAAGATTTGTCAAGAGCATGGAGTTATTTAGCATGTTTTGTACATAAGAGGTTGTACTTATTGTTCCAAATGCTGCAAATTCTGCATTCTTGGTCCACATTTTTAATGCGGTATTTGGAACTTCATTAACTTTATCCCTCATCTCAATATCTTTCGGTATATAGAAATCTTGAGTTACTGGTATTCCGCAGTTCATTGTTTGCATTTGTGGAGCTTATAGCAGGTTTACAGGGGTGGAAGGGACATGGTGGCGAGGTGGAAGAGAGCCCTTACTAAATTGATGATGAAACAAAGAGCCAGGTCTCAAGGAGATGTTTGTGCTCAAGTACCTAATTTGAGGGCAGCACAATAACAGCTATGCTCAGGGCCCCTGGTCTCCTGTAGTTCCAGCAAGCAGAGGAGGAGAACAGAGGCAGCACATCCAGCTGCATTGTCCTTCCCTGCCACCTGAGGCTGACTGCTGCTTTAAACACGTAGTAAAGCTTACAGATGTGCAGTTCAAAGTGGTAGTCTGGCCTAGGTGACGGAGAAAAGGGATGTGGCCTGACGTGCTGCTGCTACTGCCAACCAGTGTTTGGAGGGTAGAGGAATGATGAGGTGGTATTGTTGGCAGGCAGAGAAGTTAGCAGACAGAGAAGTTGTAGGTGGGAATTTTTTTTTGGGGGGGGAGGAGGTGGTTTATGAAAGAGCTGGGGAATTATTTTTTTTTTTGTGGTGGAGGGGATGGGTAAAGTGATTATGAAAGTATGACGAGCTGGGGTTATGTGCAAAGGTGGCTGGGGGAATAGAGGATGCAGGTTAAAAGAGGGGATACAGGAGTGGGAGTAAAAGAGGGAATTGGGAGAGATTAGGCATGTGCATGTGTGTATATTTGCACTTGGGATGGGGGGATAAGAGAGGGCACTTGGATGGGGAGAGGAAGCGATTAAAAAGGCCTGGAGCAGTGGCTAATCTTCGTTTTTATAATATGGCCTGTCTGCTCCCTATCCTACGAGAATGGCTAGGGCATGGACACAATCCAATTCTTAGTTCGCTGGAGACGGCGTTGCTGCAACCTACCAATTTGGCATTTTTGATACATGCGCCAGGCCACTTGATACCTGCTCATATGGGGAATAATATTTTACTTCGGTCAATGAGAAGTTGTTGGCGTTTTTTGAGACACCACTTGCAATTACCATGGCGGGTATCTTACTGTCTTCCATTGACGGGAAACCCGGACTTTCCCGCAGGATCATGTAGTAGGCTATTGCAACGACCCTGGTTTGACTCTTCCTGTAATTCTTTGACTCCCTTTATGAACTTGCAAACTGCTGTGATATATCCCTTTACTTATTGTTGTCAATATTTGCAATTTACAGCAGCTGATTATTGGTCTTATCTACAAATTCGCAGTTACCTTACTAAAATATCTTCTTCCTCACCCAGCAGCCTAACTAATGGACCTTTTCAACGTTTTCTTCATTTATGTTCCAAGAAAAATGTCTCCATTTCATCTTGTTATCACTTTCTACATGACACCACCTCTTATCGGCTAAATGCAGCGGTAGCTGCTCACTGGTCTCTCTGTCTCCCTCAAACTATTACGACTTCGGATGTAAAGCGGAGCTGGACTTTCCTCAGGACAATCGCAAGGAGTACTTATATGCGTGAATTGCAGTTTCGTATTCTTCATTGCCTTATTATCTGGCCGCGGAAAGCCTTTTTGGCTGAAATTTCTAACACTCACACCTGCCATAAATGCAATCAACCCAATGCTACTCTTGTACACTGTCTGTGGACTTGCGATAATATACACAAGTTTTGGGACTCTATTCTCCAGTGGATTGGAGGAGCTCAATATAATACTGGGACATTGGGAGCATCCTTCTGCATATTGGGGATTCCTATTCGGCCTGGCGGAGTCACGGGTATCCACCCTCATCTGCTGCATAAAAGCCGATTAATCACTTTACGGGTTATTCTCCGACACTGGATATCGTCTACGGATCCGTCACTAAAGGAATGGTTGGATGCCATGTTGGATTTATACCTCCTAGAACAGAAATCTATCTCATTACTTTCCAAGAAAAAACAGCTGTTGTTTACTACTATCTGGCAACCGTTCTTGAAATCATTGCCACAGAGTCTTCGCCAACCTGCTGCTCTGAGTAGTAATGACTGAAATCCATTCTCTAATTGGCAATGTTGCTCTATAAGGATATTGTGACTGTTCTCTTTGGGGGTATGGCTAACCATGGAAATTGTTTGGGCTTCATGGCGTTCTTGCAAACTGTCCTAGTATGGTTCTGTTTCTGTTTTAATGCAATGTATACTGCTATGCTTACCCTGTACGATTAAGGTGCTGACGAGGGGACGGGTGGGGGGATGGACTGGGAAGGGGCTAAGGGTGGAGACATTACTTTGGGATTTCTAGGTTTTGTTATGTTGTTCTTCAGATGTCTCTTTAATGGTTGCACTGATGATGGGACACTCGTTACATATGTCCACCATGTATAGAAAACGACCACTTATGCACACAGGTTGATGTTATTCTTGTATAACTCTTGTTTTCTGAGATATTTGGTTGTATATGAATAAAAAGCATTACAAACAAAAAAAAAAAAAGGCCTGGAGCTGAGGAGAGGACAGGAGGGGGGGGGGGGATGCGAGGGAGAGCTGGGCTGGAGCCTGGTGAGCAACATCCCCTCTCCCTATCTCTGATCTTTTCTTCCTTCTAACCTGATCTTTCCATCCCTCTCTTCTCCACATCCCTGATCATCTCCCACCCTCCTCTATCCATTCCTGAGATCTCCTTTCTTTCCTCTCCCACATCTATACATGAAATCCCCGCCCATAGTACACCTAAAAACAAAATAAATTATGCACACTCAAAGTTGGGGAAGGTACTTTATTTGTTATGCAAACTTGTTTATTTTAAAAACATTATTATCCACTCACTTCACATAGTATGTTTGTAGCAGAGTACAAAAGAAAAAAATATATACATAATCAAGTTAAAATAGGATACAACAGGTCAAACCAACACAAAACTATATACTGTCTGCCGCCTGCAAGATCAACTGCATTAGAAACATTACAGCCTATTGAATCTGCACATCAGCACCAACTACTCAGCTTTAAAATTCCTACCACTCCCTCAGAGGATCATCTGGGTTTTTCCCATGCTTTCTTGAATTTGGATACTAGCCTTGTCTCTACCACCTCTACGGGGAGGCTGTTCCATGCAACCATTTCCCTCTCCTTAAAGAAATATTTTCTTAGATTACGCCTGAGTCTACCCCCTTTCAGTCCCCTGACCCCTCTTCCTAGAGCAGTGATGGCCAACCTTTTGCACTCAGTGTGTCAAAATTCATTAAAAAACCGAGCATAACTCGGGTGGTGTGTCACTTCTAGAAAAATCCATAATTTTGTGATTTGTAGCTCTAATATTAATAACAAAAAGTTATAATTTTAATATGTTCTGTATTTATTAATAAAGCAAAAACAAATAATTCTTTACCTTACCTGCTTAGTGACTTTTTTGTTGCTGAATTTCATTGGCTAAATCTTCAATTAAAACACTCTCTCCCCCTCCACACACACCCCCCCCCCCCACACACAAACTCTTACTCCCCTGGATTTTCTCATACACACTCATGCTCTCACACTCACTGGCTCCCTCACATATACACACACACACACTGAACCCCAGGCAGGCTCCCATTCATTTTCACACCACTCCCGCTCCATCCTCCAGGCAGGCACCAATTCATTCTCACGCAGGCACCCATGCATTCACACACATACACCCCCATGCAGAGTCCCATTCATTCATATGCACACACTAAAGGCAGACCCCCCTGTCTTTTGCCAGCAACCTCGGAACCTCTCTCATTCCTCTGCTGCCACTGTCATTGCTGCCGCATGGCTATTGGGGAGATGCCGATTGCTGCTACTGACACTGAAGCCCATTTAAAAAAAAAAAAAATTCTTCAGAATGTCGGGCAAGTGGAAAACCTCAGTGAAGTGGTTTCAAGGACTGTATTTTGTGGTAGGAGAATATCCATTAATGATGGACGTGACTTGAGCTACCACTGCCTCAGACTGGACTATGACCAGGCCAACTGTTACGATTGTAGGCAGATGTCTGCCTATACCCAAAGATTGAGGCCCTGGAAAATGGAGGAACTGCGTAAGTCTCTGAAAAACTGCTGTCTGTCCTCTTCCTGAAGCACAGCTTTATCTGCCTCCCCAAGAATGGAGTTGAACAGGAGCTCCTCAAAACTATCTCCCCATTGACCAAACAGGCCAAATGCTCTGGGTCACGTAAGCAACAGTGAAGTGTCAAAGAAAAAGGGGCACCAAAAAAACCATAGTCTTGGGTGTATACAAAATGCATAGATCTTCAATACCTTTTGGCTGCTGAATCATCGATACATCCTGCTGAGAGCTTCCCACACCAGTTCCCAGAGCTTGCCACCACCAATTACCAGAGTATTTACACCAACAAAATTAATGGAACAGAGACTACATCTGGAGAAGCCAGTTACCATTTGCTCTCTGCTACCTTTCACATGTAATAGACCTCCAATCCAAATTTTTCAGAGCCTGGAAAATGTACAAGATTCAATTCCAGTCTCAGAAGAGGAGGTTTCACCACCCACGCCAGGACAGAGGGAACGTCAGCCCCTTGACTAAGTAACGGAGTTGGTGAAGGATATCTTTATCTCCTTGATTGCTAAAGATAAAGATGTCAGGCTTACTCCCATGAGGAATCCCGGTATCTCTAGTTCGTATGGATACTCCATCAGAACCCCTGCAAGGTGGTTCTAGGCCACAGCATTCCCTTGTAGTGGAGTCCAGCTAGTCAGGAAATGTACACCAGCAATATGCCCCTTCAAGGCGACTAAGGACCCATCCTCAGTAACCTTCATCATTAGGGGATAACTTGCTGTGGTGGCTTTTACTACCCTTAATCATTAAACTTGATACTTTTGATGCGGCTCCATCATTGTTCTCTGCTTCCATGGCAGGGGTTAGGGAAAAATTGGATTTGGACAGCATCCGAGGGCCCTGACTTTTACGGTCTGGGAAACTGATAACGATAAGCTGCAAGTGTAGCAGATACTGGCATAAGCTTGCTAGTCAGACTGGATGGATCAATTGGTCCTTTTCTGCCATCATTTCTATGTTTCTATGTATGTTTATGTTTCTTACCTTAAGAAACATTGTATTGTTTCGACTCTTAAACATGCATGGAGATTTTATTTTATTTTTGTGATAAGCTACATCATGGTCACAGGGAATCTATTTTCATGCCCTTACAAGGTAATGGGGACTTTTTACTGGTTTCATATCCAAAAGTTTTTCTGGACTGAGCACGGAAAAGGTTGTCATATTTCAGAAACTGTGGATGTAGAAGGGTAAATTATTTCTCCCTAAGAGATGCAAACCCAATTTGGAATGAATGTGGGGCAGCGATTTTGCTTACAATCAGTTGAGACATTACTGGCAATCTTTTGTCAAGTATTAACCTTTAAAGAAGATTTCAAGGTGCAAGTGGAGCGGGGTGCGGAGGAAAATGGGAAATTCACGCCTACATAAAACATTGTCACGGTTTCAGACTCCCCTTGAAATAGGTCCCATACTGGGTAAATGGAAATCTGAGTTTCCGATTCATATGGAGGAGAAGCTACTGATGTTGGCCTTTTGCAAGGATCCCAGGGCTGGTGGGGAATACCAGTCTGAGGGAGATGCAGTATAAGCTCCTGCTGAGAGCCTACCTGCCTCCAGTTAGGTTGTTTAGAGCAGGGGTACTACAATCCGATGTCTGCCCTAAGTGCTCCCCTGCTAGGGGAACCTCGGGTCGTTATTTTTGGACATGCCCCGTGGTTCAAATATTTGGGGGTAAATTGAAAAGATATCTATGGCAGGTCCTCCGGTGTCCCCTTTCTTTTACCCTGGAAGGAGTATTATTTGATAGTAAAGAAGCAATTGATGCTGTGGAAAAGGGGAATTGTCTTTTCCTTTGAAAGGCCTGGCTGTTGGGGGGGGGGGGGGGGGAGGCTATACTTTCTGTGTGGTATGTCAAAGACGCTTCTGCATATTGGGCCTGGAGAAATAGTTTACATGCTTTAATGCAAATAGTGAATGTATATATTACTCAATCTTTTAAAAGTAAATTGAAATTCCTAGCCATCTGGGACAAATATATCCAATTGCTCTCCCCTAAAGCGAGAAGCTTGGTACTTAATTATATGCTGATTGTACCCTCTATGTACCGATATATCTAGCAGGGACGTTTTAGTCATTCAATTTCTGATGTTTCCTTTTCTTTATCTTCTTTGCCTTATTGCTGGCTTCTGTGGGGTATGTGGGTGTGGGTTGGGGATTTTGGGTAATACAGGAGGGGTAAAAACATGTAAATGTAAGCTCTATTTGGTTTTTGCTGTTGTCCTGGTGTGCATCAGATTCCCATGCACACCAGTCTCTGTTTATTTGAAATCATTTTATTGTAAGCATAAACAAAGTCCTAAACATGCTAGGCATTAATGGATTTAATATAGTCTGGGAGTCGGGGAGAAGGGACATTTTTCTAAAGCATTAAAGCATTTTTCTAAAGTAGCCAGTGTTACATTGTTTACATTGTTGGCTTAAAGTCTGTGCTTTTTGTATTTAATTCTCATCGATAGGATTATAAAGCTTTTTCCCTTTTTTTTCCCACCTCAAATGCAGGAAAGGTTATGCAGCCTGTTGGATAAAGTCCCTCCTGCTTTCTCTGAAGAACTGAAGCAGTTAAACCTGCAGCATGAAGCTCTGTTTTACAAATGGATGTTGCAGCTGCAGTAAGTATTTGAAGGACTTTAGAAAATGACACCCCATGCTAATTGCTTGCAGTCAGGTTTGGTGAAGTCTGTAACAAGAAGAAAAGATTGAATATGCCAGCATAATGGTTTGTGAACTTCTGCTCCTATAGATGGTACAAACGGACTCCAGTGATCATCTATAGCTGTGGTTTGAATCATCTCTCTGCCTGGTAGTAGATAAGCACATTTTCTGATGTTGAAGGTCATGATAAATCTTTCTGATTGGATGCTGGAGCCCTTGTCTTCATTATTCTGACATTTGCTGTAGTGTCGCATGACCTATTTACTACATTCCCTGCAGGCAATTATAAAGATTTGAGGTAATCGGACAAGATAAACAGATACAAGTGTGCAGAGAGCACAAGAGCAGCAAACCCCGTCAGTTCATTGACCTAATTACTGTTGCTCCATACTGCTAAGCATGATTCATAGTGCTTTGAATCAGTCTGGAAAGAAGAGATATTCTTTTGAAGACACCTGATGCCCTCCTTAAGAGTATAACTATAGTTAGATCTTATTTTATTTATTTATATTTATTTATTTAACATGTTTGTATACCGTCATTCGGTTTTGCCATCAGAACGGTTTACAGTAATTGTGAAAAAAGGTTATATGAACATCATCACAACAGGTTGTCTTGCAGTTGGATTACAATTTGGGGGTTTGAGTGTTAGTTATTACATACAACATGTTCTATTAAGGCGTAGAATGGGTTAATGAGTAAGTTAGAAAGGAAAGGTGTATAGTCTGGGTGAGTTATACAGTTAGGTCGGTAACAGCAGGGTTTTAAGGTTCAAGGTATAATTAAGAGATAGATATATTATGTTAGATATATGATATGAGGTCATTTGCACAGGGATAGATTTTAAGAACATAAGAAAATGTCATACTGGGTCAGACCAAGGGTCCATCAAGCCCAGCATCCTGTTTCCAACAGTGGCCAATCCAGGCCATAAGAACCTGGCAAGTACCCAAAAACTAAGTCTATTCCATGTTACCATTGCTAATGGCAGTGGCTATTCTCTAAGTGAACTTAATAGCAGGTAATGGACTTCCCCTCCAAGAACTTATCCAATCCTTTTTTAAACACAGCTATACTAACTGCACTAACCACATCCTCTGGCAACAAATTCCAGAGTTTAATTGTGCGTTGAGTAAAAAAGAACTTTCTCAGATTAGTTTTAAATGTGCCCCATGCTAACTTCATGGAGTGCCCCCTAGTCTTTCTACTATCCGAAAGAGTAAATAACAGATTCACATCTACCCGTTCTAGACCTCTCATGATTTTAAACACCTCTATCATATCCCCCCTCAGTCGTCTCTTCTCCAAGCTGAAATGTCCTAGCCTCTTTAGTCTTTCCTCATAGGGGAGTTGTTCCATTCCCCTTATCATTTTGGTAGCCCTTCTCTGTACCTTCTCCATTGCAATTATATCTTTTTTGAGATGTGGCGACCAGAATTGTACACAGTATTCAAGGTGCGGTCTCACCATGGAGCGATACAGAGGCATTATGACATTTTCCATTTTATTCACCATTCCCTTTCTAATAATTCCCAACATTCTGTTTGCTTTTTTGACTGCCGCAGCACACTGAACCGACGATTTCAATGTGTTATCCACTATGACACCTAGATCTCTTTCTTGGGTTGTAGCACCTAATATGGAACCCAACATTGTGTAATTATAGCATGGGTTATTTTTCCCTATATGCATCACCTTGCACTTATCCACATTAAATTTCATCTGCCATTTGGATGCCCAATTTTCCAGTCTCACAAGGTCTTCCTGCAATTTATCACAATCTGCTTGTGGACATGTTCCAGTAGCTCACACTGGGAAAGTATATTTGTCAGTGTGAGTACCAACTGAGCCATGATTTACTTGTACTCAGGTGAATGATCTGTTATGTTTCCTTCCAGAAAGCTCCTATGACTTTGTATTTTATCTTCTTGTCTTGTTTGTTGTTCCCTGGAAGCCCTTTGATTCCAATGTGGGGAGATTGTTTATTCCTTTTCTTAGCTTGTTACTTAGAATACTGGCACTGGATCCTATAAAGAGTAATATCAGCAAACCTGTTCTCTTTCTCCATCTGCTGGCTGGGGAACATAACCATGCATCTGGACTAATTTGGCTGACCTCAAGGAAAAAAAGTGAGATGATAAATTTTTCTTTTCCAGTGGTATTAGAGGGGGTACAGCATTATCATCAGCCAGTATTCTCTGTCTCTAGCATGATTATTAGGCTCCCACGGGTGATCTAAACTTCCCTTGGTTGAGGAAGAACGGGGAGGCAGACTGTCATCTTTGGCTCGCTGGATCAAGGTGGTAACGTCTTTAGCTTACTTACTAAAACACCTAAAGGTTCCAAAGTCCTTTTGTGCTCAGTCAACAAGGGTGCAGGCTTCCTCATACAAAGAAGCAGCAGTTACTCCAGAGGATATTTGCAAAGCAGCCTCTTGGTCATCTTTGCATGCCTTTGCTAAACATTACAGAGCTGAATGTGCATGAAAAAGCAGATGCAGCTTTTGGGGCAGGTTCAAGGCAGCACTGTCTTTTTCTTTTAGTTATTTTGTTTTTTTGATATTTTACCCATGTTAGATTGTGCTTTGGTACATACATCTAGACTGGTCCAGCAGGATGATAAGGAAGCAGAAATATAGTCTTAAATGATGATTTCCTTTCCTTAAATCCTGATAGTTCAGTCTAGGACCCACCTGGGAAATCACTGTCTACAGTGTATGTTCCCTTGTCCCTGTTCAAAAGATTTGGGTCTCACTGAAGAATCATATATCTTCTTCTCTTCCTTAGGGAAGGCCCAAGACTTGTCTCAATCTGCTCTTTCTTGTTCCTTGCTTTTTCTGTCTACCTTGCGGAGGAGTTTTTCTTACTGGAAGGTAATTTCTCCCATTATGGTACAGAGTTATGTTTGTTTATATGGGGGTTGCTCTAATCCATTGCTCTACCACCTCTAATATCAATGATGTAATTCGAAAAGCTGCGCTCTGTCTACATCTGCTAGCAGGTGCCATAAATCCACACATTTGGACTGGTCTAGCAGAGTTCAAGGAAAGGAAATTATCAGGTAAGACTAAATTTCTCCATATTCATTAATGATATCCTGAAAACATATTGGTTAGATGTTGCCTTCAGTATGGGGCTACTCTTTGATTTTTATGAATGCAATAACATAATCCACCTAAAGTTGATGATGATACCATTATTTTAATTTATAGTCTACATTATCAATAGTACATTTATTAGCACAAGTGTAGCAAACTTTTGTGTTAAATAATTTCAGATGAAATAATTGGTTTTTAGTGCACAAAAAAAGTGCAACTCCCCAATCACTATAACTATGCAAATAAAATTAGCACATTTATGTGCAAATGCTCATGATTTTTAGTGAACAAATTTCATGTAAAAAAGAAGTATATTAAAAGTTCAGCAATCTGAATTTCAGAGGTAACCAATGAGGTTAAAACTTCAATTTTAGAATTTTAAGTCTCTGGTCTGACCTGAGATGCCCAAGTCAGGGACTCCAGCGATTGTCTGACCTGGGGCTCATAAGCCAAAATAGTGCCAGTTCACCTGAACTCACCCTTCAGATTCATTATAATGTGTGTGCACTAAACTTCAATGGCCCCATGTTGACCAACAGTAGAGACTCAACCTTGAGCCAAACAAGTGGGAGAAAGCACTGTTGCATGTGTAAGATCCTGTTTTCAAAGTTTTTGATAAGTTATTTATAAAGAAAAAGGATCAAAGAGTAAGCAAAAGACATGCAAGGACTTTACTTTGATTGTCATACTTTGCTCTTTTTTTTTCCATAGCTTGGGGTTCAATATATTGCTTTATGGATTGGGTTCAAAGAGAAATTTAATCAAGCAGTTTCGAACTAGCATGCTACAGGATTCTGTCCACATAGTCATCAATGGTTTCTTCCCAAGTATCAGCACAAAGTCTGTAAGTGTCATCATTTTAATTTTTATTTGCTTATTTTGTTACTTTTTTAATCTTCGAATTTTGTAGAGGGAAATATAGCAGCAAGGCTGGCTTAATAGTTCTATTATAATGCTTTGGTAAAAATATTGGTACAGTATCTACAACTTTTAAAATTGAAGAGGTCAATATTGAGATGATTTGTCCCGCTAAAGGCCTGATTCACTAAGCATTTTTCCCATAGACACAGAATGGGAGAAAAGCCTTAGTGAATCAGGCCCCCAGATAAATCACAGGTTTTCAAAATCCCACTATGCTGACTGATACAATTTATCTGGGTAAGGGGTTGGTTTTTTTTTTAACTTTGTAAAATTTACTTAGATAAATTGGGGGCATTTTGGGGCAGGCCAGTCATAATTGGATAACTTAACTGGCTAACTCTGCAAGGTCCTTCTGCAGTTTCTTGCAATTTGCTGCTGATTAATAAATTTTGGATAATTTTATGTCATATGCATATTTGATCACCTCACTCATTGTTCCTTTTTCCAAGATTGTTTGTGATTGTTTATGTTAAACAGCAGATGATCTCTGGGGTACTCTACTATCAACCTTTCTCCATTTGGAAAACTATTTAGTCCTACCCTCTGTTTCTTGTCTTTTTAAATCAGTTACCAGTCCACAACAGGAAACTGCCTCCTACCACCATGACCTTTTAATTTCCCTAGGAGTCGCTCGGGGAACTCAGTCAACTGCCTTCTGAAATCCAAATCCAAAATATCAACTGGTTCACCTCTGTCTATATGTTTTACACCTTCAAAATAAATCTAAAAGATTGATAAGGCAAGACTTCCCTTTGCTAAAACCTTGACTGTTTTCCATTAAGCTGTGTCGGATGATTTTGATTTTAAGCATAGCTTCTATCATTTAGTATCTTAGTGGCTTTTATTTTGTTCCTAGCATACTCCTCCCCCTCCCCTCATTTTTTTTTTCATTTATACTGTCTTTTCTGAAAAGAATGTATTCAGCTTCCTTACTGTTCCCAATGCATGGTCTTCCAGTTTCTATTTGGTATTTTAAATGCCTTCTAAATTTACTGCCGCTTCAATGTGTCCACCTGATCTCTCTACACTTTACCATTTCTAAGACTTCTTTCTGGTTATTATAGGGGCGATTTTCAAACTTTCCGTATTTGCATTTCACGTACGTAAATTTGATACCCCACTTTTTTCTAATGACACCAAAGCCTTTTACAATAAAAAGCACATTGATAACTTACAGAAGATAGATAAAATAAAAATAACTAACTTTTTTTGCCCATAGCCTTTTTACTCTGTCCCCACCTATTCCTGGATTTTCAGAGAGGGCCCCACCCTATTCTTGGATGTTCCATTCTGGGTGGGTGAGGAGGGATGAGGCCTCTCTTGCAAAATAAAAATGTATTTTTTTTTCCCAGAGGACCTGGAATTTTAACTTTCTGTTAAGGCCTATTGTATACCTGGCTGCTCTAAAGATTTTTCTACAAGGAAAATGACTGCCCTTTCTGACTATTGACACAACAAGGCAGTGAATAGAGTAAAAACAAAAACATGAAAATCCATATAAAACACAGCAGATGACATAAAAATGATCCTACATATATAAAAATGATCCTACATATATAAAAAAAACAGACCAATGGCTGGAATAAACCAAGTATTATATGAGGGTACTGAAGAACTAGACCCTCTCTAAATGCCTGATAGTTCATCTCCTGCCTCAGGATTCGGGGAAACTGGTCCCACATTATGGGGGGCTATGGTGGCAGAGGCCCTGGACTTAATTCTGGCATGCCTAAAAAAAAGTTGCAGATATAATATGCAAAAAAGCCTCCTGACTGGACCTATGGCTGCATCCAGGGTCATGCTATGCTATCTTCTCTTTTAAATAAGGGGAGGGCCCACTCATAGCCTTGAAAGATAGTACAAGCATTTTTAGTCTTAACAGTAATAGGCAGCCAAAGAAGCTCTAACAGCAGGGACAGAAATGATATTAAGTCCTAATAAAGATGAAAATAAATATTTAATTAAAATCCCAAAAGAAAAAAAAAAAGGTGTGTGTATATATAGATATCTGTGTGTGTGTATGTATACACACATTTTCAGAAATTCAGCCAAAGTTAGCAACAGGTTTCCTTAAACTCCTTTTTTTTTTTTTTGTAAGCCTGTGTGCTTGCTGTATTTAAGAAATTGAATACTACTTCTCCCTGTTATAGTTTTTCCACATTTCTTGAACAATTAGATCACTTGGCCTTTAACCTTGTTCCTTTTTTGTATGGTCACTGTTCACACCTATAGTTAAACATGATGCTACAGAGGTAATTTTAGTCAGGGATACTGAGAAAACAGTCTCATCTTTGGAGCAGTCACTTTTAAAATCCCATCTATATAAACATGACTGGTCAATTGCATTTCTCAGTTTGATGAAATGCATCCTACTTCTTGAGTTGAATGTTCTCTGCTGTAATACAAGGGATTGGCAAATTGGGGTTTTAAAAATTAAAACTAGAAAGTATCTTCAAGTGTTTAATTTTATACGTGTACCACTAGTAAATTAAAGTAACAGAACTACATATGGTCCTATTTTACTTTATCTGGCTATGTTCCTCCCTTCGATTTTATTCTAATGCGCTCTTCTTTTATGCTCCAGCACTATTTTCAAAAGATCTAGGGAGTGCCTGATTTCAAGTGTTAGGGTGCTAGATATTCCTAAATAAAAATTCTCCTGTGCTCGGTACTTGTACTTACAAGGCACATCATTTTAGGCATCAAAGGTGCTCAGTGCTGATTTCCAGCGCTGGGCACCTAACTTAGGAGAGGCAATAGCAGGCTTAAATTTAGGGAACTTAGTTGAAGGCACCTAAAGTAAGTTAGGTGCCTATTTGCAGCTTATATTAAGGGGCCTCAGATTGGCTGAAAATAGGTGCTTAATTTATTACCTTAAATTGAGCCACTTGGTGCTATTTGAATTTTGGGTTTGTGGCATGCATCTTTTATTGTGGCCATCATTCAGTTTGATACTCATTTTACACCAAATGCTTTTATTATGCTCCAAGCTCTGTGTTAGCAGCTTACCCAGGAGCTCCAGGTCTAGAAACACTAATTCCAGCAGTGCCTTGTTACAAGGATCTTTAATGGTGGGCGTGGGAGAGTGGGGAGAGAGAGAGTGGAAAACAAATTTGCTTACCATAATTGGGGTTCTCTGTAGACAGCAGGATGAATTAGCCATGATGTGGGCGACATCATCAGATGGCTCCGTATGGACCCATCTCTCTAGCTCAGAGCTTTTACTACCAAGCATGCACGAGAGTTCCACGTGCGTGCTGCTTTGTGAACTCCGCAGTCAATTGTAGAGCTTAGCTTTAGCAAGGTCGTTGACTCTCTAGGGGAGTATTAATCTTGGCCAATTCATCCTGATATCTATGGAAAACTCAGTTTATGGTAAGCAAACTTGCTTTCTTCATCGAAAAGCAGGGCTGAATTAGACATGACGTGGGGAGTCCCAAGCTGAGGGTTGCCTAGTGGACCACTTGTGAAACAAAGCACCAGCTTCCCCAAGGAGAGTGGACTACCAGGCGATCAGACTGCACAAAACTGCTTGTCCAGATTTACTGTCACTTCTGTCTAGATTGTCCAGACAGTAGTGGGATGAGCTGGTGCATACAGACAATCAAGTTGTAGTTTTTCAGGTGTCTGCAATGGAGGCAGCTTTTAGGAGAGCAACTGGCTCCAACTTGATGATCCTTGACTGAATCTATAATCAGAAGGCCTGCCATGGTACAAGTGTGCAATACAGTCCGCTAGTCAGTTGAACAAGGAATGATTGTCAACTACCACACCCAGACTGTTGAGATTGTAGGATACAAACAATTGAGAAGCCTGATAATGTGGATGAGTTCTCCTCAAGTAACAGGCCATAGCTTTTCTCAAAGTCCAGTGAATTTAAGGCCTTCTCTCCTTTATGCATGTGGCTTGATTCTGGTGAAAATAATTGACCACCTTAGGAGAAATTCAGGATGGGTGCAGTGCCACCACTCTGTTGTGAACAAACTGCAATTGCTGACCCTTTTAGTCAAAGAGATAATGACTAGGAGCACCACCTTCCAGATAAACTTTGATGCCAACTCCAGCAGCTCGACATTAAGATCCCATGACACTGGAGGTTTCAAAATTGGAGGCTTTGTGCCACAACCCTCCATAAATTGATATTCTAGAATTAATTGAAATTGTTTTTTCCTTTACTTGGAAAAGGTAAGTGGCGATGGCACTAAGATGCACTCTCGCTGATAAAGTATTATGACCCAATGGAGATAGGGGAAATAAGTACTAATGCAGATCCTTTTCAGAACAGGCAAAGGGAACCAGAAAGACTACCAAGCACCAGGATGAAATTATCTCCCATTTAAACTCCTACAACCCTCAGGTGTATGGCTTTCTAGCTGAAAAGATGTTGCCTCTGACTTCTGTGGACAGTGAGACTACCCAACTGTTCAATATCCTTGCCATCAGGTTGAGTGAGGGAAGGCCCAAGAGATATAGATGATCTTGTTTCTGCTTTAGTAGTGAGGGTCTATTCCCAGCGGAATTGAAAGGTGGATTGGCAGCTGGATGAGATAGGAGAAACAGTCATGCTGATATGAAGAAGAAAAGCTAGGGTACTTTCTGAAATGTTCTTGCCACTAACCACAGTTGTGGAAGCACATACAACAGGTCTGCCTCACACTTTAGCAGAGAAGTGACTGGAGCAGACCTGGATTGTTCCATAGAATAGAGCAAATATTTTCAACTTTCCTATTTGTTTCTAACACAAGCAAGTCTGAGGTTGATGGTCCCAAAGGCTAGACTGTCTATTAGGTTGACCCTGTGAAGGTGATCAGTTAATGTGTCAGAGACTCTGGGAGGATCTGTTCCCTAAAGGGAAGCCTCGTGACTGAGAGCCCATTCCAAATCTGCTGAGATTCCTGGCAGAGGGTCATTGGCCCCTTGCCTCTTTACTTGTTTATGTAGACTACCACTTGATTGTTGGTTTGGATCAAAAGTTTAATTCCTTGCATGAGATGAGAGAACGCTCTCAGCACAGACTAGAATGGCTCGCATCTCCACGAGGTTTGGGGGGGGGAATCTTCCAGACTATGGTCCCTGAGGCAGGAGGAACCAGTGACAACTATTAAGGAAAAAACCCCTAAGAGGGGAAAACCATTCCCAAGACCAATGGGTTTAGCCACCAATGAAGAGGTGCATTCATCTCCGAGGTACCAATATAGAGTGAAAGAGGGGTTGACATTGTGGCCTCCACTCTCACTGGATTCAACTATGGAAAGATTTCAGGTTTAAGCTTGTAGGGGGGGACTACATTCCTTGCCACCACCATGTGAACTAAAAAGGAAAATTGGTTCTTACCTGCTAATTTTCATTCTTGTAATACCACAGATCAGTCCAGACCAGTGGGTTTATGCATCCCTCCCAGCAGATGGAGTCAGAGAACAAAACTTTGAGACACTGCTTCATAACCAAGTGTGCCACCTGCAGTCCCTCAGTATTGACTTGTACCCAAGCCAAGATTATATACTATTCCCCTCTCCCCAGGTGAACTGTTAAAAAAAAAAAAAAACCAAACAAAAAAAAACCCACCACACTCTGGGTTGGAATCTCCTGAACTGGAGAGTCCTGGCAACTGCTTAACTAAACCAACTTAACTGTTGTAACCGGTAAGGACAAAGCAATACCGCACATATGAGTACCAGGAAAATCAATCTTTTGGCAACAACACCGGGGTGGGTCTCTGGACTGATCTGTGGTATTACAGGAATGAAAATTAGCAGGTAAGAACCAGTTTTCCTTTCCTGAACATACCCAGATCAGTCCAGACCAGTGGGATGTACCAAAGCAACCCTACACCGGGCGGGAACCCGAAAGACCCGGTCTCAATACACTTTCACCAAAAGTCATATCCTCTAGCGCCCGAACATCCAATTGGTAATGCCTGGTGAAAGTATGCAGAGAGAACCACACTGCGGCCTTACATATCTCCTGCAGAGAAACCAACTGACACTTTGTCCAAGAGGCTGCCTATGCTCTAGTAGAATGCGCTTTAAGGCCACTCGGGCCTCTAGGGAAATCCCCAGCCAGGAAACCCTCTGAACCATGCAGTCGGAGTGGAGGTAGCAGGAGATGGGTGGGCTAAAAAAGGAAACAGCCGCCCAGAACGAAATGAAGCTGAGGTGCGCCGGTACGATCAGGCCCTCGTCGGGACCCCCCACCCCACAGAATGCTGGCAGTCACCGCTCCCACTCCCTCACCGACATGGCACCCACCAGTGTCAACCGCCCCAGCCCAGCACTGCAGACTGACTCTCTTGACTGTCCCTCAGCAAGCAAAACAATAAACAAACTTTTTTTTTTTTTTAAACGAAAAACTTTACTACCAGAATAAAATAACAAAAAGGAAAAAACCCCAAAGGGGATACTTCCCTGAGAGTGCCAGTGGTGGGCAGGAGGGGACCTTGGGGCATGGAGGGAGCCAGTCTCCTAGCTGCCCAGCTCAACTCGAAGCATGACCTACTAAGGAACCTGGCACCTCGAGGAGCAGCTCCAACTCCAGATCAGTCAGGACTGCAGATATGCACCTCTACCAACTGCTGGAGACAGAAATACTGAGGGACTGCAGGTGGCATGCTCTGTTATATAGCAGTACCTCAAAGTTTTGTTCTCTGCCTCTATCTGCTGGTAGGGATGCATAAACCTACTGGTCTGGGCTGATTTGGGTATGTTCAGGAACACAAATTATTGATCCACAGTGGTCTGACCAAACTGCAGCAAGATCTAGACTAGCACTCAAGGCAGAAAATTTTCCATGAAGTTAGCATGTAGCACATTTAAAACTATTCAGAGAAAAGTTCTTTTTCAGTTAACGCACAATTAAACTCTGGCATTTGTTGCCAGGGGATGTGGTTAGTGCAGTTAGTGTAGCTGGGTTTAAAAAAAGTTTGTATAAGTTCTTGGAGGAGAAGTCCGTTACTTGTTATTAATCAAGTTGACTTAGAAAATTGCCGCTGCTATTACTAGTAGCAGTAACATGGGATAGACTTATTTTTTGGGTACTTGCCAGGTTCTTATAGCCTGGATTGGCCACTTTTGGAAACAGGATGCTGGGCTTGATGGACCCTTTGTCTGACCCAGTATGGCATGTTCTTATGTTCTTAAGTAATTCTAACTGGTAGTGGGTGGGTTTACTGATCACTGTGTATATTTTTGTCATGTGGGGCAGTATAAGGAACATATTGCTGGCTTTGAATAGATGTTACTGAATGTACTGTTTGTGAGGGTAGAAGTTATTGGATGTATATTTTGGACAGACTGACAACTGCTTAACTCCATTTTCTCCTCCAACACTGTGTGCACCATTGTTAAAGCATTTGTTATATGTTAAATGAATAGGAAGGATGCCTCTAGCTTAGTAACGAGTTATCTGTAGAAGAGCATTTTGTGTTAATGGCACTTTAGATGAGACTGGCAATACCTAATTAAAATTTAAAGACTTTCACTTAAAAACTGGTTAGCAAAGATATTGCTCCAGTAACAATATATTTGAGAGTTATTTGCCTTCTGTTGAAATTAATTGCAGGTTAAACTTTTATTTAAAATATGCAAAACAAATTCTGAAATGCATGTTTTTGGAACAAATAACTGATGCTCAGAAGAGAGTGAGGTCTCTCTATTGCCACTGATTGCTTGCTTCCATTGCAGATTTTGAACACCATAATCGAGGAAGTGCTAAACCACTCGGGGGGTTTCCGCAACCCTCTGGATCAGCTGGATTTCATAGTTAAAACATTTAAAGAAGGTAAGCTGGAGTGAAGAGAGCAGTACATAAGAAATTGCTGTACTGGGTCATCAAGCCCAGCATCCTGTTTCCAACACTGGCCGTCCAGGTATAAATAACTGGCAAGCACCCAAACATTAAATACATTCCATGTTACTAATGCCAGTAATAGTAGTGGCTATTCCCTAAGTCAACTTGATTAATAGCAGTTTATGGATTTCTCCTCCAGAAACATATCCAAACTTTTTTTTAAACCCAACTACATTAACTTTCTTAACCACATCCTCCGGCAACAAATTCCAGAGCTTAATTGTGCACTGAATGAAAAAGAATTTTCACTGATTTGTTTTAAATATGGATACTTGCTAACTTCATGGAGCACCTCCTAATCCTTCTATTATATGAAAGAGTAAATAACTAATTCACAATTACCTGTTCTAGTCCTCATGATTTTATAGACCTATATCAACAGTCTTCTCCAAGCTGAATAGCCCTAATCTCCTTAGCCTTTCCTCATAGGGAAGCTGTTCCATCCCCTTTATCACTTAGGTTGCTGTTCTCTATACCTTCTCCAGTGCAACTATATCTATCTTTTTTGAGATATGGCCACCAGAATTGTACTCTGTATTCAAGGTGTGGTCTCACTTGGAACGATACAGAGGCATTATGACATTCTCCATTTTAGTCACCATTCGCTTCCTAATAATTCCTAACATTGTTTGCTTTTTTGACCGCTGCTGCACACTGAGCCGATGATTTCAATGTGATATCCACTATGATGCCTAGATCTCTTTCCTGGCTGGCTAACGCCTAATGTAGATTCCCATGCTACTGATGCCAATAATAACAGCGGCTAATCCCTAAGTCAGCTTGATTAATAGCAGTTGATTGGATAAATTCTTGGAGGAGAAGTCAATTCTTTTTTAAACACAGCTACACTAACTGCACTAACCACATCCTCTGACAACAAATTCTAGAGCTTAATTGTGCGTTGAGTGAAAAATAATTTTCTGATTAGTTTTAAATGTGCTACTTGCTAACTTCATGGGCTGCCCCCACTCCTTCTATTATCCGAAAGAGTAAATAACCCATTCACATTTACCCATTCTAGTCCTCTCATAATTTTAAAGACCTCTATCACATCCTCCCTCAGCCATCTCTTCTCCAAGCTGAATAGCCCTAACCTCTTTAGCCTTTCCTCATAGGGGAGCTGTTCCATCCCCTTTATCATTTTGGTCGCCCTTCTCTGTACCTTCTCCAGTGCAACTGTATCTTTTTTGAAATGTGGCAACCAGAATTGTACACAGTACTAAATGTGTGGCCTCACCTAGAAGCTACAAATGTATTATGACATTTTCCATTCTCTTCCTAATAATTTCTAACAGTGGGGGTCATTTTTCAAAATGCGGTAAGGTGTTTTCGCATGCGTTAAGGGCTTATCGCATGCGAAAAGCCCCGTTTTCGCATGCGATAGGCCTTTAACGCATGCGAAAACGTGTTTATCGTATGGTGCGATGCAAATTCTAAAAATAGGAGGAGTTAGGGGTGGAGAGTGGGCTGGGCTAGAGAGAGAGAGAGAGAGCCTGGCCATAATATCATGGCCCATAGGGCAGGTATTTGTATCCCTAGGGTAGGCCCACCTAGTAACTCGAGGTGGGGATTAGGTAAGTGTGTAGGGGGTTAGGGGCCACTTTGACATGCTACGTGACACCTACGAACAGAACAGTGGTCTCTTGTGAAGATTAGCTGGCCTTCGGAGTGAGGAAACTCACTCCAAGATGAGATTTGGGCAATGTTCTCTCAACCTAGCTTGATGGACTCTCTACCTGGGTAACATCAAGCTAGGTGGAGAGAACATTGCCCAAATCTCATCTTGGAGTGAGTTTCCTCACTCCGAAGGCCAGCTAATCTTCACAAGAGACCACTGTTCTGTTCGTAGGTGTCACGTAGCATGCCAAAGTGGCCCCTAACCCCCTACACACTTACCTAATCCCCACCTCGAGTTACTAGGTGGGCCTACCCTAGGGATACAAATACCTGCCCTATGGGCCATGATATTATGGCCAGTCTCTCTCTCTCTCCCTCTCCCTCCATGTGTCTGGGATCATTGAAAAACTGGTCCCCCAGTGGTTGAATGTAGGAAATACATCAGGTTTGGCCATTGTTTGCTTTTTTGATTGCTGCTGCACACTGAACCGATGAGTTCAATAATTTAACTACTCTGAATAATTTTGTGTCATCTTCAGATTTGATCACCTCACTCATCATATCCCTTTCCAGATCATTTATAAATATATGGAAAAGCACTGGTCCAAGTACAGATCCCTGAGGCTCTCTACTGTTTATCTTTTTCCACTAAGAAAACCGACCATTTAATCCTACTCTCTGTTTCCTGTCTTTTAACCAGTTTGCAATTCATGAAAGGACATCGCCTTCTGTCCCATGACTTTAGTTTTCTTAGAAGCCTCTCATGAGGAACTTTGTCAAATGCCTTCTGAAAATTCAAATACACCACATTTACTGGGTCACCTTTATCCACATGTTTATTAACCCCTTCAAAAAAAAATGTAGCAGTATTTCAAATCTTAAACTTTCCACGGAATGGCAAGCACAGCTTGGATTAAAGGCAGCTGCTTTTCCTAACCAAATTGAGTAGAACAAGGATTGACTTTGACAAATATTGTTTGCATCTATATACAGTTGATACTAAAAAGAGGTATACACTTGCCTTAATAATAAATAGGTTCCACTAAATCTATTTAAAATTGTACTGGCCAAAAAAACAATGTTCTTAAAAAAAAAAAAAAAAAAAAAAAAAAGGAAAAAACAGGGCCAGTGGAACCACTCAAACTAGGCAGCTGCCTAGAGTGCCAGTGTGAAGGACATCAAATTCCTGCCCATGCTGGGGCCCCAAAGAAAGAAGTGTAGTTGGCTCACCTCGCACGTGGGCTGTCTCCTTTAGGACTGGGAATAAGCACGTTAGAACATTGGCTGGCATGGTGGAGAGGAGCAGGAAGGCTAAAAGGATACCTGAGCTGCATGCACTCAGACAAAGAAGCAGCAGCCAGGTCACTGTCAAAAGCAGGAGCTAGGAGGAGAAGCAGCAGCAGCAGCTTTCCCCGGTGGTCAGGAGCAGGAGAAATCAATAGGCTGCATCTGGGCAGGAACAGGAGGCAGAGCATCTGAAACCCCTGTGGCCTGGTGCAGGAGGCAGAGTATCAGTAGCCCTAGTGGCCAGAAAATAGAACAAGAGTTGCGGGCACTGAAGGAGGAAGACACTGCTGCTGTCACTTGTCCTGGGGGGGGGGGAGTGAGTGAAAGAGCCTGTGTGTGTGTGTGTGTGTGCACGTGCAATAGAAAGCATGCATGTGTGTGCATGCGCGCATATGTGATTGAAAGCGTGTGAGACTGAAAGCATGTGTGAGAGAAAATGTGTGTGTGTGTGTGTGACTGAAAGCATGTATTGTGAGAGAATGTGTATGTATTTGTATATGTAGAGAGCTAGGAGAAAGTTTGTATGCAACAACCCCTTCTCATCTCTATTCTAATCTATGACAGTCTTGGCAACTGGAAATCATAGGTTGCCAGATATGAGGAGAAGGTGGTTATTTTTTTCCTTATTAGTTTTAATTATTGGGTGGTGTTTTGATTTGTCTGCTGTACTGAAATATTTTATTACTGTTTGGAACATTTTCATGAGTTTTTAATTTTTAGATGTTCTGTTCATCAGCTATTTTGAAATATGTATTCTTTCTAGTATGATTTTGCAATTATGATTAATTTATATTTCTTTATTTTATTGTTTGCTTTATGAAGAATGGTGATGTTTGTTTTTCCTTGTTGCACTGCATCCAGAGTCTGGCTTGTTGCAATTTCCAGTTTTTGTCTGCATGTTTGTATTTATATTGGAGAAATTACTTATCTGATAATTTCAATTTCCTTAGTGTAGACAGATGAACTCAGGACCAATGGGTTATGTGCTCCTCTGCTTGCACATGGAAGCGGAGTCAGGTTTCAAAGCTGACGTCACCCTAATTATACCCCTGCAATGACCTCAGCCATTCAGTATTCTCTTCAAAAGCCATTGTGGACATACTATTGAAAACCTTGATTAGAATTTGGATACAACTTTATAACTTGATTAAAAACTTGATTAAAAAACTGGAGACCGCAACTGTACCGAACCAAACATAAGCACTGAATCCCAGCAATACTATAGATGCCCTGAACTAGGGATAGGGCGAGGGTTTACATGTAACCTCATGGAATCTAGATTCACCTCATGGGCGCTTCCTTGGTACTGTTCATGGGCAGCCGTGGGTGGGATGCTGAGTCCATCTGTCTACACTAAGGAAAACGAAATTACCAGGTAAGTAATTTCTCCAATTCCTAGCGTGTAGCCAGATGGACTCCGAACCAATGGGATGCTCAAAAGATTGAGGTTCCAAAGGGGAACCGGCCACTTTAAGGGTAATTGGAGGTATTTAACCCCTTTTAGGAAATGTACCAAGTCCGGATGCCTCGACAGGCGGGTTCTGTTCATCTCGCCCCTGAAACAGGAGAGAGCTGCCACCTGGACCTTCAAGGAGTTGAGGGACAGTCCTTTATCCAGGCCGTCCTGTAAAAATTCCAGAATCACGGTGATCTTGGTTGTTCATGGGGGCACATCGTGTTCCTCGCACCAGGCCTCAGATATTCTCCAGATCCGTACGTACGCCAAGGACATTGAGAACTTCCGAGCGCGGAACAAGGTGGCAATTACGACTGCCGAATATCCATGCTTCATCAGGCAAGTCCTTTCAAAGGCCAGCCCATAAAAGAAGAATCTGACCTTGTTGGAGAAGGTCCCTGTGCAAGGGGAGGTAAAGCGGACTCTCCACGAGAAGCCTCTGCATGTCTGTATACCATGGGCGTCTGGACCAATCCGGGGCCACCAGAAGGACCAATCCTCTGTGGTGTTCGATCTTGCGGATGATCTTGCCCAGCAGAGGCCATGGAGGGAAGGCATACAATAAGTCCTCTGGCCAGGTCTGGACAAGGGCATCATCTGTTGGGAGCACTGATCTCATCTGCGACTGAAGAATCGGGGGACCTTCACATTGTGAGATGAAGCCAGTAGGTTGATGGATGGGAGGCCCCAGCGATCTACTAGGAACTGGAAGCCTCAGGTCGATAACTTCCACTCCCCTGGATCAAGACTTTCCCTGCTGAGAGAGTCTGACAATGTCTTTTCCCGCGATGTGGGATGCTGAAATCCTTGTAGGTTTAACTCTGCCCATTCCATAAGGGGGTCTATCTCCAGAGACACTTGATGGCTTTTGGTTTTCTCCCTGGCGGTTGATGTAGGCTACCATTGTTGTGTTGTCCGACATCACGCGGACTGCCTGTCCCTGGAATGTGTGGCTGAACTGCAAGCATGCTAATCTGACCGCTTACACTTCCTGGCGGTTTGCTCCAGTGCGTCCCTTCCTCGGTCCATTGCCCCTGTGTTGTCAATTCCTGACAGTGATCTCCCCGTCTTTGTCAACCGACGCACTTGGTACATCAGTTTCCTTATCCTCGAAGGAGGGAGGAAGACTTTGTCTTTCTTGGTGTGGAACCAGACTCCCAGGTATTCTTTTTTTGAAATTTAAGGTTTATTAGAGAAAGATAATACCGACAATACAAAACCATACAGCATCTGTGAAGCATGTACAATAACAAAATTGACAGTAGAATAGATGCAATAAAGACTTACAACAGATTCTCTGCTTTTCTCAGTTATTGTGTAAACATATCCCCCCCCCCTTCTGTTCCCCTCACCCCCCCCCCCCCTTCTCCCCTACCATCCCTGGGAGCTCCTGCAAAGGTAGTATGAACAAATAACATAAGAGAAAATCAAACATAAAAGGAAATCATATCTTCTTCTGTTGTTGTTGCCATGTTAGGTATAAAGACCGAGGTACGCTGAAAGGCCCCTATTTGTTTCCGACGGTGCGCCGTAATCTTACTAAGGGTACAAACCTTTGCCACCCGTGACTGAACCTGCAATAATGTAGGTACACCCTGAGACTTCCAGTGTAAGCTATCTCACATCGAGCAGAGGTGACCACCAATCTAACAAAAACGCTGTAAGGCCGTGTCGAGCGGTGGATAGTCTGAGTTAAGCAGGGCAACTATGGGGGTTAGAGTAATAGAAACATGCAATATGTCTGAAAGCCACACAGCCAGTCCCTGCCAAAACTGGGAAACAGCAGCACACTCCCACCACATATGATAAAGGAACCTCGCTCCCCACAACCCCTCCAGCACCGATCCGAGGCCGTGGAATAAATTTATGGAGTTTAGCGGGGGTATAATGCCACCGATAAAGGAGTTTGAAAACTATTTTCCAAGTAGGAGGCTGAGATAAGACCCTTACACCCCACTGTAAAGATAGTGTCCCAAAAGTTGTCACCCTGCGGAACCCCAGATCAGCCTCCCAGCGGACAGGTATGTTGGGCGCGTTCCCATACCCTGAAGGAGCAGCTTATAAATTTTGGACATTAAGTGCTGTACTTTGTCAGCCGCTCGGCAGAAATTCTCAAAGAGACCAATTGGCTGGAGTAAAATCCCGGGAAATATGGGTCGCTCTTGCGTAACTCATTAGTTGGAGGTAGCGATAGAAATCCCCCTGAGGTAAGTCATGCCGGGCCTGGAGAGTGGAGAACGTCACCCACGAGGAGTGCTCCCAGAAGTGACTATAATTATAAAGACCCTTAGCCAACCAATCTGCAAAGACCTGCGGAGCTGTACCCCCCCAAGAATGACCCAGAGTGAAAGGGGGAAAAAAAGGACCGACCCCACCTTGGACCCCACCACCTGAGGCTTCCATTTATACCAAAGGTGTAAGGTACACTGAATCGTGTCCGGTAGGCCTTCCAATCTGGGCCCAGAGCTAGGAGGTTGCCAGAGGATATTAGTCAGCAGGTGTGGCCCGATAAGTTCCTGCTCCAGAATCGCCCAAGGTTTGCGGGCGGTGGTTCCTGTGCCAATCAACAACAGCTCGTAATTGAGCCGCAACATAATACCGTAATAAGTTAGGCACTGCAAGGCCCCCCCGCACCCGAGGTTGAAACAATACTTCTGGGCCACCCTGGGGTGCTTCCCCTGCCACAGGAATTTCATAATCCTGCGTTGCCACTTGAGAAGCAGTGCAGTTGGTATGACGCAAGGAATGGTCTGGAAAAGGTATCCAATCCGGGGCAGGATGTTCATTTTAAAAGTAGCAATTCGTCCCAGCCACGAAATGTGGTATCCGATTCCACTCCTCCATTTCCCTGTACAATTTAGCGAGAAGAGGTGGATAGTTAAGCCTAAAAACATCAGAATGAGCCCCTATAAATATACCTAGGTATTTAATTTTCTCCTTTGCCCATTTAAAAGCAAAACGGGCTTTCAGATCCCGTGCCTGGTCCTCCGGTAACGTAATATTAAGGATTTCGGTTTTGGTCCCAATTAATGGAGTAGCCAGACACTTGACTGAAGGTTTTAATAATCTCTACCACGGCTGGCAACGATTGCTGAGGGTCCGCAAGGGTCAGAATGACATCATCAGCAAACATCGCCAACTTGGAGGAATATGACCCCACACTAATGCCCATCACGTCCCTCGACAACCGGATCCGTTGGGCCAAGGTTCTATAAATAGGGCAAATAGTAATGGAGAGAGCGGGCAACCTTGGCGGGTGCCCCGCTCAACAATAAAGAACGGGAATAGCCCCCATTTACCTTAATGCAGGCCCTCGGTTTATCATATAATTTCTGAATCCAGGTAATGAAAAAAGGCCCCAAAACCCATGGTATGCAAGACTTGAAATAAAAAGGCCAGTGAACCAAATCAAAGGCCTTTTCCGACATCCATAGCCATAAAAAGAAAGGGGATATGATGGCGCTTAACCCACCAGAGGGAATCCAACAACTTCCGCACATTATCGGACGCCATGCGACCAGGGATAAAACCGGCCTGATCCGGGTGAATGAGTTGTGCTACATAACCGTTAAGCCTGTTAGCCAGAATTTTAGCCAGAAGCTTGAGGTCTATGTTCAGCAATGAGATGGGCCTATAAGAGCCACACTTGGTAGGGTCCCGTCCCGGCTTTGCAATGATAGTTATACCCGCCACATTAGAATTAGGATTCAAAACCCCCTCGTGTCGCAAGACATTAAACATGGCCGAAAGTGGGGTAAGTAAATCACCGGCAAAGCATTGATAAAACCGGGCAGTAAACCCATCCAGCCCCGGGGACTTGCCAGCCTTAAGTTGCTTAATGGCAAATAACACCTCAGATTCTGAGATATCCTTGTCTAGCGTATCCCTGGCGGACTCTGATAACTGGGATAAGGGAGTGTCCTGTAAAAAGGATTGTATGTCCCTGAACTCTATAGAGTGGTTATGGGAATACAGTGCAGAATAAAATTGTAAAAAGCAGTCACGGATCGCATCATTGGAGGTAAGTGGTGCACCATGAGCACCTACAATTTTAGTAATAGTGTTTTGTAAGCGTTTGGCTCTCAACTTATGCGCAAGCAACTTCCCCGCTTTATTGCCCCCTTCAAAGTATACTTGTTCCGTTTGCTCCAGCTCATGCGCAATTTTGGCCGCATCCAGCGCCCCAAGTTGCGATCGGTAGTCAGCTAAGGCCAAACGGAGCACTTCAGTGGGGGTTTGCTTGTGGCGCTGTTCTAAGTCCAATAATTTGGCAGTCAGGAGCGAACGTTCCCGCTGGGTCTCCTTTTTAACCCAAGAGGCCCGAGCTATAAAAGTCCCCCTAAGCACTGCCTTTAAACAGTCCCAGTAAGTGATGGGCGAAATGGTCAGGGTGAAGGTTATGAGAACTGTAATCTGTAAGTACCCGCCGACATTGATCCACAAGGAGTCACTGTCAAGTAAGCTATCGTTTAGGCGCCAAAAGCGTTGGCCTTTGTCATAATTAGGGAAAGTCAGCTCAGCCCACACCGGAGCATGATCGGACCACGTGATCGACTCTATAACCCCTTTGCGCACATTTTGGATCACTCCCCTATCCACAAAAACGTAGTCTATCCTAGTGTATAGGTTATGGGGGTTTGAGAAAAAAGTATAATCCCTCTGGGTGGAATGCAAAAAGCGCCACACATCTACCAGCTGAAAGTGGTCCAAAAAAGCAAGGAGGCTATTGCGGTCTCTTTTCAAAGTAGAACATCGCCCCCCCGAGGAATCAAGACCAGGGTCTAAGGGCAGATTGCAATCTCCCATCACCATCAAGTGACCCACTTTTTTCAAGAGGACCAGCTTCACCAGCGCATCATAAAATTTGGCTTGGTGAACATTGGGGGCATATACGTTAAGCAATGTATACGAGACCCCAGCAATATTAAGGACCAGCAATAAATATCTACCCAAAGGGTCAGCAACACTGTCAAGCAATTCAAAAGCAAAGTCCTTGTGAAATAGAATCCCCACACCTGCATATTTAGCAGCTTTAGAGCTAGCCGCCCCAATACTGATGCGGGTAAAGGGCAGAGCTCATTAAATGCTCATAGCGCCGCTTTAAATGTTGTCTCCTGGAGACAAGCAATCGCAATATCAGCACGCTGCAGATCTTTATATAGTAATTTACGCTTACGGTGCGTATTCAGTCCCTTAACATTAAAGGACTGTACCTTAAAGGTAGCCATCCGGACAAGTGATGGTGCATTTCAAGTGCCCCAGCGTATATAGAGCAGACAGAGATAAGAGCAGGAGAGGTCCCCCCATGAAACAAGAGACCAACTAAACATAGTACCAAGCAGCACGTAGCCCTCAGTGAGCCGGGCAGTAAACAACAAGGCAATGCCACTCCCAGAGAGGAGATCCCCACTATTCCCCATTCCCCCCCCTCCCAAAGGAACCACAATCATCTCTTGGGTCCCCCATCATCTAGGGGTGAGTGAAGACAGCGTCCCAGGTGCCGTCCCAACCCGGCAGCATCAGCATATTATCAAACATATAACCAGTAACCATACCCTCCACGTCCGGTTGCGGCTTAACAAGAAACAGTGTCAAAGCCTTCAGAGCCAAAGCAGCCAGATCATGTAGGGGCTCTGTTCGCGATATCTGGATCCGGGGTGCGTCGCAGTCTCTTTCCCCCTTTCCCATCCGCTGCCAGCGAGGTTCCTCCCTGCGGTCGGCACGTGGCGAGGAAGATGGCGGCAAATCCGTCACAGTATAGCCAAGGTCCTTCAAGATGCCCGCCGCTTCATGCACGGATTGTGCCTTGTGCGTTGTACCTTGCACAGTAAAGCTGAGGCCAAAGGGGAAGAGCCAGCGGTACCCGGATGTTTTCTTTAATCAAAACAGCAGTAATAGGTTGTCATAGCCTGGCGTTTCTTCATAGTAGTCGGGAAACATTAGCATAGACTTGCACATCATGTCCCTGCAGCTGCACCTTCCCCCTCTGGCGCGCCAGGGCCAGGATCTTCTCTTTCACAGGGAAATCATGGAAGCAAGCGATCACATCCTTGGGTTGATTAGGAGCTCTCTGACCCTGGACCCTGTGAGCCCGTTCCAGCTTGACCACTAGAGACCCTCCAGAGCCTGCAGCATTTTGGTTTGCATCTTGCTCTAATAAATCAGTGCAAAGCTCTGTAATAACTTGCACACAGTTAGCAAAGTCAGAGGTCTCAGGAATGCCCCGAAAGCGCAGATTAGCCCTCCTATTCCTGTTTTCTAAATCTTCCAGTTTGGAGGAGAGTTGCTGAATTTCACTAGCCATTTCCTTATGGCTATTCTGCAGCGAGCTCATTTTATCTGCCTGAGATTCAGTGAGGGTTCATACTCAAAAAGCCTCCTCCCCATTTCACACAGTTCCTCCTTCATTTCACCCACCGTTTCACGGATCTCAGATTTAAAAAGAATTGAGATCGTGGCTGAGCTCCCCAAACCAAGCCTTAAAACTCACCCCGAGTAGGGATTTCCGAATCGGGGAGTGCCGGTGCTGCAGCTGAGGCTCTCAGAAGATCGCTTCTCTCCCGTCACGGTGGCCATTTTGTTTTTTTCAGGAGAATTTTCCCGGGCCGATTTCTGGTAGGAAAAACTTGCAAAAGTCGGGTTTGGGGGCCCGATTCGGCCATCAGCAGCCTTCGGGGGTGAGCTTGGTGTTGGAGCCCGCGTCAAAAGGTGGAGGGATGGCTACGATATTATCTGGATCTATCCGGCATAGCCAGGAGCTCCAGGCTAGGCTGCCACTCGAGCCGCTGACGTCATCAGCCCCCCAGACTCCCAGGTATTCTAAGGACTGGAGGGCTTGAGGCTGCTCTTGTCCATGTTCACGACCAAACCGAGTTCCTGTAGGAGAGACCTGACCCTGAAGGCTCTCTTCCAACAACTTCGCCCGGATCAGCCCCGGCATTGCTTCGGGTCCAGAGTGCTGCCAGATAAGGTTTGTGGGCTGACCGGCCTCCAACTGGGGAGGGGCCGGACTTGGAAAAGTTCTGAGAATCCAGCCCTCCCTGGGCTTCCTCACAGTGCTGACACAGGAAGGATTCCAGGTCAGTCTGGCACAGCCCTAAATGTGGCAGGCAGCACAAAGGGAGTCTCGCTTGAGCTGCTTTGCTGCCGGGGCCATAATACTTTGTAGCTTGTGCGTTCAGCCCAGATAGTGCCGCTCGAGCTTGCACAGACCCGCCTCGGTACACGTAAATCTAAGTGGCCGGTTGTGTGTAGTTATGCACACAGGTGTGCGTTCATTAGGTGCACAAAGGGCTGGTCCTTGGCGTACGTACGGATCTGGAGAATATCTGAGGCCTGGTGCGAGGAACACGATGTGCCCCCATGAACAACCAAGATCACCGTGATTCTGGAATTTTTACAGGACGGCCTGGATAAAGGACTGTCCCTCAACTCCTTGAAGGTCCAGGTGGCAGCTCTCTCCTGTTTCAGGGACGAGGTGAACAGAACCCGCCTGTCGAGGCATCCGGACTTGGTACATTTCCTAAAAGGGGTTAAATACCTCCAATTACCCTTAAAGTGGCCTGGTTCCCCTTTGGGTCATTAAGAAAGGCAAAAAAGTGAAAATAAAGCAAAAGAAACTAAAACAAGACAAAAGAACAGTAAAATAAGCAACAAAAAAAAAAAAGCACCAACCAAGTGGCAGGCACTGCCGTATGAAGTGCCAGGGTTTTACTCCTGGGCTAAATGTCTGCTGCCCAGGCTGGTTGGGTCTGCTGGGCATGTTGTAGGGGTAGCGTTCACAGCCACTGAGGAGTGATACCTAGTGATTGGACTGAGGGCCCACGACTGCAGGGCTTCAAGTGTTGCCCCCAGTGCATGCTTCCCCAACCAAGGGCTGTCGCTGCAGTATCAGGGCTGAGTGAGCTGGGAAGGGATATAACATAGGGGAAAACTCCCTGGGTAGCAGTGAATGAAAATTCATGGTACTGTAGCCCAGAGGAAGCCAGTTCTGGTTGAGCTTGAAAGCACAAAGAAGCAAGAGGAAACTGCTGGACAAAAAAAGTAAGAGCCAATAAAAAGTTGGGAGGAGAAAAATTTACCCTGGCTCCTGAAAAGTTTTGACTGACACCCAAGTTTTCTAAATACTTTCCCATCCCTGATTATTATTTGTGTTAATTACCAGAGTATAGCCCTGGCTGTTTTAAGGAAGCTTGTGTTGACTGTGGCATAAAGTACATCCTGGGGAGGATTAGGGCATTCGTATTTGTTTCTGGTATTGTATGAGTGTTGTCTATACTGGTCCTCAAAGGCCACACACAGGTCTAATTTTTTGAGTTCCCAAAATATACAAAATGAACTCTCTTCTGTCTATGCAAATGTATCTGAATATTCAGTGTAAACATCCTGGAAACCAGACTTGTTGAGAACCCCTGCTCTAGAACAGGAAGAGGTGTTCAGTACCAAGAATGATACATATAAGAGGGGAATCAGAATTATATGTTAAACACATTTTGGAAATACTGTTTATGTAATCCTCGTCCCCTGGTTTTATAGTGCTTTTTTTTTTTTTTCTTGTAGATTCTTCCTTGGAGCTCCATCTTCTCATCCACAACTTGGACAGCCAAATGCTGAGAGGAGACAGAAGCCAGCAAATTCTAGGCCAGTTGGCATCTGTTCCCAACATATATGTAATGGCCTCCATTGATCATATCAATGCACCACTCAGTGAGTCCCAGTGCCATCATCTTGTTCCCTACATTCTAAGAATCTTTTGCCCCCATGAAATGAAATTAAGCCAACAGCAACCTGCATTACAAGCACAGGAAACGGGTGTTAGATTTAAAAAAACCTAGCTACTGTATCAGGCCTGCCACCTTCCATTTCTTATGTCTGGATTTTTAAAGTAGGTTAGCAAACTCTCATTTGTAAATCATGTTTCTCGACTACTTATTCCTCATATACTTTTAAATCCCTGTTTTCATTCTGAAAATAGTAGCCAGTTTATGGTTCCAGAACTCACACCAAAGTTAGTACAGAACAAACTGACTGGCCCATGGTACCTCAGTTTTTGATGCAACCGAGTGCAATTATGCTTCTACATTGAATCACTGAAACCAAGGTAGCATTTAGTGGATGCTGACTTTCATTGCATATTGTTTTTGGGGATTATGGGAATGTATTAGTTAATGGATTATGGAACATGGTACTAAAATTCTAAAAGCCCTTTCTTCCAATTTCACTCCACCACTTAATCACTGTATACAATCCTAGCTTGTGCACACTTTGGAACATGAGCTTTGTTAAACTAACAACTAGCAGTTGCGTAGAAAAGACATTTTTATTAGACTAACAAGTGTTTTCCCAGCATTTAAGCGTGCTGAAGTCTCTGTTGCAGCTTAGTAATCTAGAAAATTAGCATCTTAAAATGTTAGTAGCCTAATAAGGGTCTCATCTCTGTCTAGCTACTTTGTTGGCTTTCATGTATCAGAACCTATTTATGGTGGATTTGCACAATGTTTTTTTTTTTTAAACAAAAAGATGAACATAAGCCAGTTGTTTACAAGATCATATAGCTTTCCACTATGCTTTCCTGATTTTTGTCTGCATTTGACATACAGTGTGGGATCAGTCCAAACAAAGTCTCTTTAACTGGCTGTGGTATGAAACCACCACGTATAGTCCCTATCGGGAAGAAACCTCCTACGAGAACTCCTTGCTGGTGAAGCAGTCAGGAACTCTGCCCTGAGCTCACTAGTCCACGTCCTTCGCAGCCTTACTCCCAATGCCAGGTAGGGATTCACCTCTATAAAAAGTTTCGCTTTTCCTTGCCGCAAAGAAGCTGCAGCTCTCTATTCTATAGGGCAGGGTTGTCCAACGTATGGGCCCGCGGTCCGTCAAACCTTTCTTTCCGACCTGCGGATCGGGTGCAAGGGAGGGAGGGGTGCGGGGACTATCTGAGAGAGGATCAGGTGCGAGGGAAATTTCCCTTCCATATCTAGCAGCCGTTAAAGGAGCTGTTCCTAATTGAGGTCGCAGAATGCTCATTTGGGGTTGTGGCTGCCTTCCGATGTGGGGGGCCACTTCCGGGAAAACAAGCCCGCGCATTCTGAGCCACGTCCTGCAACAGGGGCGGACGGACCACTTGGGCAACATCTTGTCCTCCCATGTCCCACACTACCCCCTCACCTCCCAAACGCCGGCAAAGGCGATTAAGTTTCCTTTGCCTTCCTCTGCAGGCATCAGGGCCTTTCTGCTACACCGCATCCCACCCCCCTCTGATGCAACTTGCTGTTGTCGTGTGGGCAGGACGCTGTGTAGCAGAAAAGGCCCGACCTCAGCAAAGGAAGGCGAAGGAAACCTTTAATCGCCTTTGCCGCCGATTGACCCAGGACCGAGCAGGCGGGAGGTGAGGGGGTAGAATTGGGGATCTGAGGGTGGGGAGTAAGAGGGGAGAGGACAGTGTTTGTGTGTGTGAGCGAGCTGTAGCTGTGCTAGACCTGAAAGGGGGTGTGTGTGGGAGAGCTGGAGATGTGCTGGACTTAAGGACACACACACACAAGAAAGAGAGAGCAGAAGCTGCTTGAGGAGGGAATCAGAAAGAAAAGATGGTGTATGATCAGGTGAACAGTGAGAGACAGAAAAATTGCTGCAAAAGGGAGAGAAAAGGGGAGAGAGAGAAGAGGCTGCCTGAGGAGGGAGAGATGCACACACACACACAAGCTGCTGAATCGAGGAAGGAGAGAGAGAGAAGCTAGAGGAGCTGCATAAGGTGGGGACACATAGAAGTTGCTTAGGGAGGGGAGCAGAGGGAGAGAGTCTGTTTCGGTCCATTCCAGCTTTTACAGACATTCGTTGTAAATATTGACAGCAAAAATGGTGGCATCTGCGAGAGGAAGTAGGATGAGTAAAAAAAAAAAAATAAAGTTGATGTCAAACCATGTATTCAAAAGTTTGTGGTTGGATGACTTTTTTTCGTGGTGGAACATGTAGGTAAAGTGTTGTGCTTGATTTGCCAAAAAACAATTGCTGTTCAAAAGGAGAATAACAAAGCAACATTACACTACAAAGCATGCAAGTAAATTAGATAGCCTCATTGGTCAGCCACAAACTGATCGCATCAACTTGTTGAAACAAAGCATCGTCAGCCAACAGTATTTGTTTAAAGTAGCCAGTCAGAGTTCCAAAGCAGCAACAAAGGTCAGCTTTTTTTTTTTTTTTAATAGTTTATTTATCATTTTAAGAATTTACATTCATGAAAATTCAATTCAATTGAAACATGAGCAAAACAATTATATACCAAAATCTTGGTTTAAGCAAACAATTAAATCAGGGAAAATTATTAATTGATATTTATATTCACAGACTTATTCTTAAACCAATCTTTTAACAAATCAAACTTGAGAGAGATATGGGAAAATGACCTTTGGGGCAATAGATACTGGATATACATACTTATTACTTGTATTATGACAGTGGGGATAAGGTTGTTAATTTACGTTGTTCCAGAAAAGTCTGTAAGTGGTCGGGTAAAAGAAAAATATATACTTCATCTTGCTTTGAAATAAGACATTTACATAGAAATCTCAATATAAATTTATAACCCAAAGCAATAGCATCTTGCCGGAAGGCTAAAAAAGCCTTCCGTTTCTGTTGAGTTGATGCAGCTAAGTCGGGGAATACTTTCATTTCTTTCCCCAGGTAATTGATGGGGAACTTAGTAAAATATTTTTTCATAACAATATTGACATCATTAATTGATGAAAACATTGCCATCAATGTTCCTCTTTCAATAACCTGTGCCTGGGAATTTTCTAAAAAGTTAGTAAGATCACCCTGAAACATTTGATCTTCTGTTAAAGGTAATTGATTTCTAGGTTTGGGTAAGAAAAAACAGTTAATGATTATTGGAGAATCTTCCAATACAAACCCCAATGCTTCAATTAGAAATTTTTTAAGGGAAATTATAGGAGCTTCCCCAATTACTCTGGGGAAGTTAAGAAATCTTTGCGCTGCTTCAGGGACTGTATCCACATCGGAAAGTTGTTGTGCCTGAACTTAAAGAATGCAAGGTTTAATCCCCGTCAGAATTTTTACTTGGTGCTCAATGCCTTGGTTTGACACCCGCATTCAGCCGCCTAGTCCTCTTGTCGGCAGAACACCGACAAGAGGACTAGGCGGCTGAATGCGGGTATTAATTACCATGTGAACTTGACGGGTGTCAAACCAAGGCATTGAGCACCAAGTAAAAATTCTGACGGGGATTAAACCTTGCATTCTTTAAGTTCAGGCACAACAACTTTCCGATGTGGATACAGTCCCTGAAGCAGCGCAAAGCGAAACGTACGTCGGACTGCGCAAGCATCTTTAATATTGGAAGTTCATCCACTTAAAGAAATTCCTGAACAACCTTGATCTGCAAAGCGCGGTAGCGCTATAGATGAAATCGGAGGCGCTCAGCACAAGTAAGCAAACATCATCTCTTGGAAGCGCGATGGCGCTCAGCACAAGTAAGGCAAACACCGTCCTTTACTAACCTTAACACCGTCATAATTAAAAACATTTTTTACAACATAAAAAATTGAAAAAAATAAAAAATTGATTTAATAAAGCAGCAAGAAAAATTGATTTAATAATAAAGCAGCATTTTGAGGAATTAAAGACTGTAACGGACCGATGATTAAACATGACCCGTTGTGGTTGAAAGCTTGGCTTACTGCCTAACCAACCCAGGGTGGTATGATGGTCCATCGCCTTAAATAATTTATTGCACAGAAAAATGAAAAATTTGTACCTTGCAACGTCTTTTGTATAGAGATAAGTGGAGCTCATTGCATTTTTGCAATTAACTGTTCCTTTATAGTAGACTTCAATTACCCCAATATTGACTGGGTAAATGTATCATTGGTACATGCTAGAGATATAAAGTTCCTGGATGGAATAAATGACGTTTTTATGCAGCAATTGGTCCAGGAACCGACAAGAGAGGGAACAATTTTAGATCTAATTCTCAGTGGAGGACAGGATTTGGTGAGAGAGTTAACGGTAGTGGGGCCACTTGGCAATAGTGATCATAATATGATCAAATTAGAATTAATGACTGGAAGGGGGGCAGTAAGCAAATCCATGGCTCTCGTACTAAACTTTCAAAAGGGAAACTTGATAAAATGAGAGAAATTGTAAGAAAAAAACTGAAAGGAGCAGCTACAAAGGTAAAATGTGTGCAAGAGGCATGTTCATTGTTTAAAAAAAAACATTCTAGAAGCACAGTCCAGATGTATTCCACACATTAAAAAAGGTGGAAAGAAGGCAAAACTATTACCGGCATGGTTCCTAACAGTGAGCTACCCTCTCTCGAAGGCTCGCGTCTGAAGTGAGGACTAGCCAGTTCGGTGGGGACAGGCTTACACCCTTGCTTAGGTGAACTTCCTGTAGCCACCACTGGAGCTGAGAACATACTTCCATTGGGAAATGGAGGCGAGTTGAGTAGTCTTGCGATAATGGGTTCCAACGTGACAGCAGGGAGCGTTGGAGTGGCTGCATGTGTGCCCTCACCCATGGCACTACCTCTACGTTTGTAGCCATCATCAACCAGCTCACTTGGCCCATCAACTTCCTTATCCTTAAGGGGGGGGGGGGGGGGGGGAGAAGACTATCCTGCTTGGTGTCTAACCGGACTCCCAGGTACTCTAAGGTCTGGGAGGGCTTGAAACTGCATTTGTCTATGTTCACAATCCATCCAAGTTCCTGAAGCACGGGTGTGACCCTCCTGGTCACCTGAAGGCTCTCTTCCAATGACTTCGCCCAAATCAGCCAGTTCTCTAGGTAAGGGTGCACCAAGATTCCTTCTTTCCTCAGAGACGCCGCCGCCACCACCATAATTTTGGAGAATGTTCGGGGGCAGTTGCCAGGCCAAAGGGCAACAGCCGGAGCTGGTAATGGCAACCCAGAACCGCAAAGCATAGGAAATGCTGGTGGTCCTGGCGGATTGGAATATGAAGGTAGGCCTCAGAGAGGTCCAGGGAGGTTAAGAGCTCTCCTGGTTGTACGGCCATTATGACTGAGAGAAGAGTTTCCATGCAGAAGTGAATTATGCGCAGATGACTATTGACATTCTTGAGGTCCAGAATGGGGCGAAAGGAACCTTCCTCCTTGGGTACGATGAAATAGATGGAATAACGACCCATATTTTCCTGGAGTATAGGCTCCAGAGTTATAGCCCTAAAAATGAGGAGTCTTATCAACATAGATTTCACTGCCAGTTTCTTGTGCTAGGAGTGGCAAGGAGACATCATGAACATGTGCCGAGTGATGCTGCAAAATTTCAGAGCATATCCTTCTCATATGATGTCCAGTACCCATTTGTCCGACATGATCTCGACCCACCGCTGATAGGGGGCAGACTATCCCTCTTCTATCTCCTCGTCCCATGGATAGATCGGCCAAACTTCATTGGGGAGTTGGGGTTGAGCCTGAGCCCGAACCAGTTCCTCCTTTGGGTTGACTTCTCCAAAAGGACTGAGACCTTCCCAAATGTTGAGATGTCTGAAATGGCGAGTTTCTGTAGGGCCAAAAACACTGGGAACCCCTGGTCCGACCCCTCATAGGTGAGAGGCGCTACAACTTTTTTTTTTTTCCGGTAGCTGCGGCACTGGAGATTCACCCCATTTACTGGCCAACTTTTCCAATTCACTTCCGAATAGGAGGGATCTCTTAAAGGGCATCTTTGTGAGGTTTGCCTTAGAGATCGCATCCGCTGACCAATTTCGCAGCCATAGTTCCCTTCTTGCTGCCACCACTGAGACTACCTCACTGGCTGACATATGCACTAGGTCAGAGCTTGCATCCAGTTGGAATGCTGCGGCGAGCTCCATCACCTCTCTGGAATGCGCCCCTGAGCTATCTGCCTCTCTTGAGAGAAGCAGACATGAGTGAGCCACCAGGGCACAACAGGAAGCGATCTGCAGCATCATTGCTGTTGCATCAAAAGCTTGCTTAAGGATGGACTCCAGCCGTCTATCATGTGCCTCCTTCAAGGCCACTCCTCCCTCTACTGGGATAGTTCACTTCGAAATGGCGCAGACCAGGGTATCCTTTTTCGGGACATGCAGGTGTTATTTGGCCTCTGGATCCAGGGCCTCCAATGTCAGGCCTCCAATGTCAGGCCTCCTTTATAGCTGGCTTCCGGGGCATCCCAATCCAGGTCAATTAACTCCTGGATGGCTTCCAGCATCGGGGAAATAGCAAGAGGATTTCCGTAGAGACACTAGGATGGAGTTCTTTGGCTCAGACATAGTCTGTGCCAGGAACACCCAGGGTCTTCAGGGTCTGGGAAACCAGTGCCGGCAATTCGTCTCTGTGGAAAAACCATAACATGGTCTGGTATGGTTCCAAGCCAGGAGGGATTTCCCCGTCATCCAATGAGCTTGCATCCCCTTTGTCATCCATGGTGTCTGGGTCCCTGTCAGGGATACCCTTGGTGAGGCGAGGCATGCTAATAGGACTGGGAGGACAGGGCCTTTTCAGCTGGGGCTCAGTCCGGGTAGGGGCAGCAGCTGACTGCACCTGAACAAAGGCTTGAAGGCCCTGAAAGAATTCCACCCAAGAGAAGGTCACCTGGTCCATGCCTAGGCCAGGAGGAACTGGGGTAGGCGCCACTGAACTCTCGATGAGGACGCAGTCCCGGGATTGTTCAAATCTGGGGTACTACCAGATAAGGTCATGGCTGACCCATCCTCTGACTAGGAGGGGCTGGGCTTGGAGAAGTTCTGAGAGTCCAGCCCTCCCTGGGCCTCCTCACAGTGCTGACATAGGAAGGATTTGTCAGACTGAGCAACCCTAATATGGCAGGCAGCACAAAGAGTGTTTCTTGTGCATTCAGCCAGCTAGCACATAAATATAAAGTGGCCAGGTGTGCGCGAATGTATGTGTGTACTTACACACGTAGGTATGCATGCGGTTATGCGCACAGGCGAGTGCGTACTTATGTGTGCAGTAGGGTCAGCCCACACAGTGTATACAGACTGTCTATGGGGGGGAAAATGGCGATGCACGAAACTGCGCGCAAGATGGAGGCACCACCGCAGCCTGCCACATGGAGTGCCTCACTGAGCCTGAAGCAGAGCCTAGCCCATTGGAGGGCCACTCAACCTGCTCAGAAATCCCCTTCCCCTGCCCCAAAGGGATCGGGAACGTTGTCTGCCCAGTTTGCCGAGCAAGAGACCAAAGGAAAGACTTACCAGAGCCATTCCACCTCTCTGAATCGGAGTTCTTGTTTTACTTACCTGGGCTCAGCGCTTACCGGCTGTCTCCAGCTGCGGGGGGAGAGGGCATAGGCCTTCACCACTGAGCTCTGCTTCCTGCACCCGTTACCTTTCAGCTACTTCAGCAGCAAAGTCCATGCCGGGAACAAGCTACCAGACCAAGGCATACTTCTGAGGGATCTCAGAAATTGCCTCAGGAATTCTCAACTGGGGGAGGGACCATTAGGTATCACCACAAGAGTGGGGCTCGATCTTTCTCCAATTTAAAGGTAAAGTTTCCTCTTCTAAAGAGTACTGTGTTCCCAATAGGGAAGGCACAATTCACATCTGCTAGGAGATGGAGAGATACTAAATGGCTGAGGTCACTGCGGGGGTATAGCTAGGATGAGGTCAGCTTTGAAACCTGACTAAGTCTCTATCTGCTAGCAGGGGAGCACATCTGGCTACATGCTAGGAAAATTGTTTTAGTGCACTTACCAACTTGCTTCTCCCCCCCCCCCCCCCCCCCCCCCCCCAATAATCACATTTTTTTTTTTTAATAGCTTCCCTAGTCAAAAACTAGAACTACAAGCACCATCATACATTGGAGTAAAACCTTGAGAAGCTAGGACTGGCCTAAAGAAATAAGCTCTGTCTGCTTTGACACACGCTGCCACAAAGCAATTCTCCCATGAATTGGTTTATTTTATTCTTATTTGTAATTCTCATTTATATAGCTAACTGTATAACAGTAAGGGATATGGGAGACTGCTGCCACCTTTCTCTTAACCAGGCATCCTCCAGTCATCCCCCAGTTTAAATCTGCAGGGCCCTTTGTAGTCTTTAGGAGCTGCTGGCTCCATGTCTTTTAAATAAACTGTAGAACTGCTGGAATGCACCTGGCAAGGAGAAAAATGTGCAGAACCAGTTCCTTATCCGAAGGCAGCTGTTTACCAACCCCTCAAGCAGAGGATATTTGAAGCATGCATCAGGTTTGTTTGAGAAGAGGAGGCTATTTGACTTTTGGAAAATTCCTGTATTGGATTCAGGCAGCTGAGATAAATTACTCATTTTTCACTGGGGAGTTGGTTGCAGGTTTACAAATTATCAGCATTTCAACCAAAAACAAAAAACATGAGCATTTTTGGCTGATAGCCTTTAACCATTTATAATGCTTAAGTGTAATTTTTAGCCAGGCATTGGTTTACTTTGATGGCTGATTAAGTTACTTGCACTACTGCTGTATTGTCAAGCTGCATACTGTAGATTGTGGAATGTTGCTGCATTGCTCTACCTATGTGATTAGTGTTTTTTTTATTGCAGTTGTAGAGGGAACATTAACTGTGGTATTACCTACCTGTCATAATCAAAGCAGTCTTATTCTCTGTCGGTACTATACACAGTAATGTGGCTTTAGCATTTGTTGTACTGCCAGAATAATATTGGTTGTGTATGCGGAGGGAGTGGTTTCATAGTCATTTTGCCTCATTCTCTTGAAAACTTAGTAGTTTTTGGTATTTTTCAGAGGGATATTCAGGCTTCTCGCAGAGTATCAGCTGGCAAACAAGGATAACCCATCATATGCAGGTATCTGATATTTAAATATAGCATAAAACTGGTTATGTTATTTCAGTGTTTGAATTTGATTCTCTTCTGATAGCCAGTTGTCTCTGTATTACTTATCTGAGTGATAATGGACAAAGGCAAGAGTGCTTGTATTGATTCTGTGATCAGTGGTGCACCTAGACCTGCAAAATATTTTGGATGCATTCAGTTTGTGCCAGTTGGTTGGGACATCCCAATGTCTTTTTCCTTTTTTGAAACTTTTGGGAAGTATATCCTATCCAAAATGAATCACAAAAGTGTTACTAGTTTGTGTTTTAAATGTATTTGCTTTGATTCTTCACCATCTTCTATCAAATGCATTAACTAATTTCATTCAAGTTCCTTGCTGCACTGTAGCATGTAGAAGTTGATTTTCCCTGGGAAATGTTGCCAAAGAATTCATAATATAAAAGGACATAAAATTTAGTGAATTAAAACATCTTGTATTCCTCATCTTCCAAACAAAAATTCATACAGTGCAGAGCACAAATTGAATAATCATAAAATCACAGAGCTAAAACACTCACAAAAATTATACATCCAGTAAAATTAAGCAATAAACAGATTTATCAGTCATCCAAAAACTTCTTTAAAAAACTTGGACTTAATGTGCTTTCTGAACACCTTCAAATCACTCTCTTCTCTGAGCTGCACTGGCAGTGAATTACACAAATAAGTGGAGAACAAGTCTCTTGTTGGGAGTGTGTAGTGACTACTTTCTTCACACAGTCTGGTATGTCAAGGTAGTCGTACTTACCAGCAGTTTAAATAAGCCAATATTCATTTCCTAAAATTCTCTGGGCTCCTGTCCTGCAGTACCCTTGTATTCCTGGATGAAGTCTTGTTAGTAGGTATCGCAAATCATAATTTGAAGATTTTGTAGCTGTATTTGTCCTGGGTATCAGGGCAAAGTCTTTAAAGTTTTGTCTGTGAAGAGACAGATTCTAGAGCCTGTGTGTTCCTGTATGTTGCCAGTGACTCTGATATGTTTTTCTGTCTCCTGTCACAGGTCTCTCTTTCCAAGATTTTTATCAGCAGTGTCGTGAAGCATTCCTTGTAAATAGCAATTTGACTCTGCGGGCTCAGCTGACTGAATTTCGGGACCACAAGCTCATTCGCACAAAAAAGGTGAGCTAGAGCTGTTTCCTTTTTACTTTACATCTTTGAAAACCTACACCTTTGCAGTGGCACCTGTAATTCACTTTCGGGCGGATTTTAAATGCCCTGTTCGCGTAAATCCACCCGGATTTACGCAAACAGGGCCCTCGCGCGCCTATTTTGCATAGGCCGCTGGCGCGCACAGAGCCCCGGGACGTGCGTAAGTCCCGGGATTTTTTTAAGGGGGCATCTCGGGGGCGGGACCGGGGGCGTGGTCGAGGCCTCTGGACCAGCCCCCGGGTCGGATGACAGCGCGCGTAGATTTACGTCTGCTTCTAGCAGGCGTAAATCGAGGGACAAAGGTAAGGGGGGGTTTAGATAGGGCCAGGGGGGCGAAAGAAAGTTCCCTCCGAGGCCGCTCTGATTTCGGAGTGGCCTCGGAGGGAACGGAGGCAGGCTGCCCGGCTCGGCGCGCGCAGGCTGCCCAAAATCGGCAGCCTTGCGCGCGCCGATCCAGGATTTTATAAGATACGCGCGGCTATGCGCGTATCTTATAAAATCCAGCGTACTTTTGTTTGCGCCTGCTGCGCGAACAAAAGTACGCGATCGCGCTCTTTTTTAAAATCTACCCCTTTATATTTAGGCAACATCACACCTAGCTTGTTCTGCACTGACCTAATTGAGAAGAGCATAGCTGTTTGAATGCTAGTTCCTTATTGGACTAAATAGACTTGTATCACCTATAACTTTATTTCTAAGTAGTCAGTTGGACTATTACTACTACCACACTGCTTTGTTTAATATTCTACGTGAATGCCTTTTCTTGTAACCCAAAGATCACCAGTTTTACAAGGTACATCACTTTCATGCTTTTTGGTGTGGGTCAGGCCCTTGTTCTTCTGGCACTGGGCAAGAAAAATAGCTGCACTTTCTGTAAATTGACTTTGTCATCACCAAGAGGGCTTTATACATTCAATTTATTTTCTTCACTTAATAATTACTTGAACTGTAGGATTCAGACCTGGGCCTGTAAGTCTTGAGACCTCTCTTCCATTGTTTCCCCCACATTTTTCGTTGTGCTGACTGTACTTGCTATTTCTCAGGGCCGGGAAAGCTCCATTTTCTAACACAGATTTGTTTGCTCTGAAATGGAAGAGTTTCATCAGTCTGAAGTCTTTATTCCTGTTGAGTAGACTTTTTTGAAGCCATTTAATGAAAGGAAATTAAATAGGTTTCACCAAATAGTTAAATATAAAGTACTTGAATCTGATACTATGCATCTCCTTTTCATTGCTTAGTACAATTGCCTTAACTCTATCCCCTGTATTGAATTGTTGAGCTATATGAAGCTGAAATGCTTAAGACAAAAACCTTGCTGACTGATGTTATGGTGCTTCGCAGGGTGCTGATGGGGTGGAGTGCTTACTGATCGCAGTAGACTTTGGAACGTTGACGGGTTTCTTTGACATGGAGGACAAAGAAGTATGAAACAATTCTCCTTTTCCAGCACAGAAACAAATCAATAGTGGCACTTGCACTCTGAAAGCATTGCTACCTCTGAGCTGCTCCCTGAGAGATCTTCAGCTAGCTGGAATCAAAGAGATTTTGGCAAGCTGTTACATGAAGAAAAAATGAGCCTCTGATCTGTAATGTCTAAGCCACCAAGGTGCCTTTTTAGACTAATCTATCCTGGACCTGTGCCTAAAGTTTATATTTCATCTGATAAAAGCTGGCCATGCCTGTAGAAGCACTGCATGGTACTAGCTGGTACTTTTTGTTGACTAGATGGAAAACTGAGCACATAGCTGGCTATGAATAATCATCAGTATAAACTTTAATGTTGAGGTCCTACCCATAGTGCATATGCATGGATACAAAATTTATGCCATATTCAAAAAGTGATAGTCTGTGTACCTCACTAACCAAGTGACAGCTAGAATCAAGGACACCTGCATCTGTTAACACTTATGTGGAAGCTATAAAGATTGTCTCCTGCCAAGAAGCTTTGAGTTTAGACAGAAAACTCTATGGCAGGCCTAGATGACAACTATGAACAACTACTGCTTTACTTTACTGCTGGAAAATATTATAAATGTCAAGTTATGTTGAAAGAATAAAGTGTTGTGTCACTCTTGGTTGTAGCATTCTTGTGTACTGTGGAAAAAATATCTACAGGCAAATTTTCCCTAGGTAATTTTCAAAGGGAACCATACATATTTTTGGGGAAAAAGTACCTGTGGATGTTGCATCTACCAGTAGCTATTAGAAAAAACTATTCCCACCCCCTTATAAAAGAGGAACCACTAGCTTCAGATAGGATTGAAGCTTGTTTATTGAACCATAACCTAAGAAAGCAACTTGCTTTTCCTTCGCCTTTTGCAAGAAGGTTGCTTCACTGAGGATTTTTTTTTTAAAGTTACTTGACACTATTCTACAACAGACTTGTAAGCAAACTAGACATTTATTTACAGTAATTTTTACAGCATGCTATGTTGCCAGCACTTCTGTTCAAGGTGTATTACTTGTATATTCAACAATAAATCACACTCACAAAATGCATTAACTAAAATGTCTTCTATCTGGGGACTGACCACAATGGCCAAGGATGTCAAGTTTTCATGACTATGATGCATCAAGGATGTTGATTTCAACTTGAGCTTATAGAGAAGCAGTTTGGGTTTTAGTCCAGCCCATCGGTATCCACATCCGAGTCATTGACACAAAGACAACTTGATTACTTTGTACATCTTTCAGAGCCAGGCCTTAAAACCATCCCAATTAGGGTTCACCTTAGTGCAATTAGCACTTACCATCACTACATCAAAGGTAAACCTATCTCCAGGGCCAGCGCAAAATATTTGGTACCCGAGGCATGCACCCTATCCCCCAACTAAAAGATTGGTGGCAGATCCAGCATCGTGCTCCCTGCTTTAGTGGTGGTGGCTCTAGTGTAGCACCACTCTGACCTCATGCTGCCAGGATTTTGCTGCCCCCAGAATCATGGCACTCTAGATGACCGCCTAGCTTGCCTAATGGAAGCATTACCCCTGCCCATCTCTGCTTAGCCTTTAGTTATTCAATTCATGCAGGCAGGCTTTGCTTCATTTGAAGCCTCCCATCATACTTCCTGCTCTATAATCAAATCTCAGTGTGGTATCTACTCTTAGCCTACAGACCTGTAGTCTTTATTTATTTTTTTTTTAAGTGGGAGCCGTTTTGGATCCAATGGGGGGTAGGGTCTAATGAATATGTATGAAACACTATTGCCTACAAATGAGGCAGTTTGCATATTGATTAGAGACATCCTGAAAACCTGATCCAGTTGTACTTGAGCACCAGAGTGGCCCATCCTTGTCAAGGTGACATTCACTTTATACCAACTTTTTCAAAATACAGTGGTCGATGCACCACCTTGCTCCCGCTGTTAATTTGCCAGGCTTAAGTCTGCTGCAGAGTTTTTTCATAAGCTCCAGCTGGGAACAATGTCCTCTAAGGGGTCATAGTCTCACACTAGGGAGCAGCTAAAGGTCATGGTCAGCCCCAAGCGAAGCTGAGTGTTCAAATGAGACACTTAAAGGCACAGACTCTTCTCTTTGAGGCATCAGATGAAAATAAGTGAGATGAAATCAAGCAACTTGCTGGGGCAAAAAATGACCAGTATTGCCCAGAGGTACTGGCACCACTGCACCATGTGACATACAAAAAACCCCAACAACTTAGAACTGGTAAAAAAAAAAAATCACCTAAGAGGTCTAAAGAATGAAAAAAAATCTTCAAGCTGCATCTCCACAAGGTCTTCTACTACAGCAGCTGTGAGATGAAATATGACTTGCAGCCGCTGTGGGGGAAAAAAATGAGATTTAGGAGCCCCATGTGGATACAGCGGTGTGGGCAGAACTGCAAATGCAGTGAGGCATTCTCGAACCTTTGAAGTTAAAAGTTCTGTGCTGGGCTCCATCTGATGATGTCACCTATTGCATATGCTAGTAAACACTAAATTACCAAAGACCAGAAAGAGAAGAATCCTTTTATTATTTATTTAGTGAGAGCTGTCATCCTGCTTGTTCAACTATATCCACAACTTTGGCCTCCGTGCCGTCTGCACACTTGTCCCTATTGTCTGCAAGAGTCTCTTTCTCCCTTCAGGGTATCCTCCCTCTCTCTATATTCAAACTTCAGCCACAGGATCAGTGGCAATGGATGATTCTTGCTCTATTTATGAAGTTAGGCAACATTCCAGCTACTTTCCCACATGCTTCTCTCCCATCCCCCTCCTTAGACAATCACATCCACTAATAAACCTCCTCCCCTGTTGACATTTAAAATTTCCCAAAGAGCTCTTAGGATTACTTGTAACTACTTTCTGAGCTGCAAAAATATTTTTTTGCTTCCTTACTTCTCCAGCAATTTTTTAAAATAAATATAATTGATTTTGAAATTTATGCTGTCTGCCCATTTGTAATTAACAAAGCTTAAGAGTTTACAACCATAAGAACATAAGATATGCCCATACTGGGGCAGACCAAAAGTTCATCAAGCCCAGTACATGTTTCGAACAGTGGCCAATCCAAGTCACAAGTACCTAAACCAGGGGTCAGGAACCTTTTTGGCTGAGAGAGCCATAAACGCCACATATCTTAAAATGTAATTCCATGAGAGCCATACAATATGTGCATTTTATGTAAGATCACACTTTTAAAGTACAATAAGTCTCTGAAAATATTACACCAGGCCTTAAGACACCAATACATCTCCTATTAGGAAAATGGACCAAGTCAGGCTGCTATAGAGTCCTACACAGAAACTACACGCCAGCAGAAAACCTCACCTGAATCACGTGCTGTCCCTCACCTAACATAGAATAAACAGACCAAAACGCATTACAAGAAGCATGCAGAAAAAACTGAATTGGAAACTGCAACAAGCCAGAGTCTCTGTATGCAGTGTAACAAAGGAAAAAAGAAACATCACCCATCCTTATAAAACAAATCAAGAAATATAAAATCATCAGCAGTAAAACTGTACTAACAAAAAGAACATATTTCGAAACAGCTGATGAGTGGAATATCCAATAATTAAAAACTCATATAAAACATTTCCAGATACCAACAAAATATTTCAAAATAGCAGACACAAAGACCCAGTAATGAAAAATAATAAGGATACAAAAATCTTTTTGCTCTGCATACCTGGGAACATTTGATATCCAGATGTCCTGAGATTGTTCTGAATTAGCAGGAGGCGGTGTGGTTTGCTTGGAACTTTCTCCTCTCTGTCACATACCAGCGCTCTCTCTCACACTGGCTCTCAATGACACACCTATACACACATGCTATCTCAGTACTCACATATACACATGTTTTTTCTCTCACTTATATAGGCTCTTACACATTTACACACATGCTGTCTATCTTTTCACGCTTACACACACACACAGGCTTTCAATCACATAAATACATGTCTTTTTCTCTCACACACAGACTCTCATTCACATGCTTACAAACATGTTCTCTCTCTCTCTCATTTAAACACAGGCTCTCAATCACATACTCACATGCTCCATCACCTAAACCAGCTCTCAATCACACACAGACACACATGCTCTCTTACTTATACACACAGGCTCTTAATCATACATACACATGATTTCTCTCACACACAAGATCTCAATCATACACACATACTCTTTCACACAAACAGGTTTTCAATCACAAACTTACACATACAGGTTCCCATGGTAAACTTACATTCATGTTCTCTCTCTCACAGGCAAGCTCTCAATCACAGACATACTCTTTCACATATACAGGCTCTCAATCATTCACATACATGCAATCTCTCACTCACACACACAGGATCTCAAACACATGCTTGCTCGCTCATTCACTCTCTCTCTCCCCCTCCCCCACCCCGGGAACTCGCAGCAGCCTCCTCCCAACGCTAACCTCCTTCATTTTCAGCCCTCGCGGAGGCGGAGTCCCATCGGCCGCAGTTGAAGCTCTTCATTTTCCATCGAGCCGCGCTGCAGTCTTCTTTTCGTCGCGCATGCACCCGATGCTCTCCACTTCCTCTTCCGGGCCGCGGGGGGCGGGGCGGGAAGAAGAGAGCACGCCGGTGCCGCTGACTCCAGCTGTCCTGCCGCGTTTCACCCGGGCTGACAGCATTTTAAGCCCGGGCGGAGGAGGACCGGGGAGCAGCTGGGTCAGCGGGGGACTGGAAAGTGTGGCGACACTTGTCTGCGAGCCAGATGCAGCCCTCAAAAGAGCCATATCTGGCTCGCGAGCTATGGGTTCCCGACCCCTGACCTAAACATTAGATATGGATTTTTCCTCTAGGAACTTATCCAAACCTTTTTAAAACTGTTACACTAACGGCTGTAACCACATCCTCTGGCAATGAATTCAAGAGCTTAACTATGCACTGAGTAAAAAAAAATATTTGATTTGTTTAAAATGCACTACTTGCTAACTTCATGGAGGAGCCCCTGGTCCTATTATCTGAGAGTAAATAACCAATTTACATTAACTTGTTCAAGTCCTTTCATGATTTTGTAGACAACAAAATTGCTTACCTTGTAATAAGTGTTATCCCAGGACAGCAGGATGTAGTCCTCACATATGGGTGCCGTCACTGACAGAGCCCTATTGCAGGGAAAACTTCTGTCAAAGTTTCTAGAAACTTTTGACTGGCACTGTGAGGCCACTGAGCATGCCCAGCATGCCATGATATTCTCTGCCACAGGGGTCTCACTCTAGTCTCGTATTGTAGCAATAAGCTTTAGCAAAAATAAAATAATAAAAGGTATGAGACCCAACTCCGCGGGGTGGCGGTTGGATTCTGTGAGGACTACATCCTGCTGTCCTGGGATAACACCTATTACAAGGTAAGCAATTTTGCTTTATCCCAGGACAAGCAGGATGCTAGTCCTCACATATGGGTGAATAGCAAGCTAGAGGCTGAGTCATTTTATATTGAGGCAACAGTGAAGTATTGTTGTTGAAAATGAGTCAGCCGAAGATCACAGCAGGTTGGTTGTAGAAGGAGTTGGGTTTAGACTGGAAGCAAGTTCTTTAAGACAGATTGTCCATAGGCTGAATCTTGTCATCCTTCTTTGTCCAAACAGTAATGAGCTGCAAAGGTGTGAAGAGAACTCCATGTTCCTGCTTTACATATGTCAAGGATTGGCACTGAACGATAGTGTGCTACTGAAGTTGACATTGCTCTTACTGAATGTGCCTTTACTCGCCCTTGGAGAGGAAGGCCTGCTTTTTCATAGCAAAACTGTATGCAATCTGCTAGCCAGTTGGATAGAGTATGTTTACCCACTGCTTTACCCAGTTTGTTTGGGTCATAAGAAACAAAAAGTTGATTGGATTTCCTGTGGACTACAGTGCGGTTTAAGTAAAAGGATAGTGCACACTTACAGTCCAAGGTATGTAAGGCCCATTCTCCTTGGTGAGAGTGAGGCCTTGGAAAAAATGTGGGTAAAACTATGGATTGGTTCAAGTGGAATTCCGTGACTACCTTGGGGAGGCATTTTGGATGTAGACGGAGAACCACTCTGTCATGTAGGAACTTTGTATAGGGTGAGTAAGTGACAAGTGCTTGTAACTCACTAACCCTTCTAGCTGATGTAATGGCTATGAGGAAGATAGTCTTCCATGTGAGAAATTTATCATCACAGGAATCTATGGGCTCAAAAGGAGAATGCATGAGTCTTGTTAAAACTAGATTTAGGTCCCATTCTGTGACTGGAGGCCGAAATCAGTGGTCTAAGTTGAGTTAAACCTCTCATAAACCTGCTGACCAGAGGTTGTGTGGAGACTGGTGCAATTCCCAACTTGTTATGGTAAGCTGAGATTGCACTTAAGCGTACTCTTACAGATGAAGTTTGGAGACCAGATTCTGAAAGATGATATAAGTAGTCTAGAAGAGAAGTAGTGGGGCAAGTGAAAGGATCAATATTGTTTCGTCTGCACCACAAAGTAAATCTTTTCCATTTGGAAGAATAATTCTTCCGTGTGGAAGGTTTACGTGAAGCTATGAGCACTTGAGATACATTGGTTGAAAGATTGAGTGGTTGTAAAATCAAGCTTTCAACATCCATGCTGTCAGGGATAGGGATTGAAGGTTGGGATGGCGCAACCGACCCTGCTCTTGAGTTGTGAGAGTGGGAGCTACTCCCAGGTGAATGGGATCCCTGACTGAGAGGTCTAGAAGTGTGGGGAACCATACTTGTCGAGGCCAGTATGGGGCTATGAGTATCATGGTCCCCTTGTCCTGTTGCAGCTTCACTAGAGTTTTGGTTATGAGCGGTATCGGAGGATACGCGTATAGAAGGCCTGAGTTCCAAGGGCGAGCAAAGGCATCCTTGGCTGGCTGATTTTTCTGTTTGTGTAGAGAACAAAAATTGTCCACTTTGTGATTCAGATGTGACGCAAAGAGGTCTATTGTTGGTTGTCCCCAACGTTGAAATATCCTGGTCACTACTAAGGGATCCAGGGACCATTCATGTGGTTGGAATTGACGACTGAGTCGATCCGCCACTACATTGTGAATGCCTGCCAGATAAGTGGCCCAGAGAAACATTGAGTGGTTCAGGGCCCAGCCCCAAATCTGTGCAGCTTCTTGACAAAGGAGATACGAGCCCATACCTCCTTGTTTGTTGATGTACCACATGGCAACTGTGTTGTCCGTTTGGATGAGAACAGTCTTGTGTGAAAGGCAGTCTTTGAACGCATGTAGCGCATAACGTATAGCTCGAAGCTCTAGGAAATTGATTTGAAATGTTGCTTTGAGTTTTGTCCAAGTACCTTGGGTTTGCAGAGTGTCTATGTGAGCTCCCAACCCAAGGTGGATGCATCTGTAGTTAACATTATTTGTGGGACTGGTTGTTGGAAGGGTAGGCCCTTGCGCAAATTGTCCTTGTTTACCCACCAAAGTAGAGAGGAACGTAGCTGGTGGGTTACTTGAATTGGAGAATGCAATGGTTGAATGGCTTGGATCCATTTAGATCTTAAAGTCCATTTAGTTACCCTCATGGCTAGTCTTGCCATAGGAGTGACATGAACTGTGGAGGCCATGAGGCCTAGTAAGGTTAGAAACTGATCAGCTGTTGCTTGTTTCTTTGAGTGAATAGAGTTTGCCAACAGGGTCAGTGTTTCTGCTCGATCCTGTGGTAGAAAAGCCTTTGCAAGGATGGTGTTCAATTCTGCTCCTATGAATTGAAGCAGGTGAGATGGAGTAAGATGGGACTTTTGATAATTGATGAGAAAGCCCATGGAGTAAAGTGCAGTAATTGTGCAAATGAGAGAAGTTAGAGCTCCTTGTTGAGATTGACTTCTGATGAGCCAGTCGTCTAAATAGGGAAATACATGGACACTTTCCTTGTATAAGTGTGCTGCTATTACTGCCAGACATTTGGTGAACACTCTGTGAGCAGTGGCAAGTCCGAATGGCAGAACTCTGTATTGGAAATGCTGACGACCTACCATGAAGGTCAGGTACTTGCGATGAGGAGGGAATAGTGGAATGTGAACATAAGCGTCTTGAAGATCCAGAGAACAAAGCCAATCTCCTTTTTGAAAAAGTGGAAGCATGGTGCCTAGAGAAACCATCCTGAACTTTTCTTTCTTCAGAAATTTGTTGAGATTTCTGAGATCTAGGATGGGACGAAGGCCTCCTTTTTTCTTTGGAATGAGGAAATAACGGGAATGGAATCCTCTGCCCCTCTGAGACCAGGGTACCAGTTCTACAACCCTGGCTTTCAGAAGGGTGGATAATTCTACTTGTAATTGAAGTTTGTGATTTTCGTTGAGATGGAAATGACGAAAATCTGTGGGAATTGAGAGGAAATTGAGTTGGTATCCTCAAGATATTATGGACAGAACTCATTGGTCTGATGTTATTGGTATCCAATTGTTGTAAAATTGGGATAATCTGCCTCCCACTGGAAGTTCTGGCTGAGGATTTGAGTATGAGTTCTCTGGATGAAATTTCAAAAACCAGCAGAAGGTCCTGTTTGTGGAGCAGGTTGGGGCCTAGCTGTTCTTTGTTGCCGTGGTTGCGGTCTTTGCTGGGTTCTGGAGGGCCTGGGTCTAGATGCAGGAGGATAATATCTTCTCTTTCGGTAGAAAGGCCGTCTGGTGTCTTTCCGTGGAGGCCTACGGCCAGTGTGTATGGGGGGGTCTTGTGGGAGGGAAGACAGTTGTCTCAATGTTTCTGTGTGCTCTTTTAATTGAGACACAGCATCCTGCACCTTGGATCCGAATTGTCTCCTAGGCAGGGGAGATCCACTAACTTATCCTGGACCTCTGGCCTGAGGCCTTTAGCCAAGCCCACCTTCTGGCGCTGATGCCTGATGCAGCCACTGGTGAAGCCGTCTCAAAGCCATCGTAGGCAGCTCGGACTTGATGTTTTCCGGCCTCTAAACCTTTGTTGATGATGGCCTGTGCAGCCTCCTGGTATTGTGTGGGAAGAGATGGAACAAACTCCTCTATTTGTTTCCATAAGTTTCTCTGGTACTGGGTTATATAGAGGTGATAGGACGAGATTCGAGAATTCAACATTGCACCTTGAAAGACCTTACGACCCAGGGAATCCAGAAACCTATAGTCTTTACCTGGGGGATTTGATGAGTGAACTCTTGTTCTTTTAGATCTTTTCTGCGCTGATTCAACTACCACTGACTGGTGGGGAAGTTGTGATTTTTGGTATCCAGGAGTGGATTGCACTAGATAGGTACTATCCATTCTTCTATTGACTGCAGGAACAGAGCAGGGATGTTCCCAAAGGCAATGTTGTAGCTGTAAGAGAACATCATGGATTGGAATTGCCACCACCTGTTTTGGAGGGTCAACGAATTGGAGTACCTCCAAGGTCTGTTGTCTAGTATCCTGTTCTGTTTCCAATTTAAAGGGGATGGAGTCCGCCATCTCCTGCACAAATGTGGTGAAGGTGAGATCTTCTGGAGGAGATTGTTTTCTGGGATGTGGTGGTGATGGGTCAGACATAAAGCCTTCTGAAGAAGTGTCTGAAGCAGTGTCACTCCATGTATCATATTCTGGAGTTTTCTGTGGTGGTGCTGAGGGTTGAGGTGGGGGAGGAACACCAGAAGGTCCTGGTAAAGGGTCTTCAGGAGAAGAGTCCTCTTCCCTTGGATTGGATGGCAAAGAATCCAATAATTCCTGGTATCTTTTCTGCAGGATGTTATGCAGAGCTGCCTCTGTGGATCCTGGAGCCCCAGGAAGGAGTGGCACCGCTGTTGGCAACATTGGTATCGAAGAAATTGGTGTCTTTGATTTTCTCGTAGACATCGATGCCTTTCCATTTTTTCCTTGTGTTGGTGCAAGGGTGAATATGGGCATCGATGAAGCCATCGTTGTCGACCTAGTCTCTAAAAACAGAGGAGGCATCAAGATTGGAATCGATGGTGCGGTCGTCAGTGGTATCTATGCAACTGGCATCGGGAGTAATCCCGGCATCGGCAATGTCACCCTTGACTTCGTTGACAGGCAATGTCACCGGTACTGATACTGTCATCGATTCTACCGGCATCGGTGACGTCACAGGTGTAGAAGAAGTCACCAGCATAGGCGGTATCGCCAGCATCTGCATAGTTGCCGGCAATTGCTCTTTTAGGGCTTGCATTACCGCTTCTTTAATCAGTGCAGTTAAGTCCTGTGGCACGGGTGCCACCGGCATAGGAGGAGACATTTCCTGCGATGAAGTAGGCTGTAAAGACAACGACAAACCTGTTCCATAGGAAAAAAATCAGCAGAACCAGGGGTCACGATTTGAAGCTCCAGGGAGGAAGATTCAGAACCAATGTCAGGAAGTATTTCTTCACGGAGAGGGTGGTGGACGCCTGGAATGCCCTTCTGGAGGATGTGGTGAAGACCAGAACTGTGAAGGACTTCAAAGGGGCGTGGGATAAACACTGTGGATCCATAAAGTCAAGAGGCCGCCAATGAAGAGTGGGTGACTCGCCAGAATGACGGCTACTGCCTGGAGACAATACCCTTATTCAATAAACATACACATGCTTACTGTGACTCCAACATCGCTCTAAGCTTCAACAGCAAGAGGAAATGTGGAAAAATGGATTTACACTCACAAAGAGGGGAGTAGCTGGCTTGTTACGGCGGTTACTACCCCAAACCAAATAAGCCTGATGCTTCACCTTCAATGCACATACAGCATAGTTCTCTGCTTCAACGGCAGGGGAGAAGAAAAAAGGGTTCGCACTCACAAAGTGGGGAGTAGCTGGCTTGTTACGGCGGTTACTACCCCAAACCAATTGTGTCCGATACTTCACTTTCGATGCATATCCAGCATAGCTCCCTGCTTCAACAGCAGGGGAGAAGAAAAACAACCAATAAGGACTGTATAACATAGTCTGAGTAAAACAAATAAGCATGGGTGTAGCTTGCTTATTGCGGCGGTTACTACCCCTACTACCCCTAACTAATCAAGCTAGATATTTCAATGGTGGGGGTGGAAGGGAAATAGAACCAAGAGCTAAGAGAAACAGATAAGTATGAGAGAAAAAAACGTGTGAAGCTTGCTGGGCAGACTGGATGGGCCGTTTGGTCTTCTTCTGCCGTCATTTCTATGTTTCTATGTTACAGAGGTAGGCCTAGGTGACAGCGATGTATCTTTGTTTTGCCCGTTTCTTGCTTGGTTCCTCTTGGGAGTGGACTGATGGAGATGTCGAGGCATGACGATGCCGATGTTTATGTTTAGGCCTTACCTCAGTCTCCGATTTTGCCGATACCGTCGACGGGGTTGGCGATGCTTTATCTCCAAAACAGTCTGGTCTGCGTTTTTCCAGCAGGATTTTCTTGGTGATTCCTTCTGTGGCAGATTTTGTCGAAGTCAACGGTGAAGGAATGAGTTGCAGGTGGAAAAGTTGTTCAATTTTTTCCTGCCGAAGTTTGTCCTTTTGGTGTCATTTCCTGACATTGCTGACAGGAGGAAATATCATGGTTTTCGCCCAAACAGATGACGCATTCGAGGTGCGGGTCTGTGACCAACATGGTGCGATTACAGGTCAGGCATTTTTTAAAACCCGAAGCCATGTTATCGACAGCCGTTGATGAAAAGGAGGTATTATGAGAAAAGAAATTTAGCGTTTTGAATGAAAAAACGCTATGAATGTCTCACCGTCCGGTGAGATATAATGGGAGTGAGATCCTGTGAGGGAGAGAGAAAATTTTTTAGATGACTTTTCAGTCAGAATTGAGTATAAAACTCAGAGAGCTCCTATCCCCGCGATGCTTACAGCAGCATGGAAAAAATGAAGACTAGGAGTGAGACCCCTGTGGCAGAGAATATCATGGCATGCTGGGCATTCTCAGTGGCCTCACCATGCCAGTCAAAAGTTTCTAGAAACTTTGACAGAAGTTTTCCCGCAATAGGGCTCTGTTAGTGACGTCACTCATTTGTGAGGACTAGCATCCTGCTTGTCCTGGGATAATATCATGTCCTCCCTCAGTCTCTTCTCCAAACTGAACAGCCCTACTTTCTTTAGCCTTTCCTCATTAGGGCAGCTATCCCATGCCCCTTATTATGGTTGCCCTTCTCTGCACGCTCTCCAATGCAGCTATATCCTTTTTGAGATGCAGTGACTAGAACCAGAGACAGTATTCAAGATGCAGTCTCACCATGGAACAATACAGAGACATAACATCCATTGTTTTATTTGCCATTCCCGTCCTATTAATTCTTAACATTGTTTACCTTTTTGATCACCACAGCACACTAAGCCAACAATGTCAATCCACTGACGCCTTGATCTCTTTCCTGGGTGGTAACACCTAAGACAGAACCTAACATTCGGGCCGATATAGTAAGGAGCGGTAGGGAGAGCTGCGTTAGTGCCAGGCGCACCCGCGGTTGCCGCACGCACAGTCCAGCTCACCTACCACTCGATACTGTATGTAAATAGCTTGCAAATGCAAGCTGCGTCTAAGACGCATCTGTGAAGCGTTAGGCCCACGCAACCCCTTTTACTGTATAGAGCGCTATACAGTATCCTGGGTGCGCTGGCCTAACGCTTCACGGACACGCTGGTATCTGTTATTTCAAATGTCAAATGACATTTGAAATGGCAGGTACCAGGAAGTGGACGGTTCTCCTACGCTCGGGATTGCCAGTCCTCTTTCCTCTCCTCCCGAAGCAAGCAAAGAAAGTGGAAAAAAACGAAAAAAAAAAAGCGGAAAAAAAAAAAGTAGCAAGGGAGAGAGGACGGCAATCCTACGCTCTGGATTCAGTCCTCTCTCCCCTCCTCCCGAAGCAAGGCGCGAAAAGCAGCCTTGCTTTTCGGGAGGAGGGGAGAGAGGACTGGCAGTGAAAAGCAACGAAGCGACTTACTCTTTTTGCAGCCCCCCTCCGGAGACAGACATTGGCTACGAGGGACCGCGGCTCCCCTCCCCTGCCTCCAGCTGCCCATGAAGATAGACGCATCGCACGGGCAAAAGCGGCCCCTGTGCGTGCAATTGGCCGCTCAAGATGTGACGTCACGATGTTTGGCGTCACGGCATGTGACGTCACGTCTTGAGCGCACAGGGGCCGCTTTCGCCCGTGCGATGCGTCTATCTTCACGGGCAGCTGGAGGCAGGGGAGCTGCGTCCACCATCACCGATGTCAGTCTCCGGAGGGGGGCTGCAAAAAAAGTAAGTCGCTTCGTTGCTTTTCACTGCCAGTCCTCTCTCCCCTCCTCCCGAAGCAAGGCTGCTTTTCGCGCCTTGCTTCGGGAGGAGGGGAGAGAGGACTGACAATCCTGAGCGTAGGATTGCCCGTCCTCTCTCCCCTCTCTTGCTACTTTTTTTTTTTTCGCTTTTTTCCGCTTTCGTTGCTTCGGGAGGAGGGGAGAGGACTGGGGCTGCCCCGGAGACCAGCACCCATGGATGCGGCCAGGGCAGGTAAGCGGGGGCTGGGGGAAAGTTTGCTGCCTACCCTTACCCCTGCCTCTAACGCAGGGGTAAGGGTAGGCGGTAAGTTAGCAGGTTAAATGCGTGGCAAAACGGCAGGGTAAAAAAGAGATAGTCGGGGCGCGCGTTACTGTATGGGAGGGAATAGCTAATTCGATCGTTTACATGTAATATACATGCCGCGGGCGGAAGGGGTTACCCCGGTGATTTAAGGACGCGGTAAGAATAGGTTAAAGGGGATTGTGTATCGCAGGAAGGGCTAACGTGGCCGAAAAATGGGTAGAAAGCGGGTTAGGAGCAGGGTAACCGCAGCCACACTTTACTGTATTTACCTGATAGTGTAACTACAGCAAGGGTTATTTTTCCTTATATGCATCACCTTGCCACATTAAATTTCATTTGCTATGTGGAAGCCCAATCTTCCAGTCTTGCATGCAAGGTCCTCTTGTAACAACTCTGCATAATTTAGTGTCCTCCGCAAATTTGATCACCTCACTCATTGTACCCCTTTCCAGATCATTTATAAATATATTAAAAAGCATTGGTCGGAGTCCAGATCCTTGAGGCACTCCCCTGTTTACTTCCCCCCCCCAGAGAAAATTGACCATTTAATCCTACTGTTTCTTGTCTTTTAACCAACTTGCAATCCACAAAAGGACATTGCCTCCTATTCCCATGACTTTTGGGTTACCTTAGAAGCCTCTCAGCAGGACTTTGTCAAACACCTTCTGAAAATCCAAATACACCACAGCTACTGGTTCACCTTTGTCCACATGTTTATTCACCCCTTCAGAAAAGTGCAGGAGATTTGGGAGTTAACTTGCCACTACTTATGCTTTACCCTGTTTTCTTCTGATGGATCCTTCTTCCAATTTTTTAATGAAAATCTTTTGGCTAAAATATAACCTTTCACCTTACCTTTTACCCATGCTGGTAAATCGTTTTGCCTGCCTTCCACCTTTCTTAATGCATGGAATGCCTCTGGTCTGTGTGTCAAGGATTTATTTTTTTTTTTTTTTTTTTTTTTAAATAGTGCCCATGCCTGTTGCACACATTTTACCTTTGTAGCTGTACTGTTCACTTTATTTTCTATTCTCATTTTATCTACATTTCCCTTTTGATCCAAGCAGGAGGTAAGTAAATGTAAGATACTCTTCACTTTACATATTTTTCTCATGATTAGGGATTTTGCTTTACTTGCCAAATAGCTGGTGAGGGGGGCTGCTCTGACCTCTGGGCATATGCAATGAATAATGGCGAGGGATAAGTAACAGGGTTTGGGGAGTGCAGATGAAAATCTTTTCCTCTTGCATGCTGCACTTTGTTACAGAAAGAAAGGAAAATTGGTAAGGAAAACAATCTCTCCACTCAGAAAGTCTATCCTTTCTACCTTACCTCTTTCATCTCCTGTCCTCTCTCTTCTATGAGGTGGGGATGTGTGTCAGTCTACCCCCATCTTCACCTCATTTTTGTCATCAGCTGTGGGGGCCTGGAGATCAACAACAGGCCCAGAACTCTCCTTTCTTTAGGGTTGGGGCCTACCTGCTTTGGAAACCCAGTCCTCTTCTGCTAATACTGCCATGCACATTGGCTCTATGTGCACATGGAATACACCTGGAGCTCTAACATTTTTATAATATAGAAAAAAGCAAATGTTGCTTACCTGTAACAGGTGTTCTCACAGGACAGCAGGATGTTAGTCCTCACATATGGGTGACATAATCAGGATGGAGCCCAATCATGGAAAACTTCTGTCAAAGTTTCCAGAACTTTGACTGGCCCCCTACTGGGTATACCCAGCATGGCACTAACCCTTCAGCCAGCAGGGGTCCCCCTTCAGTCTTATTTGAAAGCGACAGGCAGTGCCGAAAAATAAAATAACAAAACGTCATGAACCCAACACCGCGGGGCGGCGGGTGGGTTTCGTGAGGACTAACATCCTGCTGTCCTGTGAGAACACCTGTTACAGGTAACCAACATTTACTTTCTCACAGGCCAAGCAGGATGGTAGTCCTCACATATGGGTGAGTAATCGAGCTGAGGATGTCTGAACATGCACCAAATGTACCCAACAGCGTGCAACAGGCACAACAACTGGGGTGGAATTTGGTAGAGGGCATCCTGAACCCCACCGGGCAGGCGGAAGGGTGTAGGTACGTCACGTTGGAAATAAGTTACGCAGGACAGACTGGCCGAAGATGGAATCTTGTCCTCTGGCTTTGTCCAAGCAACAGTGGGCTGCGAAGGTATAGAGAGAACGCCAGGTGGCAGCCCTGCAAATGTCAGGCAGCGGCACCGATCGTAGGTGTGCTACCGAAGTCGCCATGGCCCATACAGAGTGCACCTTAACACAGTCTTGAAAAGGAATGCCTGCTTGCTGATAGCAAAAGAATATGCAGTCCACCAACCAGGAGGAGAGAGTCTGCTTACCCACAGGTTGCCCTAACTTGTTGGGGGTGGAAAGAGATGAATAACTGAGTGCTCTTCCTGTGGGCAACTGTATGGTCTAGATAAAAAGCTAGAGCCCATTTAGTCAAGGGTATGCAGAGCCCATTCCCCTGGATTAGAATGGGGCCTGGGAAAAAAGATAGGTAGTATGATGGATTGATTAATGTGAAACTCCAAAACTACCGTAGGTAAAAACTTAGGGTCAGTGTGGAGTACTGCCTGGTCCTGCAGGAGTTTAGCGTAAGGCGGATAGGTGACAAGGGCCTGCAGCTCACTAACCCTGCGAGCTGAAGTGATAGCCAAAAGGAAAATCACATTCCATGTGAGAAATTTAGGTCATAGGAGTGAAGAGGCTCAAATGGTGGTTTCATGAGCTGACCGAGAACCAGGTTAAGGTCCCAAGAATGGGCCAGAGGATGTAAAGGTGGCTTGATATGGAGCAAGCCTTTTAAAAAGCGTGTTACGAGGGGATGTACTGATATAGGGACATCCCGATACCTTTATGGAAGGCGGCTACCGCACTGACATGCATGCTGATGGAAGATGTTCTTAGACCTGACTCTGACAGATGCCAGAGATAGTCCAAAAACTTTGGTATTGGACAGGACAAAGGAGTTTGCTACCGCAGGGTTGAGAGACTACTAGTGTGGTTGGAAGATGCGACTCAGCTTGTCTGCTAGTACATTGTCCACTCCCGGCAAGTAGGTGGCCCTGAGGTACATAGAGTGGGGGAGAGCTTCCGCCCATATCTGCGCAGCTTCCTGACACAGAAGGAAGGAGCCTGTGCCACTCTGCTTGTTGATGTACCACATGGCCACCTGGTTGTCCATCTGAATCAGGATGACTTGATTTGAGAGGTGATCCTAAAATGCCCTGAGAGCGTATCTTATTGCTCGAAGCTCCAGGAAATTGATGTGGTGTTTGGCTTCCTCTGGAGACCAAGACCCTTGTGGCTGTAGATCAGGCATATGGGCTCCCCACCCGAAGTTGGAAGCGTCAGTGGTGAGAATGACTTGAGGATTTGGAGCTTGAAAGGGCAATCCTTGGAGTAGATTGTTCTGATTTTTCCACCAGGCGAGAGCCAGACTGAGTGAGTCGGTGATGTGGACAATGTTTGACAGAGACTGAGTAGCCTGTATCCATTGTGACCTGAGAGTCCAGTGGATGAGTCTCATAGCCAAGCAGGCCATTGGTGTGACATGGACTGAGGACACCATGTGTCCCAGAAGGACGAGGAACTGACGAGCTGTCGCAGCATGCTGAGACTGCAAATGGTGAGCGAGAACAATGAGCACTAACCCTCATGACTGAGGCAGCTTTTGCCCACAAGGTGTCCAAGTCTGCTCCAATGAACGACAAGGTTTGAGATGGGACTAAATAAGATTTTTCGTAATTGACGAGAAATCAGAGCAAAATGAGAGTGTGTAGAGTTAAATCGAGGGACGACCGAGCAGCTTGCCGAGTTGGAGCCCTGATTAACCAGTCATCCAGTGAGGGGTAGACGTGAACATCTTGGGTTCTGAGGAAAGCTGTGACAACTATGAGACATTTGGTGAAGACTCATGGTGCAGACGCTAGGCCGAACGGAAGCACTCAGTATTGATAGTGCTTGGGGCCTACTAGAAACCTGAGGTACTTGTGATGAGCTGGAGTTATCGCAATGTGGGAGTATGCATCCTAGAGGTCCAGAGAGCAGAGCCACTCTCCTCTTTGTAGAAGGGATAGAAGCGATCCCAAGGTTATCATCTTGAAGTTTTCCCACTGGGGATACTTGTTGAGAACACATAGGTCCAGAATTGGACAAACACCCCTCGATTTTTTGGGGATCAGAAAGTAATGGGAATAGAACCCTAGGCCTTGCTGCGAGTGCGGAACGGGTTCTATTGTTCTTGACTGGAGGAGGGAAATCTCTTGATCCAGGAGAATGGAGTGGTCGGATATTCCCCATGTCTGCAGAGGCAGGGAGTCCGGTGGCAGGGCGAGAAAGTTTAGATGGTAACAGTGAGCTGATTGCTAATACCCATTGGTCGGATGTGATTGAATGCCGCATGTTGTGGAAGTGGCACAAATCGACCTCCCACTGGTATATGTGACAGAGGAATCTGGCTGCTGCTCTCCAAGCGGAAGTCAAAAACTTGAAGCAGGCCCTGGCTGGGGAGCTGCTTGTGGTTTTTGTTTTCAGGCTTGGCGAGGCTGAGGTTTTTTGATAAGGTCTCGTAGCACGGGACCTTGGTGGTGGCTGCTAGGCCTTTCTTGGACAGTAGAACAACTTCTTAGAGTCCTTCGTGAAGGGCTGCTTTGAGGAGAAGTCGGAAGGCATTGAAGAGAGCTGTTTGAGGGTCTCATGATGGTCTTTTAATTCAGCCACCATCCGTTGGATCTGTTCACCGAACAGATTGTTCAACCGACCATGTATCAGAGATAAACAGTCTTGCACTTCTGGGCGAAGGTTAGAAGACTTGAGCCAGGCCCACCGTCATGCCAAGATAGCTGTTGCCAACACTCTGGTAGCGGTGTCAAAAATGTCATAAGATATCCAAAGCTCATGTTTGCCTGCTTTGAATCCTTTGCTTACAAGGGTTTGTAGCTGGTCTTTGAATTGTGGAGGTAGGGAATCGGAGAAGTCCTGTATTTGCTTAAAGATGACCCTGTTATATTGGGTCATATAAAGCTGATAGGCAGCAATTTGGGAGATGAGCACGGCCCCTTGGAATACTCATCGACCGATGTTGTCTAGGAATTTTTGTTCCTGAGCAGGAAGGGTAGACGAGTGAGGTTTTGACCTTTTTGCCCTTTTTTGTGCAGATTCTACCACAACTGAGTGGTGATCAAGCTGGGATTTCTGAAAGCCTGGGGCTGACTGAACTAAATAAGTAGTGTCAGCCTTTCTGTGTACTGGAGCAATTGATTCAGGATTTTCCCAGTTCTTCTTGAGGAGATAAAGAAGGACCTGATGAATAGGAATAGAGGTGACCACCTTGGGGGTATCCAAGACTTGGAGTAACTCCATCATCTGGTGCCTATCATCCTGTTCCGTCTGTAGTTGAAAAGGAACCAACTCAGACATTTCCTTTACAAAATTTATAAATGAGAGGTCCTCTGGAGGAGAATGCTTTCTACTCTCAGTGGGAGAAGGTGGTGAAGGTAAATTGGTGTCTGTTGAAGTATCATCCCCCCAAGTTTCATAAGGATCAGCAGACTTCCTTTAGAAGGGTCCCACTCTAGGATCCGAAAAAAAAAAATCGGAGGAATCGCCGGAGGCACCGATGATGACATTGAAGGCATCGATGGATTACTCGGTGGTGCCGAACGTATCAGCACCGATGGATGAATCGATGGCAAGGGACGTATCGGCATTGAAGGCTGAGGTAACACACCCGGTGGAGGAATGCAGAACAGTGTTAGGTGGAATCATGGCTCCCAAACCCCAATCGGGTGAGGGTTGCCTCCGTGACCAGGTCGCAGGAATGGTCGGTGCCTTTCCTGGACAGGGCTTCTTCGACAGTGGCTCAGACCATGGCAAGGTCAATGATTTCACTCCCTCTATGGTCCAAGTCTTACGATGTCGATGTTTTTCCCTGCGATCTCCTCGATTCTGAGGAGGAGGAGAGGGTGGCCATGGCCATGAAGTCATCTATGGCAGTCGCTCGTGGTCGATGTTGGCCTGAAGTCAACGGTGCCGGTTCCGACTATGTCTATGCAATGGACAGAGTCTGGGTTCTGGCACGGAAGAGGAGTTCCATCTTCTCCATTCTGGCTTTGTGACCTTTTGGTGTCATAAGGGCACATTTGGTGAAAGTTAAGACATCATGTTCACAGCCTAAACACTCCATATGGGGGGGGGGGGGAGGGTCTGTGATAGACATGGTGCGAGAACAGTCCAGGCACTGACGGAACCCCAACGCCATGGCCATTGAAAAAAAATCGAGCCGCGGTATGGTCGACGGCTGGTAGGCTGCAAGGGCCAAACTCGACAGTAATAGACGGAAAACCGGGTAAAAACTTACCGGAGTACCACACTCAGAGAAACGTCAGAGGAGGGACTGCTGTGGGGGCAATTTAACCTTTAAGAATTCTATGAGGGAAAATTCCTGTCAGGAATCTCTACAGAGCTCCTTTACCGCAAGGCTACTGCTGCGTGGAAAAAAGACTGATGGGGGGGGACCCCTGCTGGCTGCAGGGTTAGTGCCATGCTGGGCTTGTCCAGTAGGGGCCAGTCGAAGTTCTGGAAACTTTGACAGAAGTTTTCCATGATTGGGCTTCATCCTGATGTCACCCATCTGTGAGGACTACCATCCTGCTTGTCCTGCGAGAATTGCATATACATTTGGTGTCTAAATGTATGGGGCTTGGTGGGAGAGACATGTTGGAATCTAATTAGTTTTGCAAATGTGTGCTCAGTAGGTGCACTTTGATTGTGGCCTTTTTTTTTTTATTTTAGGGGGGGGGGGGGGGGGGGTAGACATTGGGCTCACTTTTTCATGAATGGAGAAATTACTTACCTGATAATTTCATTTTCATTAGTGTAGACAGATGGACTCAGGCCCAGTGGGGATTGTGCTCTCCTGTTAGCAGCTGGGAGACAGATTTCAAAGCTGACATCAGCCTACATATACCCATGCAGCATACTTATCTTTTCAGTATTGTCTTCGAAAAGCCAGTATGGATACATGTTGCTTAATACTTGATTACACTTGGATTAGCCTTTAACTGGTTCAACACACACACACACACCCCCTTTGAAACTGGAGACCGCCACTGCACTGAAACAAACACCAACACCTGGGCAACTGCAGATGCCTTGAATTAGAGGTAGGCCATGGCTTACCCATAGTTGTTCAGGCTCAAGCTTTAATATTAGAGGTTCTCTATTTCTGGAGCAGCCATGGGCAGGATGCTAAGTCCATTTGTCTACACTAAGGAAAACAAAATTATCAGGTAAGTAATTTCTCCATTTCCTAGCATGTAGCCAGATAGACTCAGGCCCAATGAGCTGTACAAAAGCTACTCCGCTATAGGGTGGGAGGCTACCCCATGACCACTTAGTGCTGCCTTTGTGAAGGCTGTATCCTCCCTGGCCTGCACGTGCAGGCCATAAAACCTGGAGAAAGTGTGTAGGGAGGACCATGTTGCCGCTTGACAGATCTCTGCTAGCGAAAGCAGCCTGGTTTCAGCCCAGGAGACTGCCTGGGCCCTTGTAGGATGCACTTTGACCTGTAGAGCTAATAGTTTTCTTGCCTCGATGTAGGCCGCATTAATTACTACTTTGATGCAGCAGGCCATGGTGGCCCACAAAGCCGCTTCCCCTTGTTTCTTCCCGCTATGAAGAACAAACAGGTGGTCAGTTTTGCGCAAGGAGTCTGATCTCTTCAGTATCTGACTAGGATTCGGCTGACATTCAGGTGGCGAAGGAGGTGTGAGTTTTCCGAATCCCTGTGCTCATCTGGTGATGGTAAGGATATGGTCTGGTTCAGATGGAACTGGGAAACCACTTTCGGAAGGAAGGATGGTACCCGGGGTGAACCTGAGGAACGGTCCCCAACAGGATAATGCTTGAAGTTCAGAGCTGAACATATTGTAATCAAGAATGCTGTCATCAAGAGACAGAGACAGGGCACTTGTTGATCTAAAGGACAGCCCTGCTAGGCAGTCTAATACTAGGTGGAGGTTCCAGAGAGGCACTGGCTGCTTTAGTAGGGGTCTGAGTTGTTTGACTCCTTTCAGGAAGCGAGACACATCAGGATGAGTTGATAGTCTGATACCCTCCCCTTCGGATCTGAAACAGGCCAGAGCTGTGACTTGGACCTTGAGGGAGTTGATGGTCAACCCCTTTTGCATGCCATCCTGTAGGAATTCTAGGATCATAGGGATCTTGGCTGTCCTCAGGGAGAGACAGAGGTCTTCATAGCAAGCTTTGAATACGCTTCAGATCCATATGTAAGACAGATGTGGAGAACTTGCGTGCCTGGAGCAGGATGTCAATCACAGCTTTTGAGTAGCCACGCTTCTTTAGGCTAGTCCTCTCAAGAGCCATACTGTAAGAATCGAGCTGGGTCTTCATGGGAGATCAGTTCCTGCTGAAGAAGGTCCCTGTATGGCAGTAGACGCAGAGGATTTCCCGCCAATAGTCTTCACATGTCCATGTACCATGATCTTCTTGGCCAATTCGGGATGACCAGTAGGACTAGTCCCTTGTGGTACTCTATCTTGTGGATGACTATGCCCAGTAGTGGCAAGGGTGGGAAGGCATACAGGAGGCTCTCTTGTGGCCAGTTCTGGACAAGAGCGTCAATTCCCTGAGATTGTGGTTCTCATCTACAGCTGAAGAATCTGGGGACCCAGGCATTATGACAAGTTTCTAGTAGGTCCATGCCTGGAAGACCCCATCAATTTACTATCAGCTGGAAGGCTGTATCTGCCAGCAACCATTCCCCCATGTCTAGGCTCTCTCTGCTGAGGTAGTCTGCAGAGCTGTTGTCTTTTCCTGTGATGTGGGAGGCTAAAATCCCTTGTAGATTTGTTTCTGCCCACTCCATGAGGGGGTCTCTTTCCAGAGACACCTGCTGGCTCTTAGTTCCTCCCTGGCAGTTTATGTAGGCAACTGTCATTGCTTTGTCCAACACGACTGACAGATTCGCCTCAGTCTGTGGCTGAAGCATAGGCAGGCTAGCCTGACTGCTCGAGCTTCCAGGCAGTTTTTGTTCCATCCTGCCTCTTCCTTGTTCCATTGCCCCTGGGCCATCAGTTCCTAACAGTGGGCTCCCTACCCTTGCAGGCTTGCGTCCGTGGTGAGCAAGATCCACTTTGGTGCGGATAGGTTTACGCCTCTGCTTAGGTGTTGTTCTTGTAGCCACCATTGAAGCTGCTTCCAAACCTGTCGGTAGTTGGAGGCGAATTGAGTAGTTCTGGGACACTGGGTTCCATCGTAACAGTAGGGAACATTGTAGCAGCCGCATATGGGCCCTTGCCCACAGACCAACTTCCAGAGTTTGTGATGAGGTCGAGGACTTGAAGGTAAGTCCCATACCTTGGAGCAGGCCAAGGTCAACAGTTTTTGTAATTGACCCATCAGCTTCCTTCTCCATGGAGGAGGGGGGGGGGGGGGGAGGTAGACCTTGTTCTGTTTGGTATGAAACTGTACTCCCAGGTATTCTAGTGCCTGGGAGGGCTGTAGACAGCTCTTGGCTGTATTTACGATACACCTGAGTTCATGTAGTAGATTTTTGACTCTGGTGGTCACGTGGCTACTCTCCTCTGGAGACTTTGCCCTGATCAGCCAGTCATCCACGTAAGGCTGTACCAGGACACATCCTTTCCTCAGTGCTGCCACCACTCCCACCATAATTTTGGTGAAGGTTTGGGGGCAGTAGCTAGTCCAAAGGGTAACAGTCAGAATTGATAATGATGGCCCAGTATCAAAGTGCAGGAAGCGCTGGTGATTCTAATGGACCGGGATGTGAATGTATGCTTCAGATAGGTCCAGGGAGGTTAAGAATTCTCCCGGTTGTACCGCCATTATAAATGGAGCATAGGGTTTCCATGCAGAAATGTGGAACCTTCAGGTAATGGGTTGACTACCTTGAGGTCCAGGATAGGCCGGAATGTTCTTTCTTGGGAACAACAAAATAGATGGAATAGTGGCCAGTGTTTTAATGAAGCGTGGGCACTGGGGCTATTGCCTTCAGGCAGCATAGCCTTGCTAGTGTGGTTTCTACTGCCAGTCTCTTGGAGTGGCATGGTGATTTCATAAATTTGTCTGGGGGGATGCTTTGGAATTTCAGAGAGAGTATCCCTCTCAAAAGATAACTTCAGACAAGTGGGTCCTAACTATCTAGACCCATCTTTGGTAGAAGAGGGTAAGTCTGCCCTTGTATCTTCTTCTCATTGTGGGGTACGGCTGGGGCCTGCCCATGAGCTAGCTCCTCTTAATGTGCCTGTTCCGAAAGGACAGACCTTCCTGAAAGATGAGGTGCTTGGGATTGTGTAGTTTTGTAAGGTTCAAAGCGCTGCAATCCTCTACTCTTGGTTCTTCTGGGGGAGGAGCGCTGATATGTTTTTGTTCCTGTCTTCAGGTAATCAGGGTACTGGAGATTCACCATAGTTGTTGGCTAATTTCTCCAGTTTGCTCCCAAACAGGAGGAATCCTTTAAAGGGCGTTTTTGGGAGGTTCACTGTGGAAGTTGTGTCAGCAGACCAATTCCGGAGCCATAATTGTCTTCTTGCTGCCACTGCGGTAGCGACACCCCTGGATGAGATGCATACGAGGTCTGTGGTAGCAGCGGTGAGGAAGGAGACCGCAGGCTCCATCGCTTCTCTGGGCGTGATTGCGTCTCTGGCAAGGATCAAACAGGAGCGTGCCACTAATGCTTAAGGATGGCTTCCAGCCTTCTATCCTGGGTGTCCTTTAGCGCCGCTCCCCCCTCCACTGGAATCGTAGTGCATTTTGAGACTGCACAGATCATAGCATTCACTTTGGGAAAACATAAAAGTTCCTTAGCCGTGGGTTCCAGTGGGTATAAGGCTTCTAGTACCTACCCCCCCCTTTGAAAGTGGACTCTGGAGCATTCCATTCCAGGTCAATCAGTTCCTTAATGGGCTCCAACAGAGAAATAGCATGAGGCCTTACAGAGGAACACCAGCATGGGATTCTTTGGTTCCACTAGGGGCTCCATATGCCTGGAAGGCCCAGTGTCTTCATTGTCTGGGACACGAAGGCTGGTAATTCATCCTTGTGGAAGAATCAGAGCATGGTCAGGTATGACTCCATCCTTGGGGGAATTTCTCCTTTTTCCAGGGAAGAAGTTTCCTCTTCTGAGGTGTCTGGATCCTTATCAGGTACACTCTTTGTTAGGAAAGACATGTCTCGAACCCAGGAGGGGCCGGGATGTGCTTGAGCTAGCAGCAGGGTTTGAGGCAGGTGGGTAGTAGGGGCTGGTTGTGCCTGGACAAAGGTTTGCAGCCCTTTAAAAAAGTTCCACGCAGGAGAAAGTTCCTGGGTCCATGTTGATCCCAGGGGAGTGTAGTCATCACCCCGGAGGAATTTTCTTGTGGGGGCGCAGAGTTGTAAACACTTAGGTCCAGGGTGCCATCATTAGTGGTTCCGGATACTTCTCCTGGCTGTAGAGTGTCTTGATTTGGTTTTCCCTGGTTCTGTTCACACTGTTGGCACAGGAGGGATTCCAATTCAGGCTGGGCAAAGAAAAGGTCCCTTGGCTTTCTTGGATGGCGGTGCCATTGTTTGCACATATGTTTGTTTGTCTTCAAAACTCATCCGTGCATGGGGTTATGCGTGCGGATGTGCTTAGTTATGAGCACGAAGTGTGCGCGCACGGTTGTGCATGTGGCCTAGTTGTGCAGGTCGCTGTGCACACAACCCTGATGTGCATGCTGCTGAGCGCTCACCCCATAGATAAGCATTTAAGTTAGGTGATTCGGGGCCCCACGCATACCACAGTCAAGGGGAGAAAATGGCACCAACAACCCTGAAGGTAAGATGGTAAGACCGCTCCCCCCCCCCCCCCCCCCCCCGAGGGTCTCCACATGTGTGGACCCTTGTACAGAATAGTGGCCTGCCCAAGGAGGGCTGCTTAGCCCGATTTTAAAGCCTTGTCAGAGGAAGGATGGTACGGCTATTCGAGCCTTGGAGACCAGAGACTTAGAAGTAAAGGTTTCTACCTTACCTGGTCTTGCCGCTTACCAGTCGCATGCTGGTCTCCAGCTGCAATGGGAGGGGGAAATACCTTCACTGCTGCACTCTAATCTGCACCTGCTGCCTTTCAGCCACGCTGGGGGCTAAGTCCACGCCGGATCGGCCGTCAGACCAAGGCTCACCTCAGGAAAGTCGACTGGGGGAGGGACCGTTAAGTTTCACCGCAGAAGAAGCAGGGCTGTCTTAAGGTACATTTTCTCCTTCTTGCTGTAAATGTTACACTATTCTGTTTGGGATAGTGTCCGCATCTGCTATGGAGACAGACATACTGAAGAGCTAAGCACACTGCACAGGTATATGTAGGCTAACGTCAGCTTTGAAATCCTGACTCAGTCTCCCATCTGCTATCAGGGGAGCACAATATCCATTGGTCCTGAGTCCATCTGGCTACATGCTAGGAAATGTTTAATTTTCTCTCCACTATTTTGTCAACGTTGCAGCAGCTTATTGCATATTTGTCATTTTCCTACCATACTCTTCCCCACTTCCTTTCTTCACCCCATTCTCCCAGTAGGGTAATGGGTTTTTTTGTAACAGTCTATTGTGTGATGGCTTGTAGTGGTGATGTGGAAGGGTAGGTGGGTGTTGACAATGTATGGGACTTGGGGGTGGTAGTAGTTGCTGTGCAGCTTTGGGCATTTCAGGGGCTGTAGCTAGGGGAAGGGGGGCTGAATGGCAGATGCATAGTGCTGCTAATGGTGAGTGCTACAACCAGGATTGTGGTGGTATGAGTGATTGAGGGGAGGGGTGTGCGGATATGTTTTTGTGGTGGGTTAAAGCAGAACAGCAGCCAGTTTTGAAAAGATTAGCCAGCAATAGTCATTTCTTTCCTGCTTGCAGAATGTGCTCCTGCCAGCACAAGGGATCAGAGAGCAGCACCTAGGTGGTTCTTGTTGGCCTCGTGCTGTTATTGTAGAGACACAGCACTAGCGAAAGTAGCAAAAGCAGGAATGCTGCTTAGACTCCTGCTGGGGACAGGAAGAAGCAACAGCTGGCTGGGGCAGGGGAGGGTAGGGAAGATGAGACCAGAGGGTGGGAAAGAGGGAAGTGGATAAGAGCTTGAGGGGCTGGATAAAAGGGGACGAGGAATGTGGTATATAGGCAGTGGAGAAGGTAGTGATGCAAGCAGGGCAACTGCAATGCCCAACTTATCAAAAAACAAACAAAAAAAGTTGTGGATTGTCTATGGCCTTCTGTCCATGCCACCTACAAGGCTAAGGCTCCATTGCAGTCCAAACACTGTAGTGATCTATCACTGTAGTACAAATGGGCCTGGGAAAGAGTAGTAGCAGGACAATCAACTGGTTAAGATAGAAATCCATCACCACCTTCGGAAGGAACTTAGGGCACATATGCAAAACTACCCTGGCATAATAGAATTTAGTAGAAGGTGGTTAAGTCAATAAGGCCTAGAACTTTGACCCTGTGTGCTGAAGTGACCGCTGCCAAAAATGACATTTCAGGTCAACTTCAGGTAACAAGTGGGCAGTGGCTCAAAAGGAGCTTTTAGCAGTTGGGACCTCAATGTGATTTTAGCTCAAAGCCACACCAGATGGCCTTCAAGGAGGTTTCAGCTGAAGCAGGCCCCGCATGAACCATACAATTATAGGCTGTAGAGAGATAGGTGTACTATTCTATACCATGATGATATGCGTGGATTGCACTCTAAAGGAGTTGGTTTTGAAGCCAGGCTCCAATAGGTGTACAAGGTAATCAGTTTGTGCAGAGCAGGAGAATGGATCTAGGACATTCTGTTCACATCACACAGAAAACCTCCACTTCAGTCCATAGGACTTTCTAGTGAAAAGCTTTCTAAAAGCCACCAGGACCTAAGACATCTTCTGAAAGATTGGGCAGCTGCAGAAATAATCTCTCAACAGCCAGGGTGTGAGCAACAGGGGCAAGGATGGCACAGCCTGCCCTGCTCCTGTATGATGAGATTTGGGAAAGTCCCCAGCTGGACAACTCCCAAAGAAGCAGAAACCAGACCAGTCTCTGCCAATGAGGGGCTATGAGAATCATAGTCCCGCTGATGTCACAGAGCTTCAAGAGAGTCTTCACCAATAAAGGAAGCAGAGAATATGCATACAGCAGACTCACGCCAATGAGGCTGGTTTGCCATCAGTCCTGTACAAGGAGTACAACCGAGGGACTTTGTTACCGGGGGATGTGAACAGATCTACATCTGGGCTCCCCTAGACGTGGAATATCCAATTCACTAGTTCCTGCTCCAGACTTGTGGGGTCTGAAGGCTTGAGATAAGCCTCTCCACTACAGCCCCGTACTTGGCCCTGAGCACCATCCCATGGGACAGAGCTCATGACCAGCTGTGGACTGCTTCCTGACACAGGAGCTATGATCTTGTACCTTCCTACTTGTTGTCCTGATCCAGACATACCTAAGTAGCAGTGTGATATGTCAACTGTTTTCTCCAGCTGCTGGCACAAAAAACACACATGCACAGCCTGGATTGTGCATATTCTGCATGTATATTGGGTGTCCAGAAATTTTTGACCAAGATTTTTATTTTTCCACAATGCTGCTTTCTGTGGTCTCTCCTATTTTGTATCATGACAATACTAATAGGAGGAACCACAGAAAGCAGGATTTTTAGGGTTTGGTTTTTTTTGGTAGAGTCCTTGACCACAGCATGCCTTAACACCAGCTCCCAGGCTCACATTAAATTTGCCACACGAGAATTTTCTGAATCAAACTGTAATAGCTAATAGCCTCCTCTATATGGAATTTATATGTGATGAGTGCTATTAGTTATGTGCTGATTCCAGTATTGCATTGGGAGTAAGTCTAGTTCAATTGTCAGCAGCACAGAACAGGGCTCTTCAACAATGTTCAATGCTGCAGTCAGGCACAGAAAAAGCATGCTCTTTTTTCAGGTGCTGCAGTCCAAGCAGACCCTGCCATGATGGTCTTGCAGACTTCTAGGGGTCTGTGGACCAGAGGTTGGGAACTACTGCTGTACACAACCACATTTTGACTTACATATTACTGTTTTAGTTACATACATATGTAGTGTTAGTCCTTCAAAAGCAGAGTTTAAAGTAGAGTGTAGTTACAGGAATCTCAACTTCCACTGGTATACTAAAGCATAATTACTAAACTTCCAAGAATAACTCTACACTTTAAATTGGTATTAAGCCTGGAGTAGCAGACTACACCAGATCCTTATTTTCTACATTAATATTTGTATACAGAAGACACCCTCTGAGTAGATCTTTCAAGAAAAAAGTGATGCATGTGCCAAACTGAGGGGTAGCTGCAGTAGTGCTGCCTGTTTATATACTGTGAAAAGCACTATGCCAATACTGCTAAATACCATATATTTATTAGGTTGACTTATGAAAATAGTTTGTCAGAGAAAGTTGCAAATAAAGCTACAACAACTTAAAGTTTAAACTTTATTAAAAAGTTCTCAGAAGTTACAAAGTAAGGAAGCTGAACATAACTGTACAGTAGAAATCAGAACAGATTTGTGGATGGAAAGTGTCTTTCCATGTGGAACAAATGCACACCACTCCCGGCATTAGTTATACTTTCACCCTCAAGTGCTTTATTTAACAAAAAGAAGATCTGCATTATGAAAATGAACCATGTTCCTTTCAGGGCACATTTTACAGTATCTGTGTTTGGTGGAATGAAATTCAGAAAGAGCTAGTACAGCTGTATACATTTACTTTCATGTTAGTACATCTTAAGGTTTGGATCCATTACTTTATGGAACCTACTAATTACACTATATCAGGACTGTCCTCTGTCAAACTTTCTCCAAGAATGGAAATAGATATACAATAGCTGACAACAGAAAAGAAGTGAAACAAGTTATTTAAAAATGGTGACCAATGGGATGTAAGAAGTAGTTCTCAAATTCAAGGGGCATGGGATAGATCAGAGGGGGTGCAAGATAATTTGTTTAATGTAACTAATTGTAGAATACTACTGCAATACAAAAAAGGTAAAATCAGCTTTGTTTTTGAGGGAGGATGGTAAAGCTAAAGTATAAAAAAGGGGGGGAGGGGAGGTGGAGAAGTGTGTGCGTGCGCAACCTAAAGTCTTGAGAAATGCTGTTCTATCTAGTAAGTGGACCCTGTAATATTGAAGACTGTGCCAGTTTTTAAAAGTCTGTCCTTCCTTTAAAGGAAGGTACTTACAGTTCTAGTAGTACTGCAAGAGTAGTAACTAGGCAGCTGTCACATCTGCACTAGTATTAAGAGCCCAGCTCCCTCTTTAGTACTATATTAAAATAAAGAGGAAGGGCTTAAAAAAAATGCAGTTTCTACAATCAGCCTCTGATGGTAATGTTTACAGACTTGAACAAAACCCCCCACACCCATCCATATCTGCAGTAGTCATCCTTTAAAACCGGTACGCTTACATAGAAGTTTGAGACAAGCCAAGGATGGCAGAAGCAACTTCTAGTAGT